>NC_085877.1:32698345-32865845 GCF_034702125.1 Engraulis encrasicolus | reverse complement strand
TTTAGGGCTGATTGGTGTTGTGTCTATGCCTCATATTGTGTGAATTAGGAAGTATAAAAGTATGAGAAACTTCAAGAGAAGTTAAAAATAAGAAAGAAAGTAAAAATGCTCCAATTACCATCTTAGTAATCCGCCTTGTGCTATTTCCAGTAAATGTTTTTTTTCTCTCTCTTCTAACCACAAAAACTGAAGCTCCCTGTTCAGAAGGGACATAGAAAATGTCGTTTATATGCAGTTTTGCATCAGTGTGTTGGTAAAAGCCTACCAAGTAGTGGAGACTGACCTTTGGGGTACTTGAGATGTGCTTTGTTTGATAAGACATCTGTAATATGACCCAGATAATGGTGATAGTGAACCGTTCATGATACTCAGACTCAAATAAAACCTGAATCCGATATTGATGGTCAGGGAAGCAGACAGTGGGGGGCAAACAGGTCAGTTGTCCTGGGCCCAGGGAGAGAGGGGACCCAGAGTTGTGTCCTCATTACATTGAATGTAGCCTATTGGGTGAGCGGGGGGCCTTTCAAATGACTTTTTCATGGGCCCAGCCAAAGCTGTCAGTGACCTTGTTGACGGTCATACCATCGTTTGGGAAATGAACCCATGAAGCCTGGCTGGTTGCTGTGGATACTGGCTGCACTGAATAAACAGAAAATTACCACCCCTCTGTGGACACACTTGAAAATGCACCACTGCCTTCTGGGGTACGCCTGAGTGGATCTACAAAAACGTGCTCTAAGGTAGGAACAGTATGTGTTCATGAGATCAGAATAAATTTCACACATTCAGTGTGTTCCTCACACAACTTCCACCATGTTTCTCCAAGGGTGCTTCACACACTTATGCTTCCCTCATCCGAGCAGTCATGGATAAGCGGTTAGGGTTTCAGGCTCAATGGTTGGCGATTCCTGATCTACCAGGTTGGTCAGAGGAGTATTATATTATATAACCAGCGCTCTACCCCATCCTCCACCATGACTAAGGTACCATTAACATGGCACCGACCATGCCACCATCCCACTGCACTGCTCACTTGGGACTCCACTAGGGCCTGCCCCCTTACAACGTGAAGCATGAAATGCAATGTTGTTGTGTGCAGTGGGAACCGAGTGTTGATGTGTTACAGTGACAATAGGAGATCTCAGGTTGCTTATACGTTCTTTTCCCTAAGTGGGTGTGCCGAGATGATCCTTGGGTGTGACCTTGTACCTGGCCGGGCCAAAGCTGTCAGTGTCCCTGGTGGTCTCCCTTCATCTATTGCTGAATCCTGGAGCAAGGCACCTGTTACCAAAACCAATAATGAATAAAGTGTAATGGGTAACAGTGTAAGTATTTGTTATTCACATTAATGTAATTCTTTCATAAACGCCACTAGTGTGGGTGAAGCATCAGCTGCCATTTGCTAATCACCTCAGCTAGGTCCCCATTCTCCATTGCCCTAGTTACAGCCACACGGCACCAAGATGTTTTTTTTTTTCACGGTACTTTCTCAGAATAGACATGTCCATTAGAAGTTTATTAACACACTCCTCTGTATTTTTTAAATCAAACATTGCGGCAGAGAATAACCAATTTTCAAGAATTTCTGAATCACTGGAACACAACCACATGTATTTTTGCTGCTCTTACGTCAAACTGTGTCACTTTTGGTTTCACAAATCGGGTGTGTATGTAGGCTACTGATGCTTTGACAACTGCCTTACGCTCACAGTCACACCTGATGTACAGTAGCTCCTCTTCTCATCTCTCTGCCTATGAATGTGCATGTCCAAGACAACTATGCCTGATCTGGGTCATCCGTAGGATAGAACAACATGATAGCTCAGAGTGGTTGGAGCTAGGGAGCAAAGTAAACAAGTTTGCCTGGAGGGAGGCGAAGAATTGATAAAACTTTTCAGGGGTTCAATTATAGCTCTGGGCCTTGGTTCTGATCTGTTGACCTTTATTTGTACATTTCCTGTGTGTAGAGTTGACAATCACTGGGAACATTGTGATAAGGAAAGGACTTGCAGTATAGCTGGAGGTACAGGATTCAGTATGTGAAACTGGCGAACCGGCCAATGGCAAAAGAGGAAGTGAGCACTGCGTTTTCAATTCAAGCACAAACCTCCAAAGCATTTTATAGGACACTGCAGCATACACAGTAATGTACATGTAACAGATGCCAACTAGCAGAGTTCAGCAGTAGGATGTTAGTACACCTCCCTCCCGAAGCGTTATACAGTATCAGTCGCACAGAGCTATTGGTCTGGAGCGTAAGCTCAGCAGTATCATGCTGTACCTCCCATGCCAAATTGGAGCGTTAACTGATAGGTCGTGAGTTCCAGCCCCGAGTGGTAGACTGTGTTGGAAGACCTTAGTTACACTTGTGCCCAAACCCGGGATGGAAGTAAAGTTTAGGGGGATGAGTGTAATGGATGCCACCCACAGAGCTCGGCAGTTGAATGTTAGTAAACCTCCCTCTCGAAGGCTCATACCAGTCTGGACCTTTAGCTCAGTGGTATCGTGCTGTGACTCCCATTGCTGACCTAGCCTGATTATCATCGACGTTCAAATCTCTTTGAGACTTGGTCTGCATAAAGTATAACAATTAATATTTCCCAAACGGCATGGTTGACCTGCCTCCCTTGGTTTGCTTATGGTTGTTTGCTTACCCACAAAGTGGGAGGAGTTGCCGTATTTTCGGGAACTCAGAAAGTACTTGCATTGCTCTTGACCTGACTAGTTGCAACACTGAAAGTGTTGCGTCACCAGGAGAGCACAGCCTGGCTAATGCCGAACGGGAGCGTTGACTGGTAGGTGTAGGTCTCGGGTTCGAGACCCGAGTGGCGACTGCGCAGGATGACCTTGGTTACATACAGTACAGTCAGTTGCTGCATCTGTCAGGTTGTGGGAGATTGCTTCATCTGTTGGGTTGTGGGAGACTTTCTATGGCCACCCGCTAAGTTGTTTTTCCAAATCTCCTAGTGTCGTAAAGGACTTGCTCCAACTCTGGTAAACTCTGAAAGGCAACCTGAACCTCAACCTCTAATGCTCCGAACAGTAAAAGTACACATGTCAGGTGAAATATGTTTTTCTTGTTTTGAGGTGATTTCAACACAAGTACAAATGTTCAAATATTTTACTCACAACACAGGCAGAGGCTGGTTGAGTATTTAGTGCAATTTAGAGGGTATACACCCTCTCTTGACCTTCATGACCTTTGTACAAAGTAGTCAAACCCTTCCATTTTGAATGTAATCACCTCATTTGAAAGCCTGAGATTGAGCAGGAAATGACAATCAAAAACGATTTTCAACAACACAACAAATGTATGAACCACATTTATTTGTAAAAAAGTGTAAACCACATATGCATAAAATTACTTAAAACAATGTTCAGATTTCATCAATGCTAATATACTGTAGTATAATAATAATTTCAAAGGCAATAAAGTTAAACATTGGTTATACACAGTAGTCTACATGTGCAACCAAGACACCGAAAAACAATGTATGTTCAAACAATGTATGCATAAAATTACTTTAACATAACTAAAGTACAGATTCCATTAATAATAATGTATACATACCATACTCATAATAACATAAAATAACGGTGCTCAATATTTCACAGGCAATACCATTTAATATAGGTTAGCCTATATACAGTTGGCTATGTTCTTCACACAACTAATTCACTAGGTACACTATGTCAGAACATAGACCTTATTTTGGCCTCAGCTGCCAGTAAAATACCCAACGATGACAATATCCAAAGTTTAGACTTCCTGGCTGATGCTGATTATTCACAGTGTTTCAGTTTACACACAGCTCCACAATACAGCACAAAATAGAACTTCCCCCAAGAACATAGCAAGTGAGAATTGCAAACGCTTTGGTGGCAGTCAGACAATCCTCAATGCAAACATTGAAAATAAAAACACACCCTTATACAGTACAGTAGGTAAGGCCACGTAAATGGAGGACATGGTAGTAGGCCTACAACCAAGCTTGAATACAGGTTAGGGTGTATAAATGGAGACATCCTATGATCAGCACAGTTCCTGTTGTGGTTTAACCCATTTTAGCCTAAGGCACCTGCAAAAAAAGCCCACTGAATGCCAAAGCCCTTTTAGGGAAAAGGTGCCCTCTGCCTATTAAAACCTAAATATCTCAGCCTCAGAAGCACTTAAAAACATGTATTTAAAAGCTAGGAACTTCATCTTGCGTTCGAATGTGTTAATTTTGCTCTAACATAATCACATTTTAAATTCAAAAGCCGCTCCTAAGGTCAAACAGCGCATATGCAGCATCAGGCTAAAATGGGTTAACTAATGTCAATGTATTGTCACGGTAAATGACATAAATAATAAATACATGAAAAAGGGAAAATAAATGAAAATCATAAACATCATCATCAGACAATTAGCACAAGGGTTAGTATGACAGAAAACACGTCCATGACTCTCTCACATCGTTGACACATCCATGACATCTGTGACTCCTTTGTGAGAGCTACATTTGACTGTATTGACGTTTCAAATCTAAAATCAAGCAAACATTTACAAAAATATGATGCGAGCAATATCATGTAAATATGTTATTGAAAAACGTACTCATTGCAATGAATAAGTCACAAGTTATAAGGTCTTCAGTTAGTTTAGGACAGCAGTGTTCTAGACTGGTTTTACCGTCCTCTTGCACAGAGGGTGTGGACTTGGGGGTAAGGGGGTTGGCCTTGTTGCTGAAAACTGGCTTACCATTGAATGGGGAGGGGGAGCGCACATATCGAACACCAACAGAGTTCACCCCTCCAACCACTAATCATTTTTCAGTGACATGGACAAATGTTAACGATTGGACAAAATAGGATACATTTTTCAAATCCCCCCCTCCCTCCACTGAACGTTTCTTAGTTCAGTAGTTCCAGACTAGCCTGACTCCTGCCAGACCTGTAGTCCCACACAGATTCCCGAGCTCCACCAAGTATGGAAGAGCACGCATTGGACTCGTTTTCACAAGGCATGGCTTCATCTACCATTTGCCTGCCCTTGCCACCAATACATTCCTTCAAAATCATTCTCAGTATGTTGAGTCTACAATACAGTTGTCACATGACATGACTCCTCTCAATGCGAGCCGCCATTCTTGTTGAAACAACAATTCGGCAATATCCTGGCAGTCAAGCTCCCTGAATCCAATTAAATCACAGGTGTGTAGCTTGGGACACACCAACCCATCCCACCCCTTAGCGGTGGAACTGCATGAGCAACACAGATCTGGCGAGGGCTATAGGCTAGTTCTGCTCTATACAAATGAAAGCAGTACGAGGAGATGGTAAAACCAGGCTAGCAGTGGTCTACTCTTACCTCATGTAGAGCCCTCTGGTTTAGACAGGGGAAGTGACATCATCATAGTCCTCATTATCATCTGGAGGAAAATTAAAATGAAACAGAAAATCACCAGTTCTACAACCCCTTATGCATGAGTTATCAAGAGTTGCAGAAAAGGTGCAGAGAATCACTGATAACTGATTTCTAAAAACCCAAATAGAGGCACTTAGTAGATCTTAAGAAGTGAAAGTGTTACCTTCATCTCGGTCCCTGCATGGTTTGATTGTTTCATAGACATCTGTTGCACCTGTTTCAGACAGAGATAAGCCATAAAAAATGCCACATATTGTGCAAGAATTCTATAATTAAAAGAAGACACCAACCTCTCTGCAGTGGCATGTATAGGGGTGTGATAGTCTCATAGGTGTCAGCAGTTCCTGTGTGGAAACACTAAATTGCATGAACTCAACCACAACAACAACAACAACAAAATGAAATACGTAGTAAACACCACAGTGTTTACGTTCTTACTGTTTTGAAGAGGCATGTATACTGAGTCCGACCCTGGATCCCGGTTGGACATCTGCTCCTGGGCTGAATTCTGATTGGTTCTCTGGCCCAGTGATGAATTTTGATTGGTGCTTTGCTGCTGAGGCTGGTGGTGTCTACAGGAAATCAAAGAACAATCAAGTGCTGTCATGTGCATTCCAATATGCAACCTTGCGTCCTCCACTTGTGCTTGTGGCCTCGTACGAGGAAGTAATATGTCATGATGACATCACTGACAACAGCATTATATTTCAATATCTCGCAAAAGCTCAATTGTAAAGTCATTTTCTCATTTGCAAACTGGATGGTGAATGAAGAATAGTCCCCCAAAAAATATTTTGGCTAGGCTGACAGCGGAGGAGGAGGGAGGAGGAGGGAGCCAGAAGGCAGAGCGAGGCCACAAGCACAAGTGGAGGACGCAAGGTAACATCTTGGAATGCACTCATGGCGTATGCAGTATGTTTTGTAAGAGCATAGTCCATACATTATTGGAAATTATAAATATCTCACGTTGCAGATGCTCTCAGACATCCCCCTGCAAATAATACAAACAAATGAAGTGAGAAAAATGTATTGAATGCTAGAATTCCTAATCACTTGTAATCTGAAGGAACTGCTTAAAGGGTCATTTGCCAAATACATTTTGTTCAAAAGTAACTTTTACTGTTCTTCTGTCCAGTTACAGTACTGTTTTTGGTGTTTGTTTGTGTACTTTACCTGTGCCATATTTTGAGCGATGCACCCAGAAAAGGACAAAGGCCAGGATTAGCACGCTGATCACAGCTCCCACTCCAGCTAATAACATGATGAACATAGAGCCTGTCGCAAGTAATGAAAAAAGTAAAAAAAAGTCACCAAAGTGTGTGTGTGTGTGTGTGTGTGTGTGTGTGTGTGTGTGTGTGTGTGTGTGTGTGTGTGTGTGTGTGTGTGTGTGTGTGTGTGTGTGTGTGTGTGTGTGTGCGTGCGTGCGTGCGTGCGTGTGTGTGTGTGTGTGTGTGTGTGTGTGTGTGAGAGAGAGGGAGTGAGTGAATGAGAATATAATATAATATAAAACATAGCATATTACTTTGTTCCTCTTCGTTCTCTCCCTCACTGTGTCTGTGATCAACTTCAGTCACCCTAGGCAGACCTATGGGGAAAGGATGGTCGTCACATCAATGTATGCCTGATAATACATTTACGTTTAGCTAGTGCTATTATCCCAAGTGACTTACATATAGGCCTACTGTAGATTATATTTATAGCATAACATAGCATTGAAGTCTCCTAGCATTGAAGTCTCATTAGGCCTACTGTACTGCACTTGAACCGGCAGGGCCAGTTCTAGTCATCTCGGTGCCTTAAGACGGGCATACACTGTGCGATATTTTCAGTCGTGGGTATTAAGCTCCTGCTCACACTGCACAAGGAAATTTTGCGATTTAAAAGTTCATATCTCACGATTCACGTCCTCACACTATACAAGCCGACGGTCGGCTGCGAGCAGAATGGTCCGACTGCGACATGACACGCGTGTTTCGGGGGGCAGCAGAGGAGGGAACATGCGCACCTGGGGTGAAGATGAGGACGCGATCAAGATTTCAAACAGGATTTGATTTTCTTGCGACCCTGCGATTGCACGATCGTGAGGCGAAATCGCTTGTCGTTACCCCATGTACACTGCACGATGCGAGACTCACGATTGACCTGTGATTGAGCAAGAAATCGGTCCAACTCCCAAAAAGTCGTGCGAGTGCCAAAGCGGTGCAAAATCGGGGCAAAAATCGCACAGTGTAAGCCCAGCTTTAGTCGAGCACCTCCTACCTTTATGTGCATTCAGAAATAGACATCTGTAAACATAGTGCGATACATATGTTCTAACACAGGTAATCTATGTTGTATCCATGCATAATCATTATCGATGTGTAAAGTGTAAAGAGCTTTTTTCGTTTGACATTCTAACTCGGTGGGACATTTTTGGCATTTCTGGTGCCCCCAACATATTTGGTGCCCTAGGTGACCGCCTGGTGTGGCTATACCTATCGCCGACCCTGTGAACCGGTGACCCTCAAGTGCCAACAGCAACACAAGGATGTTTCATTTCTACAGTGAATACACCCCCCCACCCCCCCCCCACCCCGCCCTCCACACATGCACGCACAAACACACACGCACAAATCTACAGTATATTCCTCTGACAATGATCCAGCTCTCTGGTGACTCGCCTCTTTGGGTATGACAATGATAAACACTTCACCTGCAAAAACCTTACAAAATTCCAAACCTGTTGTTGTGGACGTTACTGCAATCCAGCTCTCTGGTGACTCTCCTCTCTCTGTGTTGTTGCACTTGTAGAGGCCCTCATGTGACTTTGAGACTGCAGGGATAGTCATCTCTCCTGTGCTGGAGGTGTGGAGGAATGTCCCATCTTTATAGAAGGCAGCGCTGATGTTTGATGGCTGATCGCGATATCTACAGCCCAGAGTCAGAGGATCTCCCTCAGTCACAGGATGGACAGGACTCTCCAGGATAACATTAGCTATACAGACATGACAAATGACATTAGTAACAGTTTCATATTTAAATGATAGTGGTAAATTATAGTTTTATGATTCAGATGAACGTTTAGCCAAACTGCATCTGAATAACCCTTAGTCAATAAGCTTACAACAATATTGTTTTAATCACTGTATTGAATGAAAATGTACACAGTATTACACATCCATTGTGGAAGGTTATGCACTAAATGTATATAATCACAAAAAAGACATTCATGCGTCTTTTAAAACTACCACAGGAACATGTCTTCAAAGTCAAACTAACCTGTAACATTTAGCTGCACATCATTGCTGTACTGTGTGTAGTAGACTGGGTCTCCTCTCCCAGCTCTGCACCAGTACTGTCCTCCATCAGAGACTTTAGCAGAGCTGATGCTGTAGGAGTTTCCACCAGTCTGGGCCACAGGAGTAGAAGTCTGGGTGTCTTTGTACCAGTAGAACAACAATCCAGATCTAACGCCCAACTCACACGTCAGAGTAACAAAGTCTCCGGTGAATAGCTGTGTTTTCTGATTTAATACAAGTTGGGGCTTCGATTCTGGAAAGGAGAGAAAATGTGATTTCTGTCCAAAGCCTCAATACACACAGAGCATATTGGTCTTTGGAAGAAACATACCTCAGACAACGTGTTTGGCAAACCATTAATACATCAACAGTTAAATGTTAAAAAGGGTTCACAGTACCACACACTGCTTGAAGTTGCGTGTGCGTGTGCGTGTGTGCGTGCGTACGTGTGTGTGAGACAGTGAGAGAGAGATGCTCATTTCCTTACCTTTTACACCAAGGCTAATGCTCCTGCTGCTTTGTGATGTTGTGGGTCTTTGTCTCCTCTCCCCCTGACACCAGTACTGGCCCTCATCAGACTCAGCAGCACTTGTAATGGTGAAGGTGTTTCCCTCAGACACTGGGACTCTGCTGGACCCCTTATACCACTTATATCTCCAGCCACCAAGAGACTTTATCACACACGTCATAGTGACTGTCTCTCCGGTGAACACAGGACCCTTGGGCTTTACGGCCAGTGTAGTTGTAGGAAGGGCTACAGAGGAATGGATGGGAGAAGATTGTAAGAGAATCACTATTTGTATCCATTGTTGTGTTAAAAATATATAGCCTATTTGACCAAAACATATCGAACAAAATAGTTTGCTTCACTGTGATTTTTCAAATAGAGAGAGAGAGAGAGAGAGAGAGAGAGAGAGAGAGAGAGAGAGAGAGAGAGAGAGAGAGAGAGAGAGAGAGAGAGAGAGAGAGAGAGAGAGAGATGCTCATTTCCTTACCTTTTACACCAAGGGTAATGCTATTGCTCTGATATGATGTTGTGGGTCTGCCAGTCCTCACCCCCTGACACCAGTACTGGCCCTCATCAGACTCAGCAGCACTTGTAATGGTGAAGGTGTTTCCCTCAGACACTGGGACTCTGCTGGACCCCTTATACCACTTATATCTCCAGCCACCAAGAGACTCTATCACACACATCATAGTGATTGTCTCTCCAGTATACACAGGACCCTCAGGCTGTGTTAAAATTATGTATTTGACTAAAACTCATCAAAATACATTGAAAAAATAGTTGGCTTTACAGTTTACTGTCTCTGTTACTGTTACTGTCTTTCTCTATTTTTCCAAATAGAGGGGGGGGGGGGGGATTAAATCAGCGTTTTATCCATTGTTGTATTAAAATTGTGTTTTTGACCAAAACTCAATCAAAACATATTGTAAAAAATGCTTGCTTTGCTATGATTATTCAAATAAAATCCCAAATTATTCATTAAATAGTAAAGTCAAGTATTTCAACAAAAAAAAATCAAAATCTGAACACTGTTTACTGTAAGTAGAATGGATTTTGAGTGTATAGTGCATCATTAACTTTATAACTTTGTTTTCATGTATTCATAAACCAGGTAAAATCAAATCATTCACCTTGTACTGTCAGGGAAGCAGTTTTGCCGAGGCTTGTTAGTTTTCCACTGCCCTTTCTCTTTCCATAACAGGCATGGTATCCTTTATCAGAGAAAGCTGCGCTGTCAATGGTGTATGTGTTTGAGTCAGATTCACTGTGTGACCTGAGGTTAGGCCTATCTGATGACCAGCGATAATGTCCCCACCCATATGTCCAGCCACCTGATGGCTGTATGAGACAAGTCAGAGTGACTGGCTCTCCAGGGTACACAGTGGCAATTGAGATCTTCACTGTAGGTTCAGGCATAGCTGTGGGGTGAAGAAAATACATCAAACCAGGCTATTTCAAAAATATGAAACATACAGACGGATTAAGTTACCACAGTTAATACCTGTTAATGTGAAAGCTGTAGGTTTGCTGCGTTGGGATTTCTCTGGTCTACTGCTTCTTTGTCCTTCACATGTGAACTGGTACTGCCCAGGTTGTTCAGGTAGAGGAATGCTGCTGCTGCTCTGATAGTATACTGCACTAATATAAGAAGAGTCTCTATACCAGTAATAATAATACCAGTCTGTGTGCTCTGCTATGTCACACCTGAGAGTGACTTGATCTCCAGGGTAGTATGGACCCTGAGGAGACACTACAGACACTGTAGCTGTGGGGAGAGCTGTAGAAGAAAAGAGCAGACACACATTCACACACACTCATATTACTTGGCAGATAACAAAAACATGATATTGAAAAATTTAGATTAACTATATAAATAAAGCTTACCTGCAGAACTATAGTAGACCAACAAGCTCAGCACTAGAACACACATACAACTTTGTTTTAAAACCCTTATAATAGAATATAAGTGCCATAGTAGGATTACCAAAGAGGTTGTATAACTATAAAGAAAAGTCATGGGGTTGAGTTGGGCATTGGGGTGGGATGCTAAGCAAGCACTGTGGGAGGACAAGGACTGTGTGTGTGCTGGGAGTGAGATGTGAATAGTGACATTATTGAAAATGCACAATACCTCTTTTTAATATATGTTCTCTTTATGTATTCTGCATGATCAGTGCATGTAAAGAAATCATCAATAAAGCTGACTTGACTTGAATAAGGCGAGGGCCATACGTATGAGTATGTGATGTAGAGAGCCAAAAGCTAGTTGTGTTCTATATGTGTGTATAGAGCGAGGTGGGAGTCAGCGCTTTCATAGTGTTTGAGAGCATATGCTGAGTATGTGGGGGAGGATGGGCTGTGCCTGTGGGGCCTGATGTGTCCATGATTGTGAGGATCATGGGTTAACCGTCCTGTTATCCTTGGGGTCTATTTTACCCCTTTCAATGTTTAACGTCTGAAAAATACATGAAGTACATATTTTTTTTGCTTCTTTGATGACTTTTCCTAAATATATGGGGTCAATGTGAAAAAAAGTGAAATTTCCACAAAAATGTTTTCCCTAAGTGCTGTACACGTTTTGGTTACATCTGTGTTCCTTGGGGTCAATTTGACCCCAAATTATTTTAAGTGTATTAAACATAAATGGAACATCCATATTTTGCAAATATNTGTTCCAATATCTCTAGATTGTGTAAAATACATGAACATAAGTTATTCAGAACAGAACATTTTGCCTTATTTAGGGCTCTGTATGATGTGGATGAGGCCCAAAACTAATTCAAGGCAACTTTTGGGCAGTTGTTGCACATTTTCGGCTAGTCATGGATTAGTTTTTTTTTGGTGTGTGGGCTGTGTGTGGGGGTGCTATGACTTATCTAAAGGGCTTTTTATGTCCCCAACAGAGCAACAGTAAACATCCGAGGCATAAACCGGTGCCAAAGTTTTTGCTTCTACTGATTTTGTAGACATTTAAATGGCTGGGGTCAAAATAAGGCTCACGGATGTAACCTAAATCTGAGGATAACAGGAGGGTTAATGCTGGGAGCCCAGATAGACTAGCATGCACAGGAAAATGCTTTGCCAAGCAACCATTGCTATGCAAAATTAAATTCTGAGTGGCTCCACCCTTGAAATTGATGAGCATGATCTAATGCACAACACTTGTGCCAAGTTTCATGCTTTTATCACCTTGCGATTATTTTACCCAGCGCCTAAAGTGAACGTGATGGCTCTGGTGCACCAACGGTGTTACACCAACCATGGACTGTGACTGACAGTGACACCGCAGATTACTAAACTGGGAATATGTGCAGTGGTCACATTAGGGTTCATTTCCTTTTAAGGCTTTTAAACGGAAATATATATATATTATTGTTTTTTTAATTTGTGAAAACAATCACATGCCCTCTGATATTTCATCACAAATGTAACAGGTAGCGTAGGCCTAATGTAATCATGAAATAAATGCAAATCTTATAAAATAACTATAATTCAATAATAATAGTATAGTAATAACAGTAATAACTGTAGTTATTAATAAGAAGTTGAAAACCACTAGTCTTGTAATTACATATGTAAGAGTACTTTTACTTCTACTTCATACAACTCTGTCACCCGGAAATTCACATGCACACACACACATGCAAGCGCACACACACACGCACGCGCACGCACACGCACACGCACACGCACACGCACACGCACACGCACACGCACACACATTACTTACTACGTCATACAACTCTGGGGTGGTGGTGGTGCATGAGTGTGTGTGTGTGTGTGTGTGTGTGTGTGTGTGTGTGTGTGTGTGTGTGTGTGTGTGTGTGTGTGTTTGTGCAGCCCCCCCCGGTGTGTGTACGGTGTGTGCATGCACATGTGTGCGTGTGTGTGGTTAGACTGAGCTTGTGTGTGGGGGGAGCCTGGACAATGTGCATTATAGGTCATGGACTGTGCATTGCTGGATGTGGTCTGCACTGTGCAGTATGATCAACGGCCATCGGAACTGGTTTAAGTCCCATTGTCATGGTGACCACCGCACAAAGTGCACACACTTTGGGACTGAGGTAGTAGTGCTACACAATTGTTTGTCACCAACAAACATTGAAACAAACATAGGCCTACTATACTCTTATTTTTCAGAAATTAGCTTCAAACTTTCTCACACACAATAACATATGTGCAAACAACAGCATGATTAAAGCGACCGCAACAGCATGTTTAAGATAGCTTTACAAAGACAGGATGTATAGCACTTTTCTGAGTTAAAGGTACACTGTGCAGGAAATGGTCAAAAAAGGTACTGCAACTATGCTGCTCATTGAAACTGGACTGCCTATTGCCAAATTTGATCTTTTCATGAATATTTACTAAATAATAAAGTGATATTTTTTGTTTGGCCCAAGTACAGTCATTTTTGCAGCTAAAATGTCTATTTCTGGAAATTCAAAATGGTGGACCATGGAGAAGATCCCCCTTTTTCGGGACTCACTAGTTTGACGCCGTGTCGCCCGAGAGGGCTGTACTTGCGCCTTACGTCATTCAGAGTGACAGCTGCCCCACGGTGCAGAAAAGCAAATGGCGCACTTGTGCACTTCATGCACTATGTTTCAGTGCGTAACTAATATGGGCAAACGCACTGAAACATGAACACTGAAGTGCACAAGTGCACCATTTGAGATTCAGCCGTGATTTCAGTAATTCAAGTAATTTTGCAAACGACACCCTGATGCAACCACATTTTTATTAGCAACTAGGCCTAAATATTTGTTAAACGTACCCTGCGCTGCGGTCCCGTTATTGCAAACGAGGCATAGGCCTACTGTATTAGAAGCATTAGAGTTCTAAGTTTGCTCGCAGTTGCTTTGAATCGTGAATTAACCTTAATAATTATTTTTGTAGGTGGCCAACATGTAACCTAATAATTAAAAAAAATGCATACCCTAGGCCGATGCCACTTTATCTTCATAAGATCTATTCAAGAAGCTCGCAGTTGCTTTGAGTCCAGAAGCTGGCATATTAGACGCATCAGCGCTCTAAGTTTGGAAATTGGCTCGTGGTTGCTTTGAGTCAAGGTCCCGTTATTGCAAACGAGGCGAAGCAGTTTAAGCTAAGTTATTACAGTAGCCTATTTTTGTAGGTGGCCAACGTGCAGGGATGGGCAAAGATCCAGTTAAATGTATTTTCAATACAAAATACAAAATACCCAGCAAAGACTGTTACAAATAAGATACAAAATACATAACTGTAACAGTATCTAATATCGAAATACAGTATTTTGTATTTTCAACACACAAAAAACACAACAAAATACAACAAAAACCATTGTGTACAAAAACTACCAATTTGACTTACACAGTTAAATTAATTGATCAATTCAATTCTGAGAAATGAAATGTGACTAGAAAACAAACAAAAGTTCAAACAAGAAAGAAAGAGGCCCTGCTGTAATTAAGTGTGTAGAGTATGCCATTTATCATCCCACAGTGGGCAAATTCATGTGTTGCAGTGATATCATACACACGTACAACTTGTGCAAAAATTACTGAAGATGACATACAAACACAAGACCAAAAAGTTGAATAATACTATATAAGGGAGATATACTGTATGCTGTGTCATCATGACTATTTTTTCAAACAGCTTCGCATTCCAACGTTGGCGATGGGGCCGGTTTATGAGGCCTGCAAATGAGAACATCTCTCATTTTCCTGATAATTTTTTACTATTTTCTACGTGTGATTATATTTCTTTACTCTGAATGCTTTGGCATAACGCCCACTGAAAGATACAGTGGTGCAGCTAGGGAAAAGCCCATTGGAAGCGGCTATTGAAGGCCGTATGGCAGTAAGCCAATGAGTCTTAAAAATTGTTTGAGCCAACGTAATAAAAAGGGCCCACGTGTTCCTAGGATCCGGTATCCGGTTCCGGATCCGGCAGGATCTTAAGCAGTGGATCCGGTATCCGGCAGGATCCTAAAAATCAGGATCCGGTGCATCTCTAAATAATAATAAGGGAGATATACTGTAGGCTGTGTCATCATAACTAATTTTTCAAACAGCTTCGCATTCCAACGTTGGCGATGGGGCCGGTTTATGAGGCCTGCAAATGAGAACATCTCTCAACTGGTCACCCTTCACTCTTGACTTAATTTGTCTGAATTAACATGTCAGTGCCATAAGAATAGCAATCATTTCTGTGACAAAGTAGAGATACAAGTGCTTTAAAAAAAAAGTGCACTATAGGATGGTGGCCAGAGTAGGTATTGCAACTATACTGCTCATTGAAACTGCGCTCCCTATAGCATGGTGGCCAGAGTGGGTATTGCAACTATACTGGTTGGCTCTATGAGTGCATTCCAATATGCGACCTTGCTTCCTCCACTTGTGCTTGTGGCCTCGCCCCGCCTCCTGGCCCATCCTCCGTGGAGAAAACAATTAAGTTTCCCAGCTGTCAGCCTAGCCACAACAACTTTTAGGGGACTGTTTTTCATTCACCATCCCAATTGCAAATGAGAAAAAGACTTTACAATTGAGCTTTTGTGAGATATTGAAATATAATGCTGTTGTCAGTGATGTCATCCCGACATATTACTTCCTGATACGAGGCCACAAGCAGAAGTGGAGGAAGCAAGGTTGCATATTGGAACGCACTTTGGCTACAGCTAGTTTTAAAACAATATGCACAGGTAATATCTCAATTCTACACAAAAGGCCCTAAATGGCAAACTGAAAGCAAGTTTGAATGACATGGGGAAAACATTAACACGTCATTGAGGAATTAATTAAATGATTAGCCACTCACCTTGAACCAAATTGAACTTGCAGTCAAGGCTTAAGATATCCAAATGTGCCTCCAATTCAGCTAGTAGCTGGGGATCTTACCGTCCAAAAAGGGCCTAATCGTTACGCGCTGGATAGAAGCACCAAAATCGGTGTAGACCTTCCTTAGGGTTTTCTCCATCATTTCAGAAGGGGTGCCCCAAATTTCAATGTCATTAAGGTCATTTTTATGGGGTAAATTCAAGATGGCTGCCCAAAATGAGCCAATGGTAGTAAAATACTGTACTGCCTGGACATATTGGTGTTATGGGCCAATCCACCTATTTGTGTGTGATGTATACAAACTGAACTTTGAAAATATGTGCAACACTTACCATAAAAACAATGTTATATATGTCTTATTTAGATTCAAAAACAGGAAAATCATAAAAACCATGGTCAGAATGAGATGACAATTGAGTGCTCATTTCTGGGCAATTAGCTATTGAACCAAAATTCATTAAGAGTTTTAAAAACTTGCAGTGGGTCATATCTATAACATCTAAAAAGAAAATTGTGGTTAGAAAATGTAGGGGAGAAGAGATAAACCCTTGAACTGGGCCACACATAACTGTCCCAATGTTAGCATGCTAGCATTAGCAGGTTCAGACACTCAGTCTGCTCTTCAGATAAAGATGGCAAACAATAATTTTAATCCCACTTCCACACGCACACGAACTACTACTACTTCCTTAGGACCCCCTCAATGATTTAAGCCTAGGAGTCCAACTGAAATATTCATATCAATCAAGTCAATAATACATGTACATATCAAGTGTCAGTGACAGCTTGGATGATTTACTATCGGCCATTACAAAATAAAATGTATGCTGATGTATGCTGTTCAGATATGTATATTGCATTCCTAAGTGTACAATGGAGTGATAAGGGCATTTATGCTTAGGAAATTATGAATAATCAATATGCAATACACCATACATACCGTATATTGACAGATACTTTATGTTTTAAAAGAGCAAAATTGTAACATGTCTTTTTCATCTACTTTTGGCTTTAATCTAGATGACATGTTGGCTACCTAACAACTTAATGTATTGTATCTTAATTTAATATTTGTGGGTGTGGTCCTTTGTTTTGCCTTCCCTTTCTCACATAGGCTACTAAAATAGTCTTTCAAAAACTTAAAACAACCGCATGTAGAAATCCTATTGGCTTTGGAGGGCTAAAGTCAAAGTAGCCTAAAAGTCATCAAGACTATACTGTACTCTACTGTATTGCACTGTACTCTACTATACTATACTGTACTGTACTGTACTGTACTGTAATGTGATATACCGTACGGTACTCTACTGCACCGTGCAGTATGCTACTGTACTGTACTGTACTGTACTGTACTGTACTGTACTGTACTAGACTGCACCATACTGTTTGCTACTTTACTGTACTGTACTGTACTGTACTGTACTGTACTTAACTAGACTGCACTGTACTGTATGGTACTGTACTGTACTTTACTATACTGCACCGTACTGTATGCTACTGTACTGTACTGCACCGTACTGTATGCTACTGTACTGTACTGTACTGTACTGTACTGTACTCTACTGTGCTTTATTATACTGCACCATTCTGTATGCTACTGTACTGTACTGCACTCCACTGCACTGCACTGTACTGTACTGTAGTGTACTATACTCTACTGTACTTTATTATACTGCACCGTTCTGTATGCTACTGTACTGTACTGTACTGCACTCCACTGCACTGCACTGTACTGTACAGTACAACTACATAGAACTGAAACATGTGGAGCATTCGGAGGACATGTACAATATTATGCAAAAAGGTGTAGTGGGAATGGGTTATGTTACTGTTACCACTCAAAATCTTGAAGGTTAAAAAAAGTCTTGTGGCATTTTGTTTGGGGGGGCGGGGTATGATAGACTATCCTTCCTCCCAGACTATTTGTGTGCCTTGCATATCAAGACAATGAGTACAGGTAATGATTTACTTTCATAGTATATATATACCAGATGAAAATTGTTGTTTTATATAGATATTTCTCCTATGGGTAAGGGTGGCAAAAGACCTACGGTGCATGTTGTCCATCAGCTGTCAGTTTTGATAGCAATTTAAGTACTCAATGATTACTGAGCTAACTAATACAACTTTTGACACAAGTACTAGGTGAGGACTTGACTGCAAATTTAAAAAAAACAATTTACCTCTCTCTTCTTACTCAACATATACTAAGAAATAATTTCCATTTAATTTGAACTGAAGCCATACTGTGGCCTACATGTAGGCCTATATTGAGTAATCTGTAATGCCATTCTAAAGATGACTGAAATGCTCTCACAATATGCACAATGCCTTGTAAAAATATAGAATTAGGTGATCTTATGGGGTTCTTCATACATATGGAAAGGTCCTGTCCTTTACCCTCTCTCATACAAATAAAATATGTATATCTGTTATGGAAATTAGAGGATGGGGAACCTGCTACCAAGGGCATCTTGCACTGACACTATCCCATTCAGATCGAGCATTAGCAGCAGTCTATTCTCACCATAGTTTTAGTGTGGGCAATGCTCATTTTAATTCAGACCAAGAATCTTCTCAAATCGTTCACAATGTTACATGCTGTCAAGCACGTAAGCACAGACTCACCCATACTTTCACACTATGTACATTTTGTAGTTTTATCAATCTGGTCAAGCAGGCTACCCTTGCTTCATCCCTGCTGAGGACTATATTAACATTGTCAGCTAAGTATAAGGTCATGTAATAACAATGTAATGCATTACCAACATGACATATTGTATATGACATGGTAGACAATTTTTTTTCAAGGGGCACCCCTTCTAGGATGTCTTCAAATCACTCAAGGAGCATGTGTACCGAATGATATGCGTCTATCCAGCGCGTAACAATTTCTCACCTAAGGGCCCCTACTAGGGCATTCATATACTTTTTAACCTACAGCACCATCTTGTGTTCATATTGTGTAATAACATTCTTTGGAACAATGTATTTGTATTTGTAGTTTTGTGAAATACACAAAATACTATAGGAAAGTATTTTGATACAAAATACAAATACATGTAATTCACTTATATGAAATAAGAATACAAAATAGTATTTTGTATTTCAAAATGTATATCAATTAGATGTAATAGCAATACTGCCCATCCCTGCCAATGTGTACATTATTTGGTCAAATGCAATGTACTATCTATCAGCATATTGCATAATATGCCTACCCTGCGCCGATGCAACTTTATCTGGACAAGATCTTTACAAGAAGGTCGCAGTTGAAGGTCAGAAAGTCCCGTTATTGCACGAGGCATATTCTAAGTTTGCTCGCAGTTGCCTTGAATCGGTTCGGTTATTGCAATCGAGGTATGTAAGCAGTTTGTGGATTAACCTAAATAATTATTTTTGTAGGTGGCCAACATAACCTAATAGCCTAATAAAAAAACCTCGTTACCGTTTAAGCCGTATGCCATAGTCTGGCAATGCAATTTATTAGTAGTTTGCCGTGTGCCACTGATTTAGAATTGAAAATGAGTCGTATTAGAATTGAGGCGTATTTATGATTGAGAATTAAAGAAATGTTTTTTTAAGTGGACAAAACAGCTGGGGTGGGATTCTCAAAGTGCGAAGTAGCTAGTCTGTTAGCAATGTTGCATAGTAAATACTATAAAAGTTGCTAACTCTTGTGTCTCGAACGTTAGCACACAAAGTAACTACTGCTTGGAGTAATGTGCACTCTGAAGTAGTGGTGACTTTGAAAGTGAGGTGCCTCCTATCCGTATCTGGACAGTGAAGTTGAAGTACAGCTGGAGTAGATCCATTGAGTCCAGACATCACCTCAGCCACCCCAAGTAACACACAGCGCTAGTCTACTTCAGAGTGTGACTCCACCCATTAGCTAAACTTGTAGTACATATTTGACCACAAATGTGTCAATATCTTTTAATCCTGTGGTGCAAAAGCGCTGAAAATCAATCGACATGCACACAAAGTGATGATACAGCTGCGAGAGTGTTCAGAACACAAATTCACGTCATGTCATTTGTTCGTGAAAAAAACGTCATATCCTTGGAATCTGATGAATCCCACACTAATAATATACTTTTAGCTGTATACCGATTGAATTGCGTCTCATTTCGATGCGTAATTTGTGAAATATTTAGATAAGAAAATATTGGTTACTCCCGGAAATGCGCTGGCTTACGTCTCAACTAGGCCTACTTAAATATTTTTGGCGCGAATTTCATTTCATAGCCTAGGGGTATTTACGCTTGCCTATCAATGGGAAGACGCGAGCTACGCGGGTTCGAAACCAGTGTGCAGCATGTTGACAACAACTCGTGAAATCGTGTTTTGGACCCTAGCGTATTACAGTGTAACACATTTTCCCTTGGCTGCACGTGTGTGTTGGTAATGCACAACATAAATTATCTATTTCTGCCAGATATTTCCAAAATTGTGGCACTGCAACCATGTGGATTCGAACCGGTGTGGCTTCTGTTTTCCCATTGGGATGCAAGCGTGAATACCACTAGGCTATGGAATGAAATCCGCGCGAAAATTTCTTAGGCATATGACACTTCAACAGACGATTTTCTGGGAGTAACCACAACTTTATTGTTCAAATATTTTACAAATTACACCTCGGGATGAAACGAAATCCAATCGGCATGCAGATAATACTGCATTATTGGTGCGGACGGTGTCAGATTGTAATGCCACGGCCGTGTTTTTTCACAAAGAAATTTCAAGGTGTGTTGTGGAGGAAACAGCGGAGTCACGGTGTCGTGACATCCAATCAAATGTGCTGGTGGTGGTTGTACACTATTGCTTTCTACTTCACGCACTGAATTTAGGAGGAAACAGCTGATTCATGACTCAGCAATCATGCTTATCTCTTGTTGCTTCTTTGGTCACGCACTGCAATGCCAAGAAAGTAAGTAGCGGTGTGGACTCAGGAAAGTAGCCGCACTACTTTTGGCTTACTGTGGGAATAGTAAGGTTTCGAGAAATGCACGGATTTCGCCTTGAAGTAAGTAGATAACTACAAAGTACATCTGTAGTTCAAAGCTAACATTGCGGAAACGCACCCCAGCCCTCGTGCACGCCGATTGAGAATTAAAGTAGCCTAATGTGTTTGTGTATCGACAAAAGAAAACCACCCAGCACTACAGCTGTTCACGAGCTCCCAAGTCCACGAGTATGCACAACCNAAATCCCGCCCATCCGCACAACCCAAAACTCGCCCATCCTGGCCGACACGGCGCCAAACTAGTGAGTCCCCCCCCCTTTTCATATAGACTTTTGAATTTGCAGGACTGCTGAGGAACATTACTGTCTTAAATGTTATCCATCTATCCTTTGGACATTCTGTGTGTGTGTGTGTGTGTGTGTGTGTGTGTGTGTGTGTGTGTGTGTGTGTGTGTGTATGTGTGTGTGTGTGTGTATGTGTGTGTGTGTGCGTGCGCACGTGCATGTTTTGAGAGAGGGGGGGGGTGTCGTATTATGCACTTAATCTCTGCTGCACTTTAAGTGGGATGGGGGGGCTGGGGGGGTCAAGCACTGGTGTCACTTTTACCTCGTTTTGCACTTTACTTGGAAACCTGCTACTATTAAGCATTGTACCCCAAACACAATTTCGTTGCCTTTTTGACAATGACAATAAATTCTTGAATCCTTGAAATCTTGAAAAGTGCAATTTTCCCAGTCATGAGGAATACTTAGAATGATGGTGGTGGTACGTATTCATGAAAAGGGTAACATTAGTGAATGGGTAGCATGAATTCTGGAAATAAACAACTAAAAATCTTACACAGTGTACCTTTAATGCAAAATCATATCTATGCTCTGACTGAATAGCCAAGAAAGATATTTGAGACATTTTAAAGATTATATTACAAAACCAATGCTCTTGCACCAAGAGGAAGAATAGGCCTGTAGACATAGAGTATGAAGCATTTGCAAGCTTAAGCATTAGATACATTCAAATTATTTACATGGGCAGACAGATAATGAGATGAAAAAAAAATCTGAAATCTACGCCCTCACTGAAATTCAAATGAAGATCTGGACCTCTCTCTTTGTTCGACAATGGACACAAAACAGATTTAAAAGTTAAGTTTTGCACAAACCAACACATTTCCTTGTGAACACAAAGGAGGCATTTGAAAAGGACAGAGACAGAGACAGAGAAAGACAAAGAGAAAGAGAAGGCAATAGGGTGTCTTTTGTCAATAGTGGAAGGAGGGAGTCAAAGACACATGTTAGCTTGATAGCATAAGTCATTTTTTGGTCAAAACTCTCCTACTCCCATTGCTGCATCATCCTGTATTTCTGCCTGTGTCATTGACCAATCACAACACAACATACAACTGACATTCTAGTAATTAATGTCATCACAAAAAAACAGCCAGACAGAGACTGTGCGAGACAGGGGAAGGCAGATAGAGAAAAAAAGAGCGTAAAAGAGGAAGATAAGATATCAAATGTGAGAGTGAAAGAGAATTAGAGATTGGGGAGGGGATTCGAAAGAGAATGAAAAGAATGAATGGGTGAAAATGTGTCTTTCCCTTCACTTTCTTAGAAGCATCGTCATACATAAATACATCTTAAAGTGTGTAGTCGGGAGTGTATTCGGTAGTGTCGTAATATTGCCTAATTACTGCATGTCATCATTAGAACATAGCAACCAGTGTGATGTACCCAGTGCAATATCTAGCGAAATCTAATTACAGTAGAAATGTTCACGATCCAGCTCCACTTCAGCTGATACGCAGGCCCGTTGCGTTAAGGTACGCAATGTAGGCAGTTGCCTAGGGCCCCCGAGTAGGTGGGGCCCCCAAGGACGACAGGTTATGGACCCAACAGCAACGACGATTTGAAATAGCTTCATAATAAGGCAATGCCATCTTTATGAAGGGCTCTGCTGCGAGGGAAGCAACAGCGCCTCCATAATGCCCCCTGCTCGAGGGGGCCCCCCTTCCAATAGGTTTGCATCAGCGACAGCGTGAAAATGTCATTTGCCGAAAAGTGCAATGACAAAGTTAGTCGAAGTACCCCCATCTCGAGGGGGCCCCCCTTCCAATTTGTTCAACCGTCAAATCCAGCGCAAATACAAATTGAAGATGAAGCTACATAATCTCTCACTGGATGTTGTGCAGACGCCAGTTTATATTACATTTTTGGCTCAAGACAGTTGCTTTTAAAATAAAAGTTAATATTGAAGGCGACATATTAGGCTACTGCAACCAAACTGTCCCAGGCCAGTTGACATCGCACAGACAGCGAGATGCTTCATTTAGGCTACAGTGTTATGTTTTCAAAAACATCCGTGAAGCATTATCCATGTGCTGTAACAAGCACTGGGCAAACGTCGATTGTTCAATAACGCACCTTTTTCGACACGGAACTTTCTTGCTATTACCGGTATATGGATTACACATTGGAATTTGGGACCATGATTCTGGAAACTTGTGGATTACAGTGAGAGGTTGGGATACATTCTGCGGTCAAGACAACTCAAGGTAAGAGCACCGGGGTATTGGTCCCCTATAATTGGCACAGCTGTCAACCACGGAGTAACGTAGGTGGTTGTTCAGTGATCCTTGGTCACTACAGAGTAGCCTATTTGTGTGTGCTGCGGTATTACTAACAACTTTGGATTGTATTTTCAAATGCGTGGTGGATGCAATACGAAAAAAAATCTCGTCGGGGAGACCCCCCCTGGCTTGGTTAGAATTCTTGCTACCAATATCACATCCCCCCAAACCCCCCACTGTGCCTGCCTATTCGTTTTTCAGCCTTGAGTTTCTGGACTAGGCCTATTGTTTTATGAGTCAATAGTTGGTTTTGCACAAATGGAGCACCCTTGGTTAGATTTTAAAAGTGGTTGGAAAGATTAGACCTTTCTTTATTTGTGATTGGCAATGCAGATCATGATTTTCGTGGTAGGGTCAAAAAATCTGATTGGGCCATATAGGCATACTCTCACATGAGACAGGCCAGGTTAAACTGAACATTCAATTAGCCTACTTCATGAGCGGAGCCTACTGAATGGAATGGGCTATATTTGCCCAGGTCTTTCTTCATAAAGTTTCATAAAATGAACTGTAGGGACTAGTTATCATACTAGATTGCATTTCCTCACAGGAAATGCTGGTGTATGCTTGCTCTTTATGCATTCATTGCCCTTCATGCATGTGTTGCCCTGCCACAACACTGTCTATAAGGTGACTTCTTGTTTGTTCCATTAGATTTCTATGGTTTCTGTGACATTGTGTTGTAATGGTAGGCTATGTGACAATGACTGAAGTGCCATCCAAAAATTGTCTGGCCCCTCCGAAACCCGAAACAGAAGTTCTGGCGCCGTGGCTACCCTGTCAGGTGCAGATCTACACCATTTAAGTTCAGCTTCCACACCATTATAGAGGCAGGCAGGCAGGCCTCTCTTCATGTCATGGCTTTTTATGATGATAATAATGATGGCAGTAGAAGAGGTGCCAGTGTGACAGACTACTGGTGTCCCCTTAACAAGTGGTTAGTTCAGATGTGTCCTTTGAATGCTTGAGTAGAAAAGGCATATCCATTTACAACATATTAATAACATTTATTCTGTTTTCTGGTAGGCCAGTTTGTGTTTTCTCTTCGATTTTTCTAAAGAAATATGTTTGGGGCTTTTATGCCTTTAATTTTGAACAGGGAAGTAAAGAATGTGACAAAAGATGAGTGGGAGAGTGATGGGGAGAGATGAGGAAGTGTCCTCAAGCCTGACTCGAATTCTGTTCCCCAGGAATAGTGCCTTATGTAACTAAGGTGTTCCTGCGCAGTCCGCCATTCGACCACCTTCTAGTCAACACTCTAGCTCGGACATGTGAGGCACAGCACGATACCGCTGAGCTGAATGACCAGTCCAATACGTAGCTCAGCACGCTACCGAAACTGTATAAAGTGTTCCACGCCACACTTTGCTAGTTGGCTTCCGTTACACTTAGCCAACCACGCCACGGTGCTTTTTAAAAATTATTTTTCTTGTCATAGTTTTTTTTATTATGTGTTTTTTGAACACATGTGATGAAGACTTATGTGTAATAAGGAAGTAGTAGACTACTGAACAAAAACTCAAGAGCTGCTGAAAGAAAAAACAACCTGTTGAAATCAGTGTGAATGGCGAGCATGCAAAGGAAATCTACAAATAGGCCCGTGTAGATGTGAAGTATGAAGATCCCCACCACAGTTTCTCATCAACACACGGATGCACACACACACACACACACACACACACACACACACACACACACACACGCACGCACGCATGCACGCACGCACGCACGCACGCACGCACGCACGCACGCACACACACACACACACACACACACGCACGAACACACAAGGCTACCCCCGCCCCTCAACCCACTCATGCTAAATAAAAGGTCTCGTGTCCATTTGAAGTACTTGTGTGATGTCACGTCTTATTTTCAGTTGACCTGATTAGCATTTGGACATTATTGCACTTTTTTAACCGCACCTTGCATGGTGTTTCTTTTTACAGTGCAATAAAACATGCTATATACAAGGCGCGGCGGCTTTCTTGAGAAAAGTGAGTTGAGCATTTGGCCCAGCAACCTCACTATCACAATCCCCCTCACGTGTTAAAATAGCGCTCTCTCTGCTCCTTAACATCATTAATGACCATCAGAGAACCTACCCAAACGCAGTACATCTACTGGCTGGCGACTTTAATAAGGCTAATTTAAAAACGGTATTGCCTAAATTCCATCAGCATGTTAAATGCCCAACAAGAGGAGAAAAAACTTTGGACCATGTATACTCTAACATCAAGCATGCATACAAAGCCACACCCCTACCCCACCTCGGCCAGTCTGATCATCTCTCCCTATTCCTAACCCCCGCATACACCCCCCTCAGCCGCCAATCAAGGCCCACACGCCGTACAATTACCACCTGGCCTGACGATGCTCTCCCCCGTCTGCAGGACTGCTTTGAGCAGACACACTGGGAAGCCTTCCATCATGAGGATCTGAGCACATATACTGACACTGTACTGTCTTACATCAAGTACTGTATTGGCATGGTCACTGTGGAAAAGACCATCCAGGTTTACCCAAACCAAAAACCATGGATGACCAGCCAAGTGCGCACACTCCTTAGGGCCCGTGATGTAGCTTTCAGGTCTGGTGACAGAGTGCAATACAGCAGTGCTCGCGCCGACCTAAGAAGAGGCATCAAGGCAGCCAAAGCTGACCACAAAAGGCGGGTTGAGGAGCAGCTGAACAACCCCCGGCAGATGTGGCAGAGTATTCAGTCCATCACTAATTACAGGGGACAGTCTGTGTCTCATGGAGATGGAGATGCAGCACTAGCGGAGGAGCTGAACAGCTTCTTTGCCCGCTTTGAAGCTCAGGCGCAGCATTCAGGCGTACCACTCCAGCCCCTGCAACAACCCACTCCACACCTTAGCACCCCCCCACCCACTCTGGAGGTTGCGGCTGATGACGTGAAGCGAGTGCTTCGTGCTGTGAACCCGAGGAAAGCAACAGGCCCGGATGGCGTACCAGGAAAGGTGCTCAAGGTATGTGCGGACCAACTAGCACCAGTCTTCACTGACATTTTCAACCTGTCACTGAAACAAGCCACCATCCCAGCCTGCTTGAAATCTGCCACCATCATACCTGTTCCAAAGAAGGCATCTACTACCACCCTCAATGACTTTCGCCCTGTTGCACTCACTCCAGTCATCACCAAGTGCTTTGAAAAACTGGTGCTGAGGCATATAAAAGCCTGTCTCCCCCCAACCCTAGACCCTCATCAGTTTGCATACCGGGCAAATAGATCCACTGAGGATGCAATAGCCATTGCTCTCCACTCTGCACTGAGTCACCTGGAAAGACAAGGGAGCTACGTCAGGATGCTCTTCATCGATTATAGCTCAGCTTTTAACACCATCATTCCTGACATCCTAATCCCCAAGCTGAGACATCTAGGACTTCCATCATCCACATGCTCCTGGATCAAAGACTTCCTTGTTAATCGTCCCCAACAGGTGAAACTAGGTCACCATCTCTCAACCACCCGCACCCTCAGCACCGGCTCGCCCCAAGGATGTGTGTTGAGCCCACTTCTCTACTCCCTCTACACGTTTGACTGTAGCCCCATCCACCCAGAGAACATCATTGTCAAATTTGCAGATGACACAACAGTGGTGGGGCTGATAACCGAGGGAAAGGAGGAGGCCTACAGGGATGAGGTCCTGAAACTTGGAGAGTGGTGTGCATCCAACAACCTGGCCCTGAACATCTCCAAGACGAAGGAGCTCATCCTGGACTTCCGGCGGAACAAAGATGCTCCTGCCCCCCTGTACATCAATGGAGAACGTGTAGAGCAAGTGAGCTCATTTAAATTCCTAGGTGTACACATCTCCGCTGATCTCTCCTGGTCGACTAACACCTCGGCTCTGGTAAAAAAAAGGCCCAGCAGCGATTGCACTTCCAGAGTACTTATAGACTCAAGCTTGCTGGTGACCTTTTACCGTTCCACCATAGAGAGCCTGCTGACCTACGCAGTGTCAGTGTGGCACTCAAGTTGCACTGAGGCTGACAGGAAGAGACTGCAGAGGGTGACCAAAACAGCACAAAAAATCATAGGCTGCCCCCTGCCTCCCATACCCACCATCTACAACTCACGCTGCGTAAGTAGAGCCAGGAGTATCATTAAAGATCCCACACATTCTGGCTTTCATCTCTTCACACTGTTGCCCTCTGGCAGGCGCTACAAGGCATTGCCAGCCAGAACCAATAGGATGAAGAACAGCTTCTTCCCCAAAGCTGTTACAACAATGAACACACACTTACTGGACAATGCTCATCTATAAAGGACTGTGCACTTTGTAGGGAAGCTAAAATCTCAGTATACTTTGTATACTGACAATAAAGGCTTTCTATTCTATTCTATTCTACAAGTACAATATACAGTATAAGGTTCCAAGCTGAAAATGGACACCATTATCCACATTAATGTTGTTTTTTTGTCATCTCTCTCATCTCTCAATAATACAAGTGGCACTCTACTAAGGAAACAGGAGGCTGCCTCTCCTGCATGCAACCTGGAGCCTAGGGGAAACAAAACCACATAAACACAAACACCGTAGCCTAACCACAACGCAAAAGATACACAAAGAAAGGCCGATTTCAACAGCATGAATGAGGTGCAGATGTAGAGAGACAGTAGGAGAGGTGAGGGCAAAGTGTTTAGAGTCAGTGTGTGTGTGTGTGTGTGTGTGTGTGTGTGTGTGGGGTGCAACACATGCGAGCGTGCATGTCTGTGCTAATGTGTGAATGAGGGCTTGCTTTACTGACAAGAAAATATCACGCCTGTCTGTCTGTTTGGTTCCACACATTGCACCTCAGCATGTTTTCATAGCATGCCAGCTGATCACAGTTCTCTTTGAGGTCCTCTTGTCCTTCTGGGGTAGACTGAGTACAGTTGAGTACAGGGTACAGTTGAGACAAACCAAATATCTCTGGGTAACAACGTAACTCTGATCTAATTTTTGCTGTGGACATGCGCATCGATATCCTCTTAGATCATGGGAAATTTGAAACCAGTACATAACGCAGATCCAAAGATCTTGGGAAAATGCTGTGTTCGACAGGTCATGCAGATTTACTCCACCAGGGTCCTTCAACAATGAATATCTAATTACCAATAGTTAACCTCTTGATATAAGTTAGGCCTACATGATTGCAAGCCATGATGTGTGCTCTAAAAGCAGACATATTTCCTGACATCATAACAGTTAAAACCATTTTAAAATCTTTATCAATGTGTGATCTGGCCAGAAGGGGACAGTTTAGACGCTAGCCTGTAATGCTAATTTCACTATGTAAAACCAATGTAAAGTTGCTAACAGGTACAGTTGAGTACAGTATCGGTCATGCTATTAGCTCCCATGGCTGGCTTTTACCTCCCATTGATTAGAATGGTGTCTCAACTGTACTCTGCTATGTCTCAACTGTATCCCACCGTTTTTCAGCTAGGGTACAGTTGGGACAAAAGTGCACCTTTTTTGTTTGATTAATTACATAAACATTAAACATCCTAGAGATATAATTCCTTGATTATATATTTGCCCACATCCTGAAAATATGTTCTGTCCAAAACAAGTTTCTTTTTAGGACCTTTTAATTGTCTAATTTCTGCGTGGAAGGGGACAAAAATAAAAGTGTACCCAACTGTACTCAGTCTACCCTAAGTGTGGCTCCTCTTTCTTCAGCTGTGACAAACTCCACCTCAACCAGGCTTTAAAAGTCCTCTGTGCAAACCAAAGACCTGATTACGCTCTACTGATGTAAGTGATATATAGGCTTATGTAATAGCGTTGCAATATCAACACATTAAATACATCCAGCTTATTACCATGGGCAGTCATGGATAAGCAGTTAGGGCGGGGGTGGAGAACAATCTAATGACCCTCATAATTAACGCAAGGCTACCATAAGTGACACAGTTTCTTTAGGACAACTCTTTGAGACAACAGTACCAGTATTACTCTGGGTCATCCATTAAAGCCCATTTATACCCTACGGTAATTACGGAAACGGATGCTTTCACCCGGCTCCGGGGGTCGTTTCATCCGTCAGTTTGTCCGTTGTTCGAGTGCTTAGCAATCCGGTGACTACGGGTGAAACGGAGCAATACCAGGGGAATCCGTAGGTGGCAGTATAGTGAAAAAGACACCAATTTACAGATCTCAACGAAGAAGAGAAGTATTTCACATCTAAAAACGATACAAATAGTAAATTAAATAACCTGTGAGTTTGTGAAAAGGTATATTTCCACTACCATGCTAGCCAAGCTATAAACATGCCTCATTTGTTTACATTTGGGCTCGGAGGACGTTCGTTTTCCCAACAACAAACCTAAATGGCCATCACGAAACCTCCTGGATTTGTTTAAACATCATTACACGAATCTAATAGTTGTTTCAGTGTGTTATCTCCGTGAATCCTAGGTCTGGCTATTTTATTTGGGCTAAATAATTTGTAAAACGAACACAAATGCAAACACACGAATGCAACTCCGGGAGCAACGGTTGGCCCGGAAAGACTAATTTTGTCCGGTTCCGTAGGGTATAAATGGGTCTTTAATCTACAATTTTGCAGGCTACACAACTGTAGGCTACTGTGATGCCCCATATTCAACTAGATCCCTTGGTCACAAGTCCTCTCAGTCTGAGGACTTCATTTAATATGCTTTGAGGAACATTAGTTTAGTTATAGTTTAAGTGATAGGGACAGATAGTGTTGGACACAGGACTCAAAAGGGCATACTGAACCCTTGCACATAACCCTCAGAACACCTTTCTCCATTCAGGGCACTCCCTCATGAAGTTCATAAAGCCAGCCCTGTTTATAACTGCCTATACTTTATATTTATAATACTACTGTATTCAATGGAGAGCTTGCATCAAATCCTCCGTCAGCATGGACAAGGTAGCCAACTTGCACTGAGAAATAGCACAGACCCAATAGGACTGACATGAGTACATAGCCCGCATAGACATTGACAGAGATGAATGTGAAAAAAAGTGAAAGCCCAACTGGGAAAGTCCAACTCCCATTGTCATTGTGACACAGCACTCCACACAGCACACAAGTGAGCACTGCACACAGTTCAACGTGGGGGAAAACAAGCAATTTCATGGTCGGGCCCAGAGTTGCCGACTGGGTCTACCGAACCCAACTACCTTGTGTGCCTCTCTACATCACATACCCATAAATGTAAGGCCCTCGCCCTATTCAAGTCAAGTCAAGTCGGCTTCATTGTCGATTTCTTTACATGCACTGGTCATACAAAGATTTGAAATTATGTTTCTTTCTTTCCCATGCAATGGCTCCCAAAAGGGAGCAGTGTGGCGGGATGGTGCTCAGGGTACCTCAGTCGCAACTAACGCTTGCTAGCATGTGAGTAATAGGCTATACATTTCTGAGGAACTAATGATTGACACATAATAGGCAAGAATGGGCAGCACCAATCATGTGCAGCATCAGTGTTCTAACCATGTATTTACACAGTGAGATCGCAGATTACCACGGTAGTACTATACCATTGTACCTGTATAACCAACAAACATTGAAACAAATACTCTACTCTTTTTTGGACAGAGGTGTTGACCATGCTTCCTGCCTTTACAATATTATATAATGACTTGCTGCGACGTGTGCATGCACATCCGTTTAACCAAATCAGAAACTTTCTCAGACTAGTGGCGGTATCTCAAAGTGAAGGATCCTGGCCTTGCTAGGACGTGATTGGATACTCCGTGGAGTTCATCAAAGAGTATCCAATCACTGGGCGTTTCACGTCCTAGCAAGGCCAGGATCCTTGACTTTGAGATACAGCCAATACTTGATGTGCAAACAACAGCATGTTTAAAGCAATAGCAACAGTGTGCTTAAAATGGCTTTACACAGGACAGGAAGTACTGTAATATTCTGAGGTAATACAAACTCATTTGCTCTGACTAAATAACCACGATTGTGCTAACCATAAACACTAAAATGACATTTGAAACATTTTAAGGGTTATGTCCTTTCATAAACAAATGCTCTTACACCACAGACCAGAATAGGCCTATAAACAAGAGCCATTTGAATATGTGTTCATTGCCAGCTTGAGCGTTAGATACATTTAAAAATGCATGGATTTTGCATGGACAGAAAGAGACTGAGATAAAACAAAACCACATACTGTATCTATATTCTCACCCAAATTTAAACAAAGTTCTCGATCTCCCTGTGCTCATCAATGAACACAAAGCAGATTTGTTCTGTAAAAATTTAGTTTTTGCACAAACCAATGCTCTTTCACCATGAATGCAAATGAGGCATTTGCAACACATCAAGCCCTTTACACACAGCCCTTAAATATAAGGATCAGTAATTTACTGTCAACAGAATTGGAATGTGTTACGCAAGACTCTCTCTAATACCGCAATACAGCTGCATAATGTAGTATAGATATTTTAGCAAACAGTAAGGTGTGCAGCGCCCTAAGAGGCGACAAAAAAACAAACAATAAACAAACAAACAAAGAAAAACAATGTTCTGAGAACAATAGCACCACATGTCTCAGGTAACAATGAATGCACATCATACTGTAAGAAGGAAACCATGCTGACAAGAAAGTTTAAGGCCCAAAAAAGAAAACAGAAAAAAAACAAAACTCACCGAGCAGCCGGAGAGCAAACGCCATGTCGCCCTCGCCACCGACTCACTCAACAGAGTGACAGAGATGACTGTCAGATAGGCAGGAACTGATAGACTAACCACACCTCCCCCTCAGTTGACAGGAGCGTGGGGTGAGGGGACAGAGAGAGCGAGAGAGAGAGAGAGAGAGAGAGAGAGAGAGAGAGAGAGAGAGACCTGAGAGAGAGAGGGAGAGAGAGAGAGAGAGAGATGGACCTGAGAGAGTGTGCATGTGTAGAAGAGAGAAGAGAGAGAGAAACAGAAGACAAACCACACATCCCCCTCAGTTGACAGTAGTGTGGGGAGAGAGAGAGAGAGAGAGAGAGAGAGAGAGAGAGAGAGAGAGAGAGAGAGAGAGAGAGAGAGAGAGAGAGAGAGAGAGAGAGAGAGAGAGAGAATCTTTTGTCAATGATGGGAGGAGGGGGTTAAAAATGAACATATCATTAGCTTGATAGCATATTTGCCTAAGTCATTGAGATCTTTACACAACCTTACTCTCCTACTCCCACTGCTGCATCATCCTGTATGTCTGCCTAACATTGGCCAATCACAACATACCATTCTAGTAATTAATGACATCAGAAAAAAGGCAGTCAGACAGAGACTGTAAGAGACAAGGGAAGACAAATAGAGACATAAAAAACAAGAGTGTGAAAGAGGAAGACAAAATATCAAATGTGAGAGTGAAAGAGAAATAGAGAGGGGGGAGGGGAACAGAAAGAGAATGAAATGAATGAATATGGAAGAATGAATTTAGAATGTTTAAATTTACAGAGGCAAATGTAGGTCTATTATTAAATGTGTGTGTGTCTGTGTGTGTGTGAGGGTGGATAGAGGTTGACTGTGCACTGTGTGCACTGTATGCCATGTGCTTCTCAATACCAAAAATGAGATTTTCCCTTCACTTTCTTAGAAGCATCGTCGAAATACATCTTGAAGGAGTATCTTTGATAGTATTGTAATATTGCCAAATTTGTGCATGTCATGATTAGAGCATGGCAACCAGTGTGATGTACCCAGTGCAATATCTAGCGAAATCTAATTACAGTGGAAATGTTCAGTGAAAATACAGAGGAACAGTTAAAAAAAAAAAAAAAAAAAACGTTTTTCTCCCACCCACACCATCACAGAGGCAGGCAGGCCTCTCTTCATGTCATGGCTTTTTATGATCATGATGGCAGTAGAAGAGGTGCCAGTGTGACAGACTACTGGTGTCCCTGTAACAAGTGGTTACTCCAGACGTGACAAACGCAGTGATTGGTGTAAAGTAGAGATGCACCGGATCCTAATTTTTAGGATCCTGCCGGATACCGGATCCACTGCTTAAGATCCTGCTGGATCCGGAACCGGATACCGGATCCTACGAAAGGGTTGAAACACATAGCCAACTCGCACACGTGGGCCCTTTTTATTACATTGGCGCAAACTATTTTTAAGACTCGTTGCTTACTGCCACACTGCCTTCAACGACCGCTTCCAAAGGGCTTTCACTCCCTGCAGCGATTGGGGTTGTGAGAGAGTGACTGAAAAGCCAAGGCTACATAAAAAGTATTGATGCCCCAGATCCTGATTTTCAGGTAACTGCCGGATACCGGATCCACTCCTTAAGATGCTGTCGGATCCAGATCTGAAAAACCCTATTATCCTGCCGGATCCGGAACCAGATCTTGGATCCTGTACATCTCTAGTGTAAAGTGCTTTGAGTGCTTGAGTAGAAAAGCACATAGGCTACACTAAATGCTATCCATTTACAACATATTAATAACATTTATTCTGTTCCCTCGTAAAACCGTTTATATATTATTTTCTGGGATATTTTTGGGGAACCCCATTCCCCGGGCATATGGCATAGTGCCTTACGTAACTGAGATGTTACTGTGCAGTCTGCTGCTGCTCCGCCACCCTCTAGTCAACACTCTAGTTTGGACATAGTCACAGCATGACACTGCTGTGCTGAAGGACCAGTCCAATAGCTCAGTGCTACAGTATGAAGCTTTGGGAGGGAGGATTAGTGACGTTCCGCGACACACTTAGCCAACCGAGCCCCCGTCTTCTTGTTTTTCTTTGGTTTTTGTCATCGCTTTTTTATGGGGGTTTTTTTGTGATGCAGACTTCTGTGGAATAAGGAAGTAGTACATTGCTGTATAAAAAAATGAACAGCTGCTGAAAGAAAAAAGAAACCAGTTGAAGTAAGTGTGAATGGCAAGTGTGCAAAGGAAATCTGCTAGTTGTACGTGTGAAATATGCAGATCCCCACCACAGTTCCCCATCAACACACAAGCTCACACACACACACACACACACACACACACACACACACACACACACACACACACACACACACACACACACACACACACACACACACACACACACACACGCACACACACACACACACAGTAGCCTAACCACAACGTATAATATACTTCTATCTTGAAAATACACAAAGAAAGAACATGAAGTACACACACACACACACACACACACACACACACACGGCCACAACACACACACACACACACACACACAGCTACAACACACACACGGCCACAACACACATGGCCACCCTCCACCCCTCAACCCACTCATGCTAGAGGTCTTGTGTCCCTTTGAAGTACATGTGTGATGTCACGTCTTATTTTCAGTTGACCTGATTAGCATTTGGACATTATTGCTCTTTTTAAAACCTTTTTTCCCCAAGAAAGAGACCGCACCTTGTATAGTGTTTTTTTTTTTTTTTTTTTTACAGTGCAATAAAAACGCTATATGCAAGGTGCGGCCACAAAAAATGAGTTGAGCATTTGGCCCAGCACCCAGCACTCTCACAATCACCCTCACAAGTATATAAGACTGAAGCCTGTTCCAAGCTGAAAAACTGACTCCACTATTAATGCTGCTTTTTCCCTCATCTCTCTCACCTCTATAGTATGATGCATTCTACTAAGGAAACAGGAGGCTGCCCCTCCCACATGCAACCTGTGGCCTACAGGGGAAACAAAACCACAACCTATCACACACATACACACACACACACACACACACACACACACACACACACACACACACACACACACACACACACACACACACACACACACACACACACACACACAAACACACACTCACACACACACACACACACACACACACACACACACACACACACACACACACACACACACACACACACACACACACACACACACACACACACACACACACACACACACACACACACACACACACACACACACATGGGGGGGTTCCATTCATATTTTCCCTCACAATACCTGAAGAATGCTAAACTGTGCCGACACCAAAGCAATCCCAACCTGGCCCTAACCTGTTAGTGATGGAATGTTTTTACACTGTTACAATACTACCCCAGCAAAAGCGGTCAAAACATGTGGGGTCCAGGATTTGGGGTTCACGTAGAGAGAGATTCAGATTCACATAGAGAGTGAGAGAAGGCAATAGGAATAGGACATCTTTTGTCAATGGTGGAAGGGGGAAGTCAATAGAAACATATCGTATGCATATTGATTGCATATTTGCCTCAGTCATTTTTTTTTTGTGTCAAAATGAGATTTTTGCACAACCCTACATTCCTCCTCCATGACTGAGGTACCCTGAGCATGGTACCGTCCCGCTGCACTGCTTCCTTGGGGCGCTATTGGGGCAGCACCCTTGCACGGGTGAGGCATACATGCAATTTCTTTGTGTGCAGTGTTCACTTCTGTGCTGTGGAGTTCTGTGTCACAATGACAATGGGAGTTGGAGTTTCCCAGTCGGGCTTACACCACTTTCATTACCATGCCCATTTTATACAACTTCTCGCCCCCACCAAATGTCCCATCGGGTAGTTCAGGCAAGTTTCGGACTCCACTGCAGTCAACAGCACCAGCTTGTGTAGCGAGTGGATTGTAAGGTGTATAGAGTATATAATGCATTATTACATGTACGTAGGGATGTCACTGTGTGTTTGTGCACGTGCGTGTGAGGATGCTGAGAGACTGATCACAGCTGTCCTTGAGTTCCTCTTTTGCTAAGCAGGTCTGTCGAGAGAAGGGGGATGTGGGCTGGGGGGCTGAGTTGTCCCAGGCATAGGGAGAGGAAGGTCCCAGAATTATATTCTGTCCCTATTTACATTGTATATGTATATTGAGGAGGGGGCCCTTTCAGATTGTTTTGTCCAGGGCCTGGGGAAAACTGGCAGTGCCAGTGGCTCTGATGAAAAGCGTGCTTCTTCAGCTGTCTTTAGCTGTGTCCATCAACTGTGCACTGGGGGTGAAAAAGGCACTCAAGATTACAGAGGTACTCCAGATTCCACAATATTTTATTATTTTGGCTACAAAAATATGGCATTATTTTTTCCCCTTGGCGTACATGCATTACTGACAAGATGCACATGGTGCAGACACTAATGACTGATCGGGGACATGATTTTGAGCTCTGTTGAAGCATGGAGGGGGGAGTGAAAAATATGGGGGACGTGACTTTTCAGCTCTTAACACAGTTAATTATGTAGTGTTAATTGAACACTTAGAGAGTCTATTTAACATCTTCTAGAGTGAATTTAGACCCACAGTGCCCTATAAGTGTTGAATTAACATTGCATATTTTGCAGTGTAAAAGCATGGGAGGGAAAGTGAACAACGTTGCGGACATGGTTTTGAGATCTGTAGAGGCATTACGAGAGAAGTGAACAACATTGAGGTCATGGTTTTAAGATCTGTAGAAGCATGAAGAGGGAAGTGAACAATATTGGGGACATGGTTTTGAGGTCTGTGGCCATTGGGTGGTAGTTTGTCAGGCCATGTTCAAATTTGGGTCTGCGGTTCTATGCTTTGCAGGCTAATGAGTGCTGACTCTTTTCTGTCACAGTCAAAGCCCATGTGTGACGCTCCACAGGCCTGGGTTTAGTATTATTTAGTAGTTTATTGTGTAGTAATTATTTAGTAATATTGCTGTATATTATATAGTATGTATATATGGCTATATATTTCTTTGCTCTCCATTGCCTTTACTAGGCCTACTGTACTCTGTATTCACGCCACACTCTGCACTTGCTTTTTAAGTTCTCCTTGTAAGCCGCTTCAGATATAAGCGGCCACTTCTCCTCCCCCTCCTACTGTCCTGAAGCATGTTGTCATTTGCATGACAGTATTCATCATAGCAGTTTAGACCTTGGACCTTGTGGGTTAGGGCTACTAGTTTTAGGGCTGGTTGGTGTTGTGTCTATGCCTCGTATTGTGTGAATAAGCAGTGGTGTAGTCTACGTAGAACGCAGGTATACGGAGTATACCCACTTCTAAATTTTAGAGACTTCAGTATACCCACGTAAAATTGATTGATCCATTGTTTAGAATAGCATAAATATATACAGTATACGCACTTCAAAAAAATGCTTGAATATACAGTATATCCACTTCAAAAAAGTAGACAACGCCGCTGTGAATAAGGAAGTATAAAAGTATGAGAAAAACTTCAAGAGAAGTTAAAAAAAGAAAAAAGTAAAAATGCTCCAATTACCATCTTAGTAATCCGCCTTGTGGTATTTCCAGTAAATGTTTTTTTTTTCTCTTTTAACCACAAAAATTGAAGCTCCTTGTTCAGAGAAATGTCATCCAATGTCGGTTATATTCAGTTGTGCGTGGTGTGTGTGTTGGTAATACCAAGTAGTGGAGACTGACCTTTGGGGTACTTGAGATGTGCTTTGTTTGATAAGACATCTGTAATATGACCCAGATAATGGTGATAGTGAACCGTTCATGATACTCAGACTCAAATAAAACCTGAATCCGATATTGATGGTCAGGGAAGCAGACAGTGGGGGGCAAACAGGTCAGTTGTCCTGGGCCCAGGGAGAGAGGGGACCCAGAGTTGTGTCCTCATTACATTGAATGTAGCCTATTGGGTGAGCGGGGGGCCTTTCAAATGACTTTTTCATGGGCCTTGTTGACGGTCATACCATCGTGTGGGAAATGAACCCATGAAGCCTGGCTGGTTGCTGTGGATGCTGGCTGCACTGAATAAACAGAACATTACCACCCCTCTGTGGACACACTTGAAAATGCACCACTGCCTTCTGGGGTACGCGTGAGTGGATCTACAAAAACGTGCTCTAAGGTAGGAACAGTATGTGTTCATGAGATCAGAATAAATTTCACACATTCAGTGTGTTCCTCACACAACTTCCACCATGTTTCTCCAAGGGTGCTTCACACACTTATGCTTCCCTCATCCGAGCAGTCATGGATAAGCGGTTAGGGTTTCAGGCTCAATGGTTGGCGATTCCTGATCTACCAGGTTGGTCAGAGGAGTATTATATTATATAACCAGTGCTCTACCCCATCCTCCACCATGACTAAGGTACCATTAACATGGCACCGACCATGCCACCATCCCACTGCACTGCTCACTTGGGACTCCACTAGGGCCTGCCCCCTTACAACGTGAAGCATGAAATGCAATGTTGTTGTGTGCAGTGGGCCCGGAGTGCTGATGTATCACAGTGACAATAGGAGGTTCCCAGGTTGCTTAGCCTATACGTTCTTTTCACTGAGTGGCTGTGCCCAGATAATCCACCCCTTCTTTTGTCACTAGCCACTTTAAAATGGGCGGTTGTCATTTGAGTGAACTAATGTGCCCCTAATTGAGAGATTTCAGGTGACCTTGTCCCTCTCCTGGCCAACACTGTCAGTGGCCCTGGTGGTCTCCCTTCATCTATTGCTGAAGCCTGGAGCAAGCCACCTGTTACCAAAACCAATAAGGAACAAAGTGTAATGAGTAACAGTGTAATTATTTGTTATTCACATTAATGTAATTCTTTCATAAACGCCACTAGTGTAGGTGAAGCATCAGCTGCCATTTGCTAATCACCTCAGCTAGGTCCCCATTCTCCATTGCCCTAGTTACAGCCACACGGCACACGTTTTTTTTTTTTGCGGTACTTTCTCAGAATAGAATAGACATGGCCATTAGAAGTTTATTAACACACTCCTCTGTATTTTTAAAACAAACATTGCGGCAGGGATTCACTTATTTCCAAGAATTTCTGTGTCACTGGAACACAACCACATGTATTATTTTTTTTTTTTATTTGGTTTCACACATCGGGTGTGTATGTAGGCTACTGGTGTTTTGACAACTGCCTTACGCTCACAGTCACGCCCTCTGATGCAGTTCCTCTTCTCGTGTCTCTGGCTGTGTCTCAAATGCCGCACTTGTGCACTTCGGGCACTGTTTTTCAGTGCCTAGGGCGCTCACGCTGAAAGTGCCAGGATGATCCCCTAACAATGGCGGAAAAATGCAGTGCTTGAATGATGGACACTGCACGCACTAAACGGCGGCCATGTTGACAATGACTTGGAGGAAATGTGGCATTGAGTTCAGTAGAAGAGTTTGGTCAACAGTAATTCTGTAAATAATGTTGATGGGACACCAACCTTTTCATGCCAACCAAAGTATTGTCTGTGTGATTGTCGTCCTTTGGGGTGAAGGACATGGAAATACAAGCACCAGACGCTGTGCATTGTAAACAGTAACCAACTCATATTTTGGCAAGCTCATGTCATGCTCAGCCTTCACTTCCAGCGAGGACACAGTGCATAGTGCTCAATTTTTTCCACGACACTATGCACTAAAGACCTCAGTGCACTGTGTGCACTGTGTGCACTGTGTACTGACTGTCAGTGCACTGACAAAAGTGCGTCATTTGAGACATAGCCTCTGCCTCTGAAGGTGCATGTCCAAGCCTACTATGCCTGATCTGGGTCATCCATAGGATAGATAAACACGGCCACTCAGAATGATGGAGCTAGAGAGCAATTCATTGCAAAGTAAACAAGTTTGTCTGGAGGGAGGCGAAGGATTGATAAAACTTTTCAGGGGTTCAATTATAGCTCTGGGCCTTGGTTCTGGTCTGTTGACCTTTATTTTTACATTTCCTGTGTGTAGAGTTGACAATCACTGGGAACATTGTGATAAGGAAAGGACTTGCGGTATAGCTGGAGCTACAGGATTCAGTTTGTGACAAAACAAACCGGCCAGTGGCAAAAGAGAAAGTGAGCTTTAAGCTCAAACCTCCAAAGAATTTTAAAAGACACAGCAGCATATACAGTAATGTAGTACATGTACATGTACATGTAACAGATGCCAACTAGCAGAGTTCGGCAGTAGAATGTTAGTAAACCTCCTTCCCCAAGCGTTATACAGTATCGCTAGCACAGAGCTAGCCAGGCCACCCCTTCCTAGTGATGCGACACCTTCTGCGTTGCTTCTAGTCAGGCCAAGAGCAATGTAAATACCTTTTCTGATCTTTGGAACAACCGGGAACTCCACCCACTTGGTCGGACAACAGTCAACCAGTAGCACACCTAAGGAGGCAGGTCAACCATGCCGTTTGGGAAACGTGAATTGTTATGCTCTAGGCCAGACCAAGTCTCGAAAAATGGTTGACCCAGGTCCCCTCAGCATCTGATTCTTCCCCACCATTCACAAGATCTTGTACAAGTTCACTCGACAAGAAACAATGCTTCTTCTGCCAAAAGGGCGATGGTGAACTGCTTTATCAGGTCAAAAACCAGTCAACCAGTAGCAAACTTAGGGAGGCGGGTCAACCATGCTGTTTGGGAAACGTTAATTGTTATGCTCTTGGTCAGATCAAGTTTCGAAGAGTTTTTAAAGTCGATGATGATCAGGCTAGCACAGAGTTGTTGGTCTGAAGCTTTAGCTCAGCAGTATCATGCTGTACCTCCCATGCCAAATTGGAGCGTTGACTGGTAGGTTGTGGGTTTGAGCCCCGAGTGGTGGACTGCACAGGAAGACCTTGGTTACACTGGTGCCAAAACCCGGGATGGAAGTAAGGTTTAGGGGAGTGAGTGTACAGTAATGGATGCCAACTAGCAGAGTTCAGTAGCAGAACGGTAGTTAACCTCCCTCCCGAAGGCTGATACTGGTCTGGACCTGTAGCTCAGTGGTATCGTGCTGTGCCTCCCATGCCGAACGGAAGCGTTGAATGGCAGGTGTAGGTCTTGGGTTCGAGTCCCGAGTGGCGGACTGCACAGGATGACCTTGGTTACAAAGTCAGTTGCTGCATCTGTCAGGTTGTGGGAGATTGCTTCATCTGTTGGATTGTGGGAGACCTTCTATGGCCACCCGCTAAAGGTCTGTTTAGACTTCTCCAGTTGCAGGACATGTACTGTCAGCAGAAGGGTAGCGGCACATTACGGACAATTCAGCCTGGTAGACATATACGTTGATCGCTGCAAGGGGTCGTTTCAGCGCTAAAAGAGGGGGGGCATAGTGGCTGTTTGGGTACTTGATCTGCCGCCACACCTTGCGTTGTTCTTCAAATCTCCTTGGGTCGTAAAAGACTGGCTCCAACTGTGGTAAAACAAGGCCTCTTGAGTACAATCTAAAGGCAACCTCAACCCCTTACACTCCGAAGAGTAAAAATACACACATCAGGTGAAATATGAATTTTGCTACCGCTTGCTTTGAGTTTTTTTCAACACAAGTACAAATGTTCAAACATTTTACACACAACACAGGCAGAGGTTGATTGAGCATTTGGTGCAGGGTAAAGTATACACCCTCTCTTGACCTTCATGACCTTTGTAGTCAATCTCTTCCATTTTGAATGTTATCACCTTATTTCAAAGGCTGAGATTGAGCAGGAAATTACCATTAAAAAAATATTTTCAAAAACACAACAAATGTATGAACCATATTTATTTATTAAAGTGTGAACCACATATGCTTAAAATTACTTTACACTTAACTTATCTAAACTAAACAATGTTCAGATTTTATTCATACTAATATACTACATCAAATCTTGGTTTGTAATATTTCAAAGACAATACAGTTAAATACTGGTATTACAGTAGGCCTGCATTCCTTACAACCAATTCACTTACACAGAGTTTAAACAACACATGATTAAAAAAACTTTAACATAGACTAAAGTACAGGTTCCATTAATAACAACATATATAGCATAATTATAATAACATCAAATCACAGTGCTTAATATTTCAGGCAATACAATTAAATGCTGGTTATATACAGAGGACCTACATTCTTTACACAAATGATTCACTAGGAGCATTATGTCAGAACATAGACCTTACTTTGGCCTCACTTGACAGTAAAATGCCCAACAGTGACAATATCCAAAGTTTAGACTTCATGGCTTATGCTGTTTATTCATGTGGGTTGGTTATATTGGTGAAAATGAACACTATGTCTCAGTTTACACACAGTTCTACAATACATCACATAACATAACCCCCAAGAACAGAGCAAGTGAGAAGTGCAAACGTTTTGGTTGCAGTCAGACCATCCTCAGTGCAAACATTGAAAATACAGACACAACCTTGACACTAGATATCAATGTCTGAATAGTGGCATGTCTGAATAGTGCCATGTAACCATTGCATGGCGTTATTCAGACATGCCGCTATTCAGACATTGATATCTACATTGTCTGTATACCAGCACGATTCCCACCGAAATCTGCCATTTCTGTGGTTTGTGCTACGTTGGTCAGGTTTTTTTCAGTTCAGGGAGAGTGCATGCAGTTACCCTAACCCTGACCCTAACCCTAACCCTAAGGCATATCTGGTGGTGTCTGAATAGTGGTATGTCTGAATAGCGCTGTCCCCCACAGGTATGACCTGTATATAGGTAAGGCCACGTACATGGAAGACAGGTAGAAGGCCTATAGCCAGGCTTGACTACAGGTTAGGGTGTATGGATAGAGACATCCTATCATCAGCCCAATTCCTGGTGTATCATCAGCCCATTTTAGCCTGAGGCACCTGCAAAAAAACCCCTACTGAATGCCTAAGCGCTTTTTGGGAAAAAGTGCCCTCTGCCTATTAAAACCTAAATACAATCATCAGCCTCAGAAGCACATAAAACATGAAATAAGTTGCATTTACAAGCTAGGACCCTCGTCTTGCATTAGAATGTGTTAATTTTTCTCTAACATACCCACACCTTTAATAAAAAAACCCTCAAATCTCAAGAGCCTGAATGCAGCGTATATGTTGCTCCTGAACCAAAGGTCAAACAGCGTATACGCAGCATCAGGCTAAAATGGGTTAACTGATGTGACTAATGAAAAAACAAATGAAAAAGACAAAATCAATGAAATCAATTAGCACATGGGTTAGTATGATAGAAAACACATCCATGACTCTCTCTCAAATCCATGACACATCCATGACATCTGTGACTCCTTTGTGACAGCTACATTTGACTGTATTGAAGTTTTAAATCTAAAATGAAGCAAACATTTTAAAAATAACATGTGAGCAATATCATGTAAATATTGTACTGAAAAACTGTACTCATTGCAATGATTAAGTCACAAGTTATAATATGTGAACTTGGGGTTTTGGAAGGGGGTTGGCCTCGTTACCTGAAAACAGGCTTACCATCGAATGGGGAGGTGACGAGGGAGGGGGAGTGCATATTTCGAACACCAGTAATCATTTTATCAATCAGTGATATGGGCAAATTGGGCGCTTGGATAAAATGGGCGATTGGATAAAATAGGATGCATTTTTCAAATTTCAACCCTTCCTCCACTAAACGTTTCTCACTTCAGCAGCTCGAGACTAGCCTGATTCCTGCCAGACCTGTAGTCCAGCACAGATTCACAAGCTCCACTACGAATGGGAGAGCACACATTGGACTCGTTTTCACAAGGCATGGCTTCATCTACCATTTGCCTGCCCTTGCCACCAATACATTCCTTCAAAATCATTCTCAGTATGTTGAGTCTACAATACAGTTGTCACATGACATGACTCCTCTCAATGCGAGCCGCCATTCTTGTTGAAACAACAATTCGGCAATATCCTGGCAGTCAAGCTCCCTGAATCCAATTAAATCACAGGTGTGTAGCTTGGGACATGTTAACCCACCCCACCCCCTTCACGGTGGAACTGCATGAACTACACAGGTCTGGTGAGGGCTATAGTCTAGTTCTGGACCCTCTATACAAATGGAAGCAGTACGAGGAGATGGTAAAACTTACCTCATGTAGAGACCTCTGCTTTACACAGGGGAAGTGACATCATCATAGTCCTCATTATCATCTGGAGGAAAAGAAAAGTGAAACAGAAAATCACCAGTTCTACAACCCCTTATGCATGAGTTATCAAGAGTTGCAGAAAAGGTGCAGAGAATCACTGATAACTGATTTCTAAAAACCCAAATAGAGGCACTTAGTAGATCTTGAGAAGTGAAAGTGTTACCTTCATCTCGGTCCCTGCATGGTTTGATTGTTTCATAGACATCTGTTGCACCTGTTTCAGACAGATATAAGCCATAAAAAATGCCACATATTGTGCAAGAATTCTATAATTAAAAGAAGACACCAACCTCTCTGCAGTGGCATGTATAGGGGTGTGATAGTCTCATAGGTGTCAGCAGTTCCTGTGTGGAAACACTAAATTGCATGAACTCAACCACAACAACAACAACAAAATGAAATACGTGGTAAACACCACTGTGTTTACGTTCTTACTGTTCTGAAGAGGCATGTACACTGAGTCAGACCCTGGATCCCGGTTGGACATCAGCACCTGGGCTGAATTCTGATTGACTCCCTGGCCCTGTGGTGAATTTTGATTGGTGCTTTGCTGCTGAGGCTGGTGGCCTCTACAGGAAAATGAGAACAATCATGTGCTGTCATGTGCATTCCAATATGTGACCTTGCGTCCTCCACTTGTGCTTGTGTCCTCGTACCAGGATTGGAAGTAGTATGTCATGATGACATCACTGACAACAGCATTATATCTCAATCTCTCGCAAAAGCTCCATTGTAAAGTCATTGACTCATTTTGCAAAGTGGATGGTGAATGAAGAGTAGACCCCCAAACATGGTTTTGGCTAGGCTGACAGCGGAGGAGGAGGGAGGAGGAGGGAGCCAGAAGGCAGAGCGAGGCCACAAGCACAAGTGGAGGACGCAAGCCAAGGTAACATATTGGAATGCACTCATGGCGTATGCAGTATGTTTTGTAAGAGCATAGTCCATACATTATTGGAAATCATAAATATCTCACGTTGCAGATGCTCTCAGACATCCCCCTACAAATAATACAAACAAATGAAGTGAGAAAAATGTATTGAATGCTAGAATTCCTAATCACTTGTAATCTGAAGGAACTGCTTAAAGGGTCATTTGCCAAATACATTTTGTTCAAAAGTAACTTTTACTGTTCTTCTGTCCAGTTACAGTACTGTACACTTAACTGATTTGTCTTTTGGTGTTTGTTCGTGTACTTTACCTGTGCCATATTTTGAGCGATGCACCCAGAAAAGGACATAGGCCAGGATTAGCACGCCGCTCACAGCTCCTACTCCAGCCAATAACAGGATGGAGGACATAGAGTCTGTTGCAAGTAAAAAAAAGTCACCAAAGTGTGTGTGTGTGTTTGTGTGTGTGTGTGAGAGAGAGTGAGTGAGTGAATGAGGAATGAGAATATAATATAATATAAAACATAGCATATTACTTTGTTCCTCTTCGTTCTCTCCCTCACTGTGTGTGTGATCAACTTCAGTCACCCTAGGCACACTATGGGTAAAGGATGGTCGTCACATCAATGTATGCCTGATAATACATTTACGTTTAGCTAGTGCTATTATCCCAAGTGACTTACATCTACTGTAGATTACATTTATATCATAACATAGCGTTGAAGTCTCCTAGCATTGAAGTCTCATTACTGCACTGGACTTGAACCGGCAGGGCCAGTTCTAGTCATCTCGGTGCCTTAGTCGAGCACCTCCTACCTTTATGTGCATTTAGAAATAGACATCTGTAAACATAGTGCCATACATATGCTCTAACACAGGTCATCTGTGTTGTGTCCATGCATAATCATTATCAACGTGTAAAGTGTAAAGAGCTGTTTTCGTTTGACATTCTAACTCTGTGGGACATTTTTGGCATTTCTGGTGCCCCCAAGATATTTGGTGCCCTAGGTGACCGCCTGGTGTGGCTATACCTATCGTCGACCCTGTGAACCGGTGACCCTCAAGTGCCAACAGCAAAACAAGGATGTTTCATGTCTACTGTGAATACACCCCCCCCCCCCCACCCGCCCTCCACACATGCACGCACAAACACACACACACAAATCTACAGTATATTCCTCTGACAATGATCCAGCTCTCTGGTGACTCGCCTCTCTGAGTATGACAATGATAAACACTTCACCTGCAAAAACCTTACAAAATTCCAAACCTGTTGTTGTGGACGTTACTGCAATCCATCTTTCTGGTGACTCTCCTATCTCTGTGTTGCTGCACTTGTAGAGGCCCTCATGTGACTTTGAGATTGCAGGGAGGGTCATCTCTCCTGTGCTGGAGGTGTGGAGGAGTGACCCATCTTTATAGAAGTCAGCGCTGATGTTTGATGGCTGGCGGCGATATCTACAGCGCAGAGTCAAAGGATCTCCCTCCATCACAGGATGGACAGTATGCTCCAGGATCACATTAGCTATACAGACATGAAAAATGACATTCAGTTTCATATTACTGAAGTGTTAAATTATTGTTAAATTGTTGTTTTATGATTCAAATGAACGTTTAGCCAAACTGCATCTGAATAACCCTTAGTCAATAAGCTTACAATAATATTCGTATAAACACAGTATTAAATAAAAATGTACACAGTATTACACATCCATTGTGGAAGGTTATAAACTAAATGTATATAATCACAAAAATGACATTCATGCTCATCTTTTAAAACTACCACAGGCAGAGGCGATTCTTGTGTCAATGGGGGCCCCAAGCAAAAATCCAAAGGAATGAACATTCAAAGCAAATTGCCCTTATAGTTTGAAGTTGAGCTGTTTTTCACCATCTAGTCACTAGTGGCAGCGGCTGCCCGCCTTGCCTGGTGACAAGATGCACCTCTGACCACAGGAACAGGTCTACCCAATTTTCCAAGTCAAACTAACCTGTAACATTCAGCTGCACCTCATTGCTGTAATGTGTGTAGTAGACTGGCTCTCCTCTCCCAGCTCTGCACCAGTACTGTCCTCCATCAGACACTTTAGCAGAGCTGATGCTGTAGGAGTTTCCCCCAGTCTGGGCCACAGGAGTAGAAGTCTGGGTGTCTTTGTACCAGTAGAAGATTAATCCAGAGCTGACGCCCAACACACACGTCAGAGTGACAGAGTCTCCGATGAATAGCTGGGGCTTCTGACTTAATGTAAGTTGGGGCTTTGATTCTGGAAAGGAGAGACCATGTGATTTCAGTCCAAAGCCTCAACACACACAGAGCACATTGGTCTCAAGAAGAAATGTAGCTCAGACAGCGAGAGAGAGAGAGAGAGAGAGAGAGAGAGAGAGAGAGAGAGAGAGAGAGAGAGAGAGAGAGAGAGAGAGAGAGAGAGAGAGAGAGAGAGAGAGAGAGAGATGCTCATGTGATTACCTTTCACATCAAGGGTAATGCTTCTGCTGATTTCTGATGTTTTGGGTCTGCCCATCCTCCACCCCTGACACCAGTATTGGCCCTCATCAGACTCAGCAGCACTTGTAATGGTGAAGGTGTTTCCCTGGGACACTGGGTCTCTGCTTGGTTCCTTATACCACTGATATCTCCAGTCACCAAGAGACTCTATCACACACGTCATAGTGACTGTCTCTCCAGTGAACACAGGACTCTGGGGGACTGAAGTCACTGTAGCTGTGGGTAGGGCTGTGGAGATAGGGCTAAAATATTAAACTTGAGGAGATTGAGTATTTATACCCACTGTGCTGTTTAGATGATGAATATCTGTATTTGCCCAAATGGTACTAGCTATACTGTAAAACATTGCAAGCCAGTTTAGCGTAAAACACTAAGTTGCCCTGCTGACTTACATTTGTACGTTAACTGAACTTGAGACTTAACTGAACCTAAGACTTTCAAGTTGAGTTAGCTTACAAACTTAGTGCAGCGGGGTAACTTACTTTTTTACCTTTTACTGCCATGTTTTACCTTTTACTGCAATGTTTACCTTTACTCCAAATTAAAACATAAAACAAGAAATAATTTGCGTAACTGTTTTGGGGAAACAGTTTTGATAGCACAAGTTGCAGAATCAGCATGGTAATCCCAATAACTCTTAGCCTTATGTTCATATTCATAAACCATACAACCAATTGCCTCACCTAGTACTGTCAGGTAAGCAGTGTTGCTGTAAATTGTTTGTCTCCCGCTGCCCTTTCTCTTTGCACAACATGCATAGTGTCCTTGATAAGACTCTTCAGCACTGCCTATGGTGTACGTGTTTGTATCTGATTCTCCGAGTGACATGAGGTTATATGATGACCAGTGATCATATCCCCACCCATATGTCCAGCCACCTGATGTCTGTATGAGGCAAGTCAGAGTAACTGGCTCCCCTGTGTACACAGTGGCCATTGAGATCTCCACTGTAGGTAAAGGCATAGCTGTGGGGTGAAGATAAGACATTAAACCAAGCTGTTAAAATAGATAAAATATAAAATAGGTAGAGTTGATATGGTCACTACCTGTTACTGTGACTGCTGTATATTTGTTGAGGGATTTCTCTGGTCTACCACTTCTGCGTCCTTCACATGTGAACTGGTACTGCCCAATTTGATCAGATAGAGCAGTGTTTATTGTTCTACTGTTTTGTTGAATATACTGCTGTCCACTGTACCAGTAATATAGATACCAGCCTGTGTGCTCTGCTATGTCACACCTGAGAGTGACTTCATCTCCAGGGTAGTATGGACCCTGAGGAGACACCACAGACACTGTAGCTGTGGGCAGAGCTGTGGAGAGACAGACCAAACACACATTCACACACACTCACATTTCTTGGTAGATAGCCTAATAAAAATAAGATATTGAAAAAAGTATGATTGAGAGAGTAAGTTACCTCGAACATTCAGAGTTATCTGGTTGCTGCGATGTGTTGATATGGATCTGTCTTTCTTCTCCCCCTGACACCAGTATATGCCTTCATGAGACTCAGCAGTAGTGGATGTGACATATGTCTTGGAAGAATCACTTATTTCAATATTGCGCTGGTCTTTATACCACTTATATTTCCAGATATCCCCATTCTCTATGGCACACTGCAGGTTAACTCTCTCCCCAGTGAACACAGTACTGGCTGGTTCTACAGAGAGTGCAGGGGTTGGCAGAGCTACGGGAATAAACAAAGACATACTGAAACCCCACTACACACTATGAAATGGAAAACATTTACTATGAAAATGAGTATAATATGGCAGATGTTTCATAAGAGATGTTGATACATCTCAAATCAATTCATAATCATAATTACAGTTAATAATCATAAGATTGTATTTTACTTGTAGTACTGACGGTGGCAGGGCCACTTCGCTGAGAGTATTTTGGTCGATCACCTATACGGCCTTCACATGTGTACTGGCCAGCTTCATTAGGAAGAGAGATGGTGATGGTCTTTCTGTCCTTGCTGTGAATCATATTATTGCCTTTGTACCATCTGTAGTACTGTGACCTGGCCTGGTACCCAGCTATGTCACATCTCATGGTGACTGTATCTTTAGGGTAGAAAGGTGGCTGAGGAGACACTATCACCACTACAGCTGTAGGGAGTGCTGTTGAACATAACCGACACAAGACACCAATATGTTACAACGCCACCCACAATTGAAATGTCTTTGATCTACCACTGCTGGTGGTCGACCTGGGATTGGAGCCATTGCAACCATTCAAAAATATTTTTTTTTCGAACAGCCGCAGAAAATGTACGCGCTCCTATGATGACGTAACTGTTGCAATTACGTCATCACGGGAGCGAGCAAATTTGAAACGGTGGGTGACCTGGGATTGGGAAAAAGGTTCGCACACTTTGGATTTTATCTTCTTTAAGTTATTTTTTCCTCTTTTCATTCATCCATTCAATGAAAAGAGGAAAAAAAGAAAAGAAAAGAGGAAAAAATAACTTAAAGAAGATAAAATCCAAAGTGTGCGAACCTTTTTTCCAAAAATACGTAATCTTTTTGTTCAGCACCAGGGATTGTGCACAAGTAACTCTCTACAAGCGACCTGGGATTGGGGCCATTGAAACCCATTCAAAAATACATTTTTTCAAACAGCCACAGAAAATGTTGTGTTGTAAAGACACACTATAGGTCCTCCTAGCTTCTACCAATCCGAAGGTAGCCTACTTTAAGCGAGGGGTAGTTTGGCTGAAAGTAGCGTTTTGTTTCCCTGAAAACGGAGACAAAGCTGATTATGTTAAGTAACTTACGTATGTGCTATTTGAGTCATTTTTGCGGTTTTTTTTTGATGAATTTCGAACTTGACATTCTAATGGACAGTCTATGCGATTATCATAATGTGTTTTTACGTGACATGGACATAAATTTGTCAACAGTAATGCCGTTGTTCGCAATGAGACGAGCTTGCGGTCGCACTAAATTAACCATGCATACACTTTTTGCGTTAAGTTATCAAGCTATAGTTCCATACAGACGGAGTGATCTAAACTAGTAGTGCACTAATACAGTGTATTCTGTGATGTGTCAGACAGTAAATACATCAAGTAAACAAACGTAAACATCTCTGAGACTCATCATTGTGTGTGATTTTTCAAATTAGGTCGATTCGTGAGTGCTCTGAGCACACCGAGAAGTTGTAGGTGGTCATCCCAGTTGATCGGACAACCAGGTTAATCACGCACACCGTCTGGGATTTGCTAAAGTAGGCTAGTCCGCTAGTTATCTAGCAAGTACTAGACATCATGTGTCATGTCTCAATGCCAAAACTAACCCTCACTTAAAGTGGCCTACCTTCGGATTGGTAGAAGCTAGGAACATAGTTTTCACTTTTGAAAGCTGAGATTCTGTAGTGTGTCTTTAGGTCTAACACGTTTAGTTTAGCGGCTGTTGGAAAAAAAAATTCAATGGGTAGCAATGGCTTCAATCCCAGGTGACCCACCAGCAGCGGTAGATCAAAGAGATATCGAGCGTGTGACGTCAAATGAAACGCAGGAATTGCTGTAAATGCTACATTTGTGGAAAAGTATCAGATAAACATCATAATCATTAGTACCAAATGGATAGATAGAAACTATTACTAGGGGAGTATTACTGGGGAGTTGTGAACAAAATCTATATACATGTACATGTACATTTAGGAAATAAAGACAATGGTTTATTTGTATTTCTACTAGTCAAAAACATGATCTGATTTTTAACACATTGCTGTACTGTAATGTACTGTATTTTACCTGTAGCACAAGGCCACTTTGTTCGATCATTTAACCCAGGGGTGTCAAACTCAAATTGACTAAGGGTCAAAATCAAAATCTGGAACAAAGTCGTGGGCCAAACTGAATATACAGTATATACATAAATGGACTGAAATTGTGTGTGTATGCACTTAACACTCATCGTTTTCAAACAAACTCTATCCGATCATATATAGTAGTTCAAATGTGCCAGCACATATTGTTTTGCATATGAGTGTGATCTGTTTCATTGGCCTGGGCCCACTCATATTCCTGTGACACACCAAATTCCATTATTTAACAGTGTAGTGTATGTTTCACATTTAAAATGACCTTGTGGGTCGAATAAAATTACACAAAGAAAGAACACAAAGAGAACCTAAGTGTGCAGGCATTTTTTTCATTTAACATCACATCATCAGTCCATCTTTTACCGGTAACGCTGGACGAGAATGAAATTCCCTTGCACACTTTCCTCAAATACTAAGACTTTAACCCAAACAACAACTAGAAATACTACCCTTATTACTTCAGATGGCGGTAGTCTGAGCAATGTGAAAATGTCATTCAAAGATTTTAGGGTCAAAACAGAATTGGCTATGTGTTTTATCATTGTTACCAGAACGTCCATTCCATGATGGCATTTGCCTGTTATTTCTGGATGCTAACATAATTGAGTAACACAAATCTCACCTGCAGCGTGTCCAGAGTATGAGCACATGTACATCACTGCAACACAAACACATGGAATGGCATTTGCCTTACAAGTTACAAGTCACTTCTCTCTACACAAACTTCATGATGTGGTCAAGGCTACTTCAATTATTAGCATCTCCTTCTTATTTCATATAATCTGAATGTGTACTTAAAGTGATACTGTCTCATTTTTGGAAATAAGCTTATTTTACACCTCCCCTTGAGTTAAATAATAGGGTTTTACCATTCTCCTATACGTTCAACCGTTCTCTGGGTATGGCAGTGCAAATATTACCTCCAAGCTAGCAGTTAACATTGAGTCCTATGAGACCAGTCCTATGAGACCAGTTAGCCGCCAGCTGGTCAAACTATGTTGAGCTTACTCATATAGGCTACACACTCTATGACAGGAGTTTTGCATGCCTACAGATCACAAAGACGCAATGCCTTTAAGACAGAATTTTACAGAATTGAAATGTTTCGAGTGAGTGTGCGCAGAAAACAAGTAGGCCTACATCGTATGTAAAAGATAATACACAAAAAGGCAATACGCACCAAGAACCAGACTACGAGCAGGAAAGTACCCACGGCCCGCCATCTTCTGAATGATAGCGTGAAAACTCTGCTGTCTATTCTCACGCTACATTTCAGACAGCAGCAAAATAGCATCTCCTCAAAATAGTATCACCTCAAGCACATATGAGGTGGGCTGTGGAAACCGTGTGGCAGAGAAAAAGGCATGCAGAGGGTAGAAATTATCAGTGGTGGATGCATGTGTGACCCAGAGGGTGCATTGCAGGCTCTTGGCTAATGTGTTTTTTTAGACTACGCCACTGGTGGCTTTGCACCACGAGATCTACTTGTACACCAATAGTTCTCAGACCAGGTTTTAGACTAGAGCGTTCCCACACGCAGGCAAGTGAGTGAAAAAAAGGCAGAGACGTGAGGTTCCAGTCAAATCAAATGTTAATATTTATTGAAAAATAATAAACAATAAAATCAGGATAAAGATTAGCTTAATTTATTGGATAACCAAAACACAGAAAGTCAGAGGTGACTGCTAAATAAAATAAAGAAATGTATATGGCTCACAAGGGGTCAAGTAAGGGGCTGCCACCCAAGATAACAACAACTAGCAATAGGGCTAGACTAGAGCAGCTCCAGTGGTTGGTTAACTGTCCTGGAATGGTGAGGCAGACTCACAACATGTGCTCTGGGTTTCTGTTGCCTATACACACATCATTACATTACATTACATTGCATTTGGAAGGCTTTATAACCAAAGTGAGCAACAAACAAGGACATAATCATAGCCAGCACCACTAGCAGATACAAAGTGCACAGGAAATATACAGAACAACAAGTGCAGATGCAAATAATAAGGGTTTTTTTTGTAAAGTAGAGTACACACACATACATAGCCTACACCTGGGATTCTTAACCTTTTTGACGTTGAGGCCCTGTTTTCTGTGCAGCGTATTGCCCATGCCCACACACATTATATGGTGTAACATGAATAAAAAATAATATAAGGGCCTATAGGGCCTCTCTCTCTCTCTCTCTCTCTCTCTCTCTCTCTCTCTCTCTCTCTCTCTCTCTAATTTGTTGTGTGTATGTCTGAAAAAAACAATTAAATCCTCTTTAAAAAAATAGCTTAGAATAAAAAATAGGACTATTAATGCATTTTGTAGGCTAATGGAACACCTGTATTAAATGAGCTCACTCTTCTATATTCATTGATAAACAATCCTCTCACAGTGCATCAGGCCAGAGCCATTTATACATTTGACATTTGTAACAGCTCTGTTTGCGATTTGTGATGAATCTGTTGAGGGTTTATTCAAGACGCTTTTACTGATGTGCAGATGCGACGCGAGAACAGAAACTTCTGGCAGCCAGTCAAAAACGGAAAGCTTTGTTGCGCAAAATCACACAAATTTCATTAAATAAATGTATTTTGGGGGACACAAGTATAACGATTTTGCTTTGTCAGTAAACAGAATCCGTTTGAGTAACGTTTCAATCGCTTATGTTAGCCTATTTTGTAACTTACACTTGCAATTTAGACTTCGCGCTGGTTGGTAATTTCTCATTCTCCATTGTGTACTGCGTGTATTGCCGCCTTTGACGTCTTTCACTAGCCTACTAAACCAGCGGTGCGTGGTCATTTAAGCAGAACTGTGCTAGAGTAAAAAGGCGTACGCTGTCTTCAGCATCTTTAATCGATAATGCATGCAGTTGCACGGCCCATCGCGGCCCTGCGGTGCGAGGATGAAACTTTTCTGCGACCCTTAAGTTTCTGAGCACGACCCAGCTTTGGGCCGCGACCCTATGGTTAAGAATCCCTTGCCTACACATCATGTCAAGAATCTGGCCTGGGGCTAGGGCAGCTCAAACATTAACCTAGTATATAGTCACGAAAGAGGAGAGTCTTTACTTGCTTCTTGAAGGCTGCAAGAGATGTGCTTAGTCTTGCTGCCTCTGGGAGACCGTTCCACCACTTGGGTAAAACAGCAGAGAATAGTCTTGACTGGGAGTACCTAGAGCAAACGGATGGCAAAGCCAGGCGACTTGTGCTGGAGGAGTGCAGTTCTCTTCCAGCAACATAACACAACAACACACACACACACACACACACACACACACACACACACACACACACACACACACACACACACACACACACACACACACACACACACACACACACACACACACACACACACACACACACACACAGCTAGTTACTCACACACACAAAGCACAGATAATGCAAATAGGTGATCACAGCATACACTAAGGTGCTCATTTACCACTACAAACAGGGTGAAGTGTGCGAAGGGAAGGAGTCAGGTCTGGCAACCTGCCCAGAGCCACCCAGGCCATAGGTGTAAAGCTAATGAATCAATAGCCACCGGCCTGCTACCTAGGGATGTGTCAGTTGGTTGTCTCTAAAGGGGATCGTCTGGGTGCATAGGTTTCAAATAATTTACACGAGCCTGAAGAAGGCTTGCGCCACTACGCGTGGGTCTCTGCCCTCATGTTTTCAAACTTAATAGCCATGTTTCAATAAAGGCTTTTAAAATATTTTTGCACAAGAATCGTGCCTTGGACTCCTTTTTTGACAATTTACATGAGCTCTTGTTCCATTTGTATAGCTATTGATGAGTTTATACTTACACCACCTCTGGCGACCAGCCAAATGCTTTATTTTTGATGTATAGCATGTGTCCTCTGCACTTCTATCAGAGCTGCTGATGAGGTCTACAAAGGAAGTGGTTGGTGTGTCGTCTTCGACATGTAGCTTGTGGCCAAGAAAGAACACCAGACCACAAACACGTTCATTCTTTTACTTTCAGTGGAGAAATGACAGCCAGTTGACAACAAATTGTGAAACAACATTCTTCTACATGTACTGTTGTCACTACTTTGATGACTTTGATGCTGTCAAATAAACCAGTAAACCACACTTAACTAAACTAGTTCAGTTTGTTCAGCAAATAGTGAGTGGGATCACCAGTGACCATCTGCATGAAAAGGTGTACAATGCACAACAACTAAAGCGGTCAGTGGTTGAAGTTCTTCAGTGAGTGACTATTTGTGTTTCGTTGGAGTCATATTTTATGATGAGTGTCCTATTTTCAGTTATCTTTTGCTATTTACTTACATTCATTTCCAGTCTTGTGATGAGGAAAGCAAACAGTTCACATCGTACCCCCGAAATTCTCATGTCAGGACCACGGACAGGGTCACAGAAATTGATATTTTGTCCTTACCTGCTTTTACCCTGACTTGAACACTGGGTAGCAAAAGTGACCTGAATTCACCAGATGGCGTTTGTCATAATTTCTTTTTTTTGTTATTACATTTGGGTAGCCATGGCCCATGAGGTCTTATAATTGGAAAGGGTGCATGTTTTAATACCATGCCATCCATGGCCGGATCCATGCCCTTGAGCAAGCCCACATCGGTCAAGGAACAGTAGCAAGTTAGATATTACATTACATTATACTAAGTTGACACCTTTTTTCAAAGTGACTTAAATTCATAAAACAAGGTTTGATTAGGAGTAGGAGATTCAGTGGTGAATCTGAGGAAGGCCGAGAGGTCGAAACATCATTGCCAATGAATGAATAAATAAAAAGAAGAAAAAATAACTTAAAGAAGAAAAATCCAAAGAAGTGTGCGAACCTTTTTTCAACAAATTGATTAGGAGTAGGACAGGATGTTTTGTCCGACATTGGGTGACATCCATTCATTAGAACTGAATGCCGGAACTGGAGTTCCGGAATCTAGAGAGGGATTCCGTCATCACTTTAGCTTAGCATAGGCCTTACAATTCACCCCTTTTGACCATGGGGTTGGTGCCCTTGAGAGGGCCCAGACAGGGATTGTGGTATTGGGGATGACTTTTTGGAATGTTGTTAAACACGCCCCTGGACCATTTGGCCACACCCCCGGACCCAGGTTATGGTATTTGGAACAGGGTTTGTGGAATGTGCTCAATAATGATTGGCTGGCCGTGCCACACCCCTGGAAGGGGTATCTGGAATATGGACATAAGTTGTGGAATGCTTTCTCCAATCACATCCCTGGAATCCTCGGCCACGCCCCCCGGACTCGGGTTATGGTATTTGGGACAAGGTTTGTGGAATGTGCTCTGTCATGAGCCATCTGTGAAGCTCACTGAATGAACTTCACTCTCGTTTTCTGTCTCTCTCCCTGGTACTCTCTCTGTTGCTCTCTCTGCCTTCTCTCTCTCTCTCTCTCTCTTGCTCTCTCTGCCCGTCTGCCTTGCTCTCTCTGTCTGCCTGCCTTGTTCTCGTTCTCGTTTTCTCTGTCTGTCTGTCCTGTCTCTGTCTGTCGTTATGTGTGTCTGTCTATCTGGTTATCTCTGTCTACCTGATTCTCTCTACCGGTTAACTACCTTAATTACTTTCTATCATCTGCCACTCTACTCTCTGTTCTGTCTTTGCTCTGTCTGATCGTCTCCACCTGTCTCGACTCATTGTCTCTCGTTAACCTCCCAGCTGTATCCTATCTCCCTCTTGATTCCTCTGTGTATATCTAGTCCTGTCTTTGTGTTTGTCCTTGTCGGATCGTCTGCCTACCTGGCTCCTGTGTTCCTGTGTATCTGTCTCTCTGTTCCGGTTTGTCTGCGTTCCTGACCTCCTCCGTTATCCTGCACCTGATCCCGACCCATACCTGAACCCGAACCTGTTCTGTCTGACTTCCCGATCTTGACCTGGACCTGTCTGACATCCTCTGCTCTCCTGCCCCGGTAAACCTGATCTGCCTTCTGCCTTTTGACTACGCTTTCCGAAATTTCCCTGAATGGTACTTCTGTCTTTTAATTTGCCTGTTGTGTGTGTGTTCCCCCCCAGGACTTCTGGCACCTCCATCACCAGCTCCAAAGGACGCGTCTCTGCCACTGGGGGACACACACACACAGGTCCCTGGGCACCCGGACTCCATCACTCACAATTCCCCAAAAACCTTAAAATAAAAGCACGAAACGTGACGCAACTGGGTCCTCATCTTTTCATCCGTGACAGTGCTCAATAATGATTGGCTGGCTCAAAAATGATTGACTGGCCAGGCCACATCCCCGTAATGGGTTTCTGGAATCAGAGTTAACAATGCAACCTCACAAACTAAGTGCATAAGCACAGGGGCGCCCCAAGGTTGTGTAAGTTCTCCCGTTCTCTTCACCATTTACACAAATGAGTGCGTGAGCACACACACACACACAACTACATTGTCAAATTCTCAGATGACACTGCAATCCTGGGGCTACTATACAAAGATCTGGATACAGCATCATACCACTCAGAGATAAAACAGTTTTTTGACTGGTGTGATGCCCACTGTCGCGTCAGACTAGGTCTGCAGCGTTTATTTTAATTCCACTGGGGTGAAAAAAAACCCACACTGCCAGAGGGCCTAAAGAAAGAGTGGCTGGTCCACTTGTCAGAAAAGGAAGATGGTGAACACATCTCCCCGGAAGACAGGTTCGACCTACTCCTCAAATTCCTGAGAAGCCAGGAAGGATGGAGGATCTATGAACAGCTGGACCAGCTTAGGGACAATGACCCCAGCGGGAGTGAGGCAACAGTCCCACAAAAACATGCGCGCACAAGGGCCACCAACTCCCAAAGCTCCCAATCATCCTGTGTAGTCTGTGGAGAGAGGGGCCACAGACTGAAGCTCTACTACTGCAAGAAATTCAAAACTCTCGAAATACCCGAGAGGAAGGAGGCAATGGAGAGGATCAACGCATGTGGGAGGTGTCTCGATGTCCATGATGAGTATGCAGAGTGCAAGACCACTTTTCTCTGCAAGAACGAGGGGTGCAAGAATGCTCAAGGCCCAAGTCACCACTTCTACCTGTGTCCCAAGATTGGAAGCCAAGGTGCCAGGTCACAAAGACCAAGTCCCAGCCCAACAAGAGTTGAAAGGAAAAAGGCCACTGAAGCCCAGGAAGAGTTCCTGACAAGCCTGCCCCCCGACCTTGCACTGAAGTGTCGAAATGTATTCTGCAACTCTGTCGCCAAAACATTCAGTTCAGCCGTGCCAGAAAGGAGTCTGCTGGCGGAAAACGGCATTGAAGAGTTTCCAGTCATTATGATGATCTTGGAAGTAATCGCAAATGCCGGGCAAAAGACTGGAACTTTAATAGACTTGGCATCTGACACGAACTACATCACTCACAAGGCTGCCAATGAGCTGAATTTGAGGAGTGAGGACGTGACACTCATAGTCCATGGAGTAAGTGGGATGCGAGCGAGACTAAGTGGAGACTAAGCGATACCTCCTGAAGATCCGTGTCGCAACTTCAAAGGGAACCCTCCGATCCCACCAGCTTGTGTGCTACGGGCTGGACAGCATTGCGGAGGTGAGTCGTCATGTGCCACCCAAGACTCTGCAGAAACTATTCCCTGACGTCCCTCCCCATGAACTAGTCCGCCCTGCCAAAATAGAGCTGCTCATCAGCCACAAAGAAGGCCAACTTGTCCCACAAAAAGTGTGCTCCGTCGGGGACCTTGTCCTGTGTGATGGGCCTCTCGGGAAAACGGTCGGCGGCTCTCACCCAGACCTCTTGGAGGAGGCCAAGGTCATGGCCCATGGCTCCAGAACTCACCTTGGGCTTGGACATCCATGCGTACAACAGCTGTGGGGTACAAAGAAATAATCCATAGTTCAGTGGAGCCGCCTCAACATGGCCAAGCCACAACGTCTTCCGTCAGTCGAGTCGGCATCAGGACCTGGATTCAAGATACAGCAACATTGCGAAAAACCATGAGCGCTGTGGAAGCAACACTCCCATGGAAAAAGAAACAGTCGGCAAAGGAGCCAAACTGGAAGGCGGCCGACAAAGCACAAGTCCACAAGAGGGTCAAGCGAAGAGCTGTTGCGAAACTGGCAAGCTGGAATGGGCCCCTGTGTGATTACCAGCCACCCGACTGCACCAAATAGTCACTCTGTGACTCCACCAGCAAATGTTGAGCATGTCCTGGAAGCCGGGGCATTCTCCACGGAGCCATGGTCCTACTCAGGCCAAAGTGGGAGGTCAGAGCCAGATGACCCCCAGGAGCCCCCTTCAGTGATGGCCCTGCCGAATCAACTGTCCGAGGAGAACAAATCCCTACTTCTTGGGCATGATCCAGAACCAGAAAAAACTCACTTGATGGTGGCTGTCAATCTCTCCAAAAAGAGGAGAAAAAAGGAAGTAAGGCTGGGAGTCAACATCTCAAAAGGTGAAGTTAAGGCCCGGGCACTTAATCCAACCACCTGCCGAGAGCTCCTCTTTCAACTCCCCGCTCTCACCCGAACTGGAGTGAGGAGAAAACCCAACCCGGAACCAGTCCCAAGCCATGCAGATCTGCCCAGACCTGCTGGGGCTCTGGTCCTAGACCTAGTAGCAACTCAGAAATGCAGCAGCCTAACCAGACTGGGGAAGTCCCTTTCATCAGTATGGAAGGCAGCAAAGAAGATCCCCCATGGTCAAGCCTTGGGAAAAGCAAAGTGGGAGGAAATCTTATTGGCCGGTACAGTCAATGTGCCAGAGAGAGAAGATGGCTCCCCAGGGCTACACCTTGTGGCAAGAGATGGAGTCACCTTTCCAAGCACCACAACAGACCAACTGGCCACATACACAGATGAGGGAGGTGGACCGTTGCTGTGCAGTGACGGGATCCAGCACCTTGAAGAAGACGGCCGGGCTGTTCCCCCTTCAAGACCTGCTTGGGCAATCTGCTGGCACGCCACAGTCACTATGAAGGCCATGAAGAAGACCAGGAAGTGACAGGCTGCAGATCAGGGAGAAAGGCTCCCTGTTTGTTTGAAAGATTTCTTTGTTACAATCTTTCTTTTTGAAGAGCAGTAGAAGAAATTCAAGTTAACCTATCTTGAGTTACCAGCAAACCCAGCAGTTTTTTTGCTGCTGGGTTAGCACTGTTGCTGCAGTGAGAAAATGAACGGACCACATGGCAAACGACTTCTTCACCCAGCATCAAGACTAAGGAATCTGAACTCCACGGATATTTCTGAAAAAACGGTGGCGACCTCGGAATGTTTGCAGATCATTAAAGAAATGGAAAGTAACAAAGACAAGGAAGGACAAGAGAAGTCCATGACAGCTGAACAACTTGTGAGTAAAGAACTAACAACAGAGACTGATGTTTTGGAAGACAAAGACAAAGACAAAGACAAAGACAAAGACACCGAGTTTGAAAACAGGAGAACACAAGATGAGAGGAATAAACAAAGCGGGGGAGATAAAGCGAAATCAAAGACCTACAAACGTGAGTGGACTGTATTGCTGGAAACTGACAAAGTGATTGGATTAAGTGCTTATGAACTGATTAACCTAATTGAGTCAGTTGTTGGACATGGGGACTTGTTGGCACTGAAACCAAGACAAAATAAACAGTTTGAGGCTACAATGAATTCAGAGAGTTCATGTGAGGCGATGGAGGAAGGCTTACACTTCTGTGACACTCCGATTGGTGTAAAGAGGCTACAGCGGACGGAAGTCTTGGTTTCGTTTCTGCATCTGCCTCCTGACTTGCTTGACGAGACCATCTTTCAGAAGCTGTTGAATTGGGGAGTGACACCCATGCTCCCTCTGAAGAGGAGATACTACCCCAGTACATCAGTGGCAGATGGCACCCGCTTCCTGAAGGTGTGGTTCCCAAAGGAAGTGGCGTCCTTGCCATACAGCGCAAGATTTGATACAGAAGACGGCCCTCAGTACTGTAGAGTAATTCATGACGGGCAGGTGAAAATCTGTAGACAATGTATGAACACGTCCTCAGAGAATGCCCAGATTTCACGTGCAGAGAGTGCCTAGAACAAGGGCACTATGCAAGGGAATGCACAGCAACAAAGTGTTCTGACTGCAAGAAAGCAATGCTGCGATGCAACTGCCTGCACACGGAGGACGAAAAGGGGCCAGAGCAAGAGGAGGAAGAGACGGCAATGGAGACTGCAGACCAGATGCCAGTGGTGGAATCATGCCCAGGAGAGAGCGACTCTGACGATCTGCAATCAGGTGATGATACGGCGGATGACATGGACATACCGTGTGCACAGCCAGAAAGACCGGGGGCGCTTTCTCCAGCGGGCTCAGAGGCTGACACCAACGTAAGCCCGGATGTAGCAGAGAGGGCCGCTGCTGCAGGCCTTCTGTTTACCCCGCGTTTACTTTCTGGTCCATCAGTCCACATACCTTTTCATTGGTGTTTGCTTTTAATCCACTTTCATCTCCATTTTCGCCTCCACCATTTTCAACAGGAACCTGTTTTGTCACTCCCAAAGATACAATATAAGCCCTGTACATTCAGTGACCATAATTTAAGCGGGCTTGCGGAGCAAGGACCATGCAGAGCATGGCCCTTGCAGAGCAAGGCCCGATTATTAGTAATCTCTAAGTCCTGTTTATTTTATTATTGGTTCTCTTGTGTCGGGCAGTAAAATAGAAAATGGATCTCCTCCTAGGCCTTTCGAGATAGAGACACCGTTCAAACACTAAAACGACCGGCTCGGCTTGGAGATCCTCATTGAAAACAATGGTGGAACCTTCATGAACCAAAGTTCCGTCACTCTAGAGATTAGAGTGTAGGAGGCTTTTTCGGTCATAAAACATCAACACTTTCACCTAGAAGTTTAGTTGACGCGTTGTTAGCGAGCTCTATGGGATGTCTCCAAATTGTCAAAGTTTCATATCCCAACTCCCAATACTTTTTAAATGGCAGGTTTGTAAAAAAAACAGGCCTGGGTCTATGGAGAATCCCAGTCTTTCCAAAAGTGCATTTTTCAAGAGATCAGCGCATGTCCCACACGGAGGTCCATTTGTGCCTGAACCATTTAACCTATAAACTTCATTCAAAGACTGTTAGAGAGATCACAAGCATGACTCCGATCTGTGAAAAGGACACGTGCCAACTCCTTTTAGTTTTTTTACAACGATCTTGTAAAGACAAAAAACTCATTCTCATTCTGGCCTCTGCTTACAGCACAATACTAACTGTCACTCAGTCAATCAGAACAGGTGCAGTCAATGAAGGGTTCCATTTCAACTGTCACTGTCTCAAGATTCTATTCTTAACGAGCAGGTGCGAGCAACCATTCTAGAAGTCTATTGTTCCGCTCTGCAATGCAATGTAATATAGTCTTGCTGGACTGTGCATGACAGCTAGCTGCTTGGCTTAATGGTTATGCATGCTGCTGGATTAGAGATATGGAGGTTGAGGGTTCAAACCCCACCCGAAGCCATGTTGATTTTCAAAATTATATCATATGCAGCGTTCCTTGGCCAGCTTAAAATGCCATGTATGTCATTTAGTATGAATGGCAAATGTGCTGAATTACAGATATGGAGGTTGGGGGTTCGAACCCCAGTCGAAGCCATGTTGATTTTCAAAATGATATCATATGCAGTGTTCCTTAGCCAACTTCAAATATCATGTATTCAGGGCTCTAAATTAACTTTTTCCACCACCAGCCAATTTGGCTAGTGGACATTTTTTCTTACCAGCCAAACAGAAGTTCAACTAGCCATTTTTTTTATCTCGCCAAAATAAACTATGCATTAGGCTAGTTTTTTTTTATTATTATTATTATGGTCATTTTGTTCAACTATTTCTACAACACAGATACACTATAGGCCTGCATAGGCTAGCCTACTATATGCCTACATAATAAGCATATTATAGGCTATATATTTTTTAATTATTTTTTAACTTCTGCTTTATTTTTTACTTTCATTACTTGGGCCTAATCAATTTGATTAGTTTTTGTTCAATTCCTCTGAAAACAGCTGAATCACATCACACAAGCCACTCACATAAAAGACCTTTAACATACAGTAACCAAGCAAGCACACAGCCAAACCACACAGAAGAGATGAGAGGAAAAGGAGGGGAGAGAGGAGGAGTTCTTCTCTACCACGCGCAAGAAAATGACAAGAAGCCTAGTTTAACTAAAAGTAAATAATATCTCGGGAATCTTCGCTTCCTTTGTTACTTCCACAGCTTCGTCGTTGGTTGCTTTTTTTGTCTTTACGATGGCGTGGGCTATCCAACTTAGTTGCGCCAGGACTCGGAACATTTCAGAAGACAACTGAACTGACAGCTACGGTCACACTACTCTGAGAGTCAGCTCTCCTCCTCTGCCCTTGTCGCTATTTCGTTCCACAACCACTCATTTTTAACGTCACTATTATTACGGTTAGAATTACTACTAGCATTCACCAACACACAGAACCTTGCTCTAACCCCCGACACATTCTCATCACTCACACAAAACATAGTCTACAGAACAGAAGTAGCTCTATGCATAATCTGCGTCCTGTTATTGAAACGGTCAGGGCCTCGCTGCTAAAAAAATGCAGCCTGTTACAGCAAGGTTCATATAGTAATAATAGCAGTAGTGACCTTAAAAAAGGTTGTAGCGAAAGCGACGAGAGCATAGGAGGAGAGCTGCCTGTCAGAATGGTGTGAGCGCAGCTTAGCTGACAGAAGGCTGGTCGTCCGAAATGTTTTCAATCCTGGCGCGCGCAATAGCATGGAGTTGCCGCTCTCTGCACTGGAAAGCCCACGGTGGGAGGCTACCTCGTGACGCTAGGGTCCATGGGTAATGTAGGAAATCTCGCCGTTCGTCAGAGCAGCGGTTTACTGTTCATAATTTACTGTACTCGGGCGCTACTAGCCAAATTGGCGGCTAGGTATTTTTTTCTACTAGCCAAAACTAATTTTCACCCGTGTTTGGCGGGTTGGCGTGTGTTAATTTAGAGCCCTGCATGTATTGTATGTCATTTAATATCAATGGCAAAGGGGCTGGATTACAGATATGGAGGTTGTGAGTTCGAATCCCGCTCGAAGCCAAGTTGATTTTCAAAATTATATCATATGCAGTGTTCCTTAGCCAACTTAAAATACCATGTATGTCATTTAGTATATCCCCAAAACGCAGAGCTGCAACACTTTCAAGATGGCTGAATCCAAGATGGCTGAATTGTTTGGCCCAAAACTTCTGACTGGGTGGATGGATTTTTTCCAAGATTTCTTTTAGCTTTGTTTTCTCAATAGTACTATCTCTGCCCCAAAAGGCAAGCCCGCTTCCAGCATTTTCTGTGAGAATGCAATCTAGTTATATACAGTTTTCCCTAGATTTTGACGAAGCTGAGCGAGGTCCAGGTTTATGGTCTTTTAATACTGAAGTTTTAAAGGATGACTGCTATAAACTTCAAGTTGAGCATATCATAAAGGATAAAATGCTCGAAATAGGACTGTATGAGGGCTGCATTGGATTATGGTGGGACAATCTAAAATTTGACATTAAGAAATACACAATGGAACACTGTAAACTAATGAGAAAAACTCAAAACTTAAGAGAACTTGCAATCAGGACACAACTGCAAAAAGAACTAGCTCTTGCAACAACTGGTCAAGAGAATGCAAATAACATTTTGGAATTGGAAGAAAAGCTAAAGGTTATTGAAGAGGGGAAATGCAAAGGAACCATGGTGAGGAGCAGGGCGATGTACATGATAGAAGGAGAAAGATGCACAAGATTCTTTTTTGACCTAGAAAAAACAAGGCAAAAAGCAGAAGGAATAAAAATCTTAAAAGATGATTTACAGAAGGCTATTACTGATAAGGATGGTATTTTGAACAGAGTTTTTACCTTCTATAAAGATCTCTTCACGGAACAAGGGATAGATAACAGCGCAAGTGATTTTTTACTAAGCGTCATTAAGAAAAGAGTAAATGAGACAGACAGGAAAATGTGCAATGGTGACATAACGAATGAGGAGATTGAAAATGCTTTAAAAGCTATGAAAAATGGCAGGAGCCCCGGTCTAGATGGTTTGCCATGCGAGTTTTATAAAGCCTTTAAGGAGCTTTTAATCCCAATTCTTAAAATGGTGTATGAAGAAGTGTGGGAGGATGGGGTTTTGAGTCCACGCTTGGCTGAGGGGGTCATAAAAATAATTTATAAAAAGAAGGGAGATAAGGAAAATTTGGAAAATTTTAAGGCCAATTAGCCTCTTAAATTGTGATTATAAGATTTTTGCAAAGCAGTGACGTGCGGTCAACTTTATGGCTGGTGAGGCAAATATATAATACTACAGCTACAGTATAAGTACATTTTAGTAAATTTACCAAATAGGCCTACCGATAAGTTTCATATGTCATAGCTTTCTTAACATAAGGCAGGCCTACAAAATAAAACATGCTGCATTTCCGTAGAGAAAATGCTATTAGATCTCTCCCTCTCTCTCTCTCTCTCTCACACACACACACACACACACACACACACACACACACACACACACACACACACACACACACACACACACACACACACACACACACACACACACACACACACACACACACACACAGGATTCAAACAGTGGTCTCACATAAACCACACAGCAGTAATGTGGACAAACAGCAGCATCACGGCTGAGAGAGCTGGAGAGCAGAGCAGAGGAGAGGAGAGTAGTGGAGAGGAGAGAAGAGGAGAGGAGAGGAGAGGTGGGGAGGGGAGAGGAGAGGAGAGGAGATGGGAAAAGAAAGGAGAGGAGAGGAGAGGAGAAGAGAGAAGAGAAAGGAGAGGAGAGGAGAGGAGAGGAGATGGGTAAAGAGAGGAGAGGAGAGGAGAGGAGGAGGGGAGAGTAGTGAAGAGTGTACGCTCCTTCACAGCCCACTGCTCTCACACACACAGGATTCAAACAGTGGTCTCACATAAACCACATCACGGCGGATGCTCAATGGAAGACACACACACACACACACACACACACACACACACACACAGGATTCAAAACATGGTGTCATATAGACCGCTGAGCACCACGGCGAACAAACTGGTGTGATAGCTTTTGTGATAAGCACCGGATTCTCGTGCAAATGTAGGCCTACATCTACTTGTACGAGGCTACGGCAAACGATGTGGGACAAAGGTGTGGCAGGAAGCGAATGTCAACATTTAAACAGAGATTACTACACAAGCTTCGATATGGTCATCAAATATTTTGGGACTGTCCTTTATGTTATGCCTACACTTTGGAATTAGATCAGAGTCTTGTAGTTACACGGGTATATTTGATTTACCTCAACGGCACCCTGTAGCCTACTCAACTTTACAAACAGTTACAGGGCACATGAGAATCCTGTTCAGATCACAAAAGCTACCACCACACCAGAGAGAATCACGGCGGATTCTCTCTCTCCCCACGGGTCTCACAAACACAGGCTTCACACACATAGGAAACACTGATCTTACCTTTAACTCGTACATCAGGTCCATGCGCCGCTCTTTTCCTTCACTTTGGCGTTGCGCATGCTAACGTTACTTTAGCCGGTGCTGTCCATCCAAAGCCACATCTATTCGAGACGCCCCAAACGTCCAAAGCAATTTGGCATTGAATATGAATATGAGTAGCCGCGAGGATTTGTGTTTCGTGAGGCTCCTTAGTCCTTAGTAAATTGTTAAGTCGTACAATTCCATGCGAATGGTCTTCCACACATTCTCGCCGGTTGCAAACGGGACACAGGGGAAACAAAAAATAGTTTCTGTTGTAGAACTCACTTTGAAATGATCGGGTAGTTATAACCTTCTGACCACCTGCAGTAGCAAACCCTTCAGCTCTGTCGGTCCTCCATTCNTTATCACATATTTTCCTCTTGGAAATCCAACTTTGAGAATGCTCTTAGTTTCGTTATGAAATCCACTTGTAGCAGACAAAGTGAACAAGCTAGCCAACAACACCGACTGGCTGTATTGTGAACTTCAGATTCGCTATGACGTAACTGGCCAGCAATACTCTCAATGCCAGAAGGAGTCTGCGGCCAGGCTACTGCTGGCCTCACCACTGTATATTTCAGTGGGCGTTATGCCAAAGCGTTCAGAGTAAAGAAATGATAATCACACGTAGAAAGTAGTAGAACATTATCAGGAATTGAGGGCACACCATACATACTTCTATTAAGTGTATAAAAACGTTTAATACAATATTACCAGGTTGCATTCACAGAACGAGCAAAATGGCGCATGCGCTGAAGCTTGTTAACGAGGGATTGCGCAATCCGGGGTGAGGCCAGTTCAGAGTTGCCCCAATTTCACCGTATTCGGAGCAATTTGACATGAAATGGGCAAATATTATGATTTTGGCCACGGAAATGATTGAAAATGAGTGAAACTGTTTAAATACTGCTCAAATGGTAGTTATGGTGCAGATGCTCGAAAACAATAGCTGTTACTGTTACTATTATTCACATTTACTGCAGCTCATCATTCTCAGGTCTGGCTGGTGAGGCCGTGCCTCCCCTGCCGTATTGGAGTGCACGTGCCTGCTGTATTGGCAAATAGGCTGAAGACAGTTTTGCCCTCAGTCATTGAAACCAACCAAGCATATGCTGTGCTGGGTAGAGATATCTCAGACACTGTGAATAGCATAAGAGACAAAATCTGGTACATGAAAATAGAAATACAGAGTGGCTATGTTCTCAACGTTGACTTCCAGAAAGCTTTCGACAGGTCTCACATTATTTCCTCTTTAATGTTCTAAACACTTTTAATTTTGGCAACAATTTTTTTAAGTGTCTGAGATGCCTATACTCATAAGCCAAGAGTTGTGTCAAAGTTAATGGTTTTCTAACAGATTTTATACTTTTAACACAGTCTATCAGACAGGGTTGTCTGTTGTATACACTAGTCGCTGAGACACTTGGCTTGGCGATCAACGCAGATAGCAGAATCAGAGGGATAAGTGTAGCAGAGGAACACACTTTTATGTCTGACACAAAGATCTTCCAGTATGCTGATGACACAACTCTTGTGCTTAAGGATGAAAAGAGCATCCTAAGAAGTATGGAGGTGATAGGAACCTATTGTAAAGGCTCAGGAGTGCGAATGAATGAGGGCAAAACAGAGTTCCTGACTGTTGGAGGACTGTCAGGGACTTTGCCTTTCAAAGAGGTACACTATAGCATGAAAATTCTGGGCATCAGAGTAGGAGCAGATGAAACTGTTACAACCAAGCAGAACTGGGAGGAGATAATTGGGAAAACAAAACAAAGATTAGCATTTTGGAGAAGAAGGAGCTTGACGCTTAGGGGAAAAGTTTTAGTACTCAATACACTCTTTTTGTCAAAGTTGAGGTAAGCCCTTGGGTCAGTCTCTTTGCCAATAACCACTGCAAATACTCTTAAATGCACAAGGGTGGATTTTATTTGGCATGGCAAGCCATCAAAGGTGAAATATGACATTCTGTTTGGACCAGTGGAGGAAGGTGGGCTGGGGCTGTTGGACCCTGTCCTAAGGATGAAGGCCCTAAAAATTAAGGTGGTGAAGAACTTTTTAAGTGAGGAGTTTAGAGAATGGAAAGCAACAATGATGCACTTTTTAAATAAGAACCTGCACATGGGGTGTTCTGCCTTGTGGATGGGGTGGAAAGACAACATGACCATTGGAGTCCCAGAGTTTTACAGAGAGGTGTTAAAGAAGAAATGAAACGAATATTCATCTATTATTCACATTAAATATTGGGCCTATTTCTAAAACATCAATCCAACTTTAAATAATTTTTCCGGACATAACTTGTTGAAACGGCAACTTAAAACCGTGCCTTTGGTGCGACAATATTTACAGGGGCGTGACGTCATGCGGTTGACACCCTCTTTTTGCGAGTATGGTTGGCTGCGGAAATATCATACATTTGAAGGACCCATATCTCATAAAGGAACCAACATTAAGATACAAATATCGACATGTCGAAAGAACACACCTCTAACATTATGTGACAAAGACTCACGTTGAATATAAGCCTCACAAATAAGCCGAGTAGACTTTTCTTTGATGATGCACCACCATATGCCATATGGGTTGGAAAGATATGCCATATTCGGCACAGGATCGACGGGCACAAAACAGCACCGCGCTCCTACTAGGCTACACGAAGGCGACACGCTGATTGTTATTAAGATATTATCAATCATATGACACAATTATGTAGACTGTATGTGTTGTGGTAAACTGGAAAATATGGAAGCATGTTAGGGTGCCAGCCAGCTGCCGGTTTCTCAGATCATGTGACATTCCGCGCTGTCTTTGACAGGTTGAAACCGAAGTGGCACTTTGAAAGCCAGCTTTAAAATCTTATTAAACAATGGCGTTATCTCAATTATTATGCCGACAACTTATCGATCAACCAGCGCGGCATAGGCTACTTGTTTTTTTGTTTATGGCAACGTGACAAGGGGGGGACGATGCTTTGGCTGCTGCACTCTGTCTTTGACATGTTGAAACCTAGCGAAATTGCACTATCAGCTACTTTAAAAACGTATGCTTAAGTAGCTCAATAGCATGGTTTTAATGTAACAATGGCGTTATACCCATCAATTTGGAAGTCGGTAGGTATATTTTGACACAGATGTTCGTGCTTAGTTTCATAACACAAGAACTGCACGACCGCCGGCCATGGATAGAGTCATAACTACACAACACAGATGTTCGTGCTCGGATGCTGGGGCGATTTCGTTGCATATAAAGCAATAACTCCACGACCGACGGCCATGGAGTCGTAACGAAACACCTCGACCCGCAGCGCATTGACCGAGGACCCTTAGTACTAGGGTGCTACAATGGCAGAGAGGAATAGCATCTTTAGCATGCTGCTATCCTGCTAAGTGGCTGTCGGCCAGACTCACCCGTGGTCGCACTCGAGCTAGAGATATCCGTCAGCACACCTGCTATCCATAGACACTGCTTGTGGTAGCCTAGGAGTGTATTTCCAACCATGTCCACGGTCTCCAGATTTTTTAAGGTAAACAACAGGAGGGGTGGAAAACGCCCGGAGCACAACATTGATCTAGGTCACTTCAAAAGCTGATGCCTCCTACACGATCAGCGTTTGCCTTCTCCTTGTCAGCAACAGTTCCAGTCATTTTGACTTAAAGAAACTTGTGCAGAGAGATGCCTTCAGTGAAGCTTGTACTTGTTGCAACCTGTACCATTTGGACCGCCACGAACACAATATTTTCCACTGTGCTTTGATTTACTAGCCATAGACGCCGCCATTGATTACTATAACTTTGTGGGTTCGGAGTTGGACTGTGTCAACCTTATGACGTCACGCACAAGACAATAAATTCGCACTACTGGACAAAATATTGCTCATTTTGAGCACGTTTTAACATGACTTCCCGGATACATTATTACACACACAATAACTTGTTTTAATCACAAAGCTTGGAACTTTTGCAATATGCAGCACAAACTGTAAAATTCCAACAATTAATATTCGTTTCATTTCTTCTTTAAGGGCCTGGGGTAGCTTTTTGGAAACTTTGGATTTAGAACCAGTGGGAACGGAAGCAATTTTAAATCAGCCATTGTTTTTCAACCCAAATTTAAATATTGGGGGAGGAGATTTCTGGACAGTGTGGTTTAAGGGGGGATTTAGGAAGATCAGAGATCTACTGTATGAAGTAAGGCCAGGGCTCTTGCCCCTAGAGGCTTTTATTGATGAAATAACAAGAGTGAAAGATGATTATGCAGTGGGGAACATTAAGAAAGAACTGGACCTGATTTTAAATGCCATTCCAGAAGAATGGATGATGAAAATACACTCAACAGGAGGGGAAGCAGGAGAGAAGGATGGTGGTGTGCAAATCAGCATGAAGGAGGAAGGAGTGGGGCTACAAGGTCTTGTTCTTAGACATTTTTATTTGTATTTCAGAAAGAAGGCTTTTATTGCACCTGCATCAAATAATTATTGGTTAAGACTGGTCGATGGTTTGGAAGCAGGCAACATTTGGAAAAATGCAGACACTGAAATGTCCAGTTTTGGAAAACTTTGATTTTTTTTATTGGGGCACAATTGGGTGTACTAAATGAAATTAGACTCTGTAAGATGGGTTAGGCAAAATATGACCTATGTAAAGTGTGTGGAGGGGTCAGTGAAGGGCTCAGACATTTGTTTTTTTCCTGTCCAAAATTGAAATGCTTTAAAGAAAAGGTGAAAAAAGTAATTTTGGGTTTTGGAGAAGACACGCAGTATGTGGAAGAGAATTGGGAAAAGGTTTTTTTATTTGGTAGTTTCAAAAAGGAAGAAAAAACAGACAAGCATTGCAAATTGTTATGGCAGTGGCAAGACACTCAATATGGACAAGAAGGACCATGAACAAATACAATGAATGAATTGAATCTATGTTGCTTATTTAAATCCAAATTTTCAGCAATTATAGAATCAATGTACGTATGTGTATTTTAGCGACAAGAGAGAATCTGATTATTTTGATGACATCTTTGTTTTTACGATTCCCTTCATTGAAAGACAATGGAATGGTTTTACATTGAACTTGCCAATTTGTTGTTGATTTATGAATCTTTTTTGAATTACTGGAACTTCTTTTATCATGCCTATTTTTTTGTTAATGTGGTTATTGACTTTGAAGTCCCCTGCACAACTGCTTTTTTGCACAGCATATTTGCACATATAGCTTTACCAGGAGTAAGTTTAAACACAAGCTGGATATTCTCTTCAAAGAACTATGGTCAAATAAACTCTTGTTGAAAGAGATTAATTGATGTAAATATGTACTGTATTGATGATTCAATAAAAAATAAATTAAAAAAATGGCCGATCGGTTGAGGCTTTGGACTTGAAATCCAATGGGGTCTCGCCGTAAAAGTTAGAACCCTGCTCACAGCGCATGCTCTTGAGCACTGCCACCCAGATATGGAGGAAGAGACGCTTACGCCTGGAAGGAACATGTCGTGAGCTAACGAGTCGCGAATTCGTGCATGCTGATGAGTACAGCAAAATGGTGGATCAGCGACTTATGTTGATCTTACGAAGTGCCAGTGTCTGAAATGTTGTCCGTTTCCCCGTGTCCTTCGTTGCATTTTATCCAAGTACGAAGGAAAGAATTGAGCTGTGATGGCAGAGAGGTTAAGGCGTTGGACTTGTAATCGAAAGCGCAAACTCTTGACCACTTCCACCCAGATAAGGAGGAAGAGACGCAGGAACATGTCGTGAGCTAACTAGTCGAGAATTCGTGCATGCTGATGAGTACAGCAAAATGGTGGATCAGTGACTTATGTTGATCTTACCAAGTGCCAGTGTCTGATATATTTTCCTTTTCCCCGTGTCCTTCGTTGCATTTTATCCAAGTACGAAGGAATGAATTGAGCTGTGATGGCCGAGAGGTGAAGGCGTTGGACTTGAAATCCAATGGGGTTTCCCCGCGTAGGTTCGAACCCTGCTCGCAGCGCAAGTTCTTGACCACTTCCACCCAGATACATAAGAAGTGGCGCTTCCGCCTGGAAGCAGCCGCAAATTCTGATGAGGACAACAAAAGATGGATTCGCGAGTTATGTTGTGCTGTCGAAGTGTTTTGGTCTGAACCTTGATCAATTCTCGTTGGCGCTTTTCGTCGCATTTAATCCAAGTACAATGAAGACTCCTTCTCACAGCGAGTTCTATATTGATCTTCATTGCGTCACCATATGTAAGTTGAAACAGCTCGTTGAAAGTCAATGATGAAGAACAGAGTTTGCTGAGACGTTCATGGCAGAATGCTTGCGTTCCAACCGGTTTCAGTTGGTAGTAGCAGGCAGGCAGGCGTCCTTCGTATTATCGTATTTCTATGGTGGCAGCTAGCTGGATGCGCTGGCTGCGCCCCAGACGTGGCGTGGCTAACACCAGTTTACTCAGAAAGACACAATGTAGAAGTGACTGGCGCTGATAAGAAATGGAGCTGGTGAAACTTCTAGGTTTGGATGATTTGATGCAAATAACTTCATGAGCATTTTCTATGTAACCCATAGACCAATTCTAACTGGTGAATGAAGGGGTTTAATATGTCACCTTTAACCATTTAATAACCATGTAATAAAGACAGATAACTTTTCAGCCTGGATTATTTATTTTTGCACGCATGTGTTTCCCCCTGCCCTTCTCTGTCTGTTATCATTACAGCACTACTGTGAAGCCCACAACATCTCCACATCAACGGCCCACTCCATCTCAACGCTCCTCTCCATCAGCATGGTACACTTCATAACTTAAACTAGTTCATGACCTCTTAGATCAGGGATGTCAAATTCAAATTGACTGAGGGCCAAAATCAAAATCTGGAACGAAGTCGCGGGCCGAACTCAACAATTATTTTTACAAATGGACTAAAATTGTGCATGCATGCACTTCATACTCGTAGTAAAATACAGTCTTTCCCATCATATTTGTTAGTTAAAATGTATCTGCACATCCTGTGACACAGTAAATTCCATGTTCAAGTTGTGTTACGCTATACATTAATGGTGTGTGTGGGCCAACTGTAATACACATTTGAAACGATCTCGGGGGCCAAATAAAATGGTTCCACGGGCCAAATTTGGCCCCCGGGCCTAAGTTTGACATCCCTGTCTTAGATCATTTCTTTTTGCATGCTTGTGTACCTCCCTCTCCTCTCTTACTGTCTCTACCACTACAGGCCTGCTGTGCAGCTCGCTTGAAGGACAACACCGTAGCAGCACAGATGTATTTCTTTGTGTCTTTTTTATTCAAGTGCACAACATGACTAACTAGACCATCTTCATCAGAGTCCATGAGTGGAATGGAGAGAAGAGCCTAATTATCTGAGGCCCTGATTCAGCAGGTGTAGGCCTATGCACCGTGGCATTAGGCTATTGGTCCTTCTCCCAAGGTCTCACTCAGGTTGCCCACACCCATAAACTATTTACAAAAACAAAGACAATGCACATATAAAGATGCAAATATAAATAAAATTACATATGAAAAAGGGAGGAACCAAGAAAGGAATCCCAAAAGCCCTATAATTGAAAAATAAATAAATAAACATATAGCCCACCAGATTTAAGAGTAGACCATTAACACCAGTAAAGGTAGGATCATAACTTTAGGTGTATATCGCTCTAACATTACAGAAAACAAGACAGACTCAGCTCCTCATTGAGGCCAGAGGGTTCGAGTGAGTTCAGCGTATATATCCAAAAAGCTTCTCTGCATAAGAGTTTTTTAATCACATCTCCACCTCTAGGTGGAGTGACAACACGTTCTATGCCCCAAAACTTAAAGGGACAGTTTGGTCAATTTCAACATGCAGTTGTAATGCTCACACTACCCTGGACTTGTCAGTGCCTGAGATTTTTTTTTCTTCTTCGTCAGCCGTTTCCGAGATCCTGGTCATTGTAATGGGGGCAGCTCTTTGTTTACATTTCAAAAAAACATTTTTATTTATTCCCAAAAACATCCAAAAGGTTATAAAACATCAGCAGACAACTAGCAAACAGCAGTACCTTTTGGGAAAATATTTGGAGTTGGCCTATGTTTCATTTTTTAAAAATGTAAACAAACGCTGCCCCCATTAGAATTGCTCATATCTCGGAAAGGGCTGAGCCAAAAAATGTGGCATCACCAGGTACTGACAAGTCAAGGGTAGCGTGAGCAATACAACTGCATGTTGAAATTGACCAAACTGTCCCTTTAAGTGAGGCCGGTGACCCATGTTTGGCTTCCATATAGTGTCTAGCCATGGCATATGTGGTGTTGTTTGTGCGAATAGCAGTTTGGTTGCTCGGCTATTCTCAATTTCAATTCTCGTTTCGTTTGGCCGACGTAAACAAGGCCACATGGGCATTTCAATAGATAAATGACATGTGTGCTGCTACACGTAATAAACGACGAGATTTTATATCGTTGCCCTGTGCGCGGATGGGAAAAGTATTTGGAGTTTGTGGAGTTTGAACAGTGTGAGCAGTTACCACATTTATAAAAGCCTGTGGGTGGACTAGGAAGCCAGGTCGTGGGAGATGGTGTATTCATGTCTGAATGTACGAGGCGGTCACGGATGCTGCGGGCGCGTCTGAAAGTAAAAGTCGGTGGTTCAGAGCAAAACTCATTTAAAGCAGAATCACTTTGTAGTACATGCCAATGCTTGCGAATAATATTCTTAACCCGTCCAGCTGCTGGGGAATAACCAGTGGAAAACCCGATTTTAAAGCTTTTTTGTTTTTTTGTAGATTTGCATAACAGCGTTGACCGATCTGTATGCATTGCCCTTTCGTAGGCCTGGTCGATGTCTGGCTGTGGATAGCCGCGTTGCTGGAAGCGCTCTGACAGTTCCACAGCTTTTACTTTAAAGTCCGCGGTGGAACTGCAATTCCTACGAAGACGCAGAAATTGGCCCGTGGGGATGTTGCGTTTTAAATGGGTGGGATGGTTACTTTCAGCATGTAGGAGTGTATTGCGACTCAAAGGTTTACGATAAATGGTTGTCTGTAGAACGCAGTTGTCATCTTTGAATATGGTCAGATCTAGAAAGTGAATCTGCTTGAAGTCCGACTCCATTGTAAAGGACAGATAGCTAGTGGTGGAGTTGGCATATGCCAAAAACGCATCTAATTGTGCAGGTGTGCCTCTCCAAACCAGGACGATATCATCAATATATCTCCGGTAGAGGACCATGTTAGAATAAAAGGGATTTTGGTTCGGATTGTGTATGAATTTCTCCTCCCACAAGCCCATGACTAGACACGCGTAAGAGGGGGCGAAGGCACTCCCCATTGCGGTTCCTTGCAGCTGTAGATAAAAGCTTGCGTCATATTTGAAAAAGTTATTTGTCAAAATAATCTCCACCAAATTAAGTAAAAAACTTGAAGGTGGCAGGATGTCAGTGGGTCGTCTTTCTAAGTAGTGAGACATGGCTTGTATCCCAATGTGGTGTGGTATACACGTATAGAGGCTTTGGACATCAAGTGAGACCAGCATATCACTTGATTCGCATTGCAGATCCTTAAGTACATTCAAAACATCCGTAGTGTCACCGAGATAAGAAGGTCAACTGAAAGCAAATTTTCTCAGGAAAAAATCAACAAACTGCAGTGTTTCCCACAGTAAATTTTGGAAACTATGGGGGCAGCCGGGAGTTTTGTCCTGGGGGGGGGGGTGTCTTTTCAAGCGGGCTTTGGGGGGGGGGGGGGGGTGTATTCATGCAGCGTAAATGCAAAATGGCAAAACAATGAGTACAGTATATTGGCGCATGGAGAAACTATAGGCCTAGGCCTACATTTCAGCCATTTATATTTTGAGAAATAAGGCTACATAATACACATGCAGGGGTCTACGTAATGAAAAAAATAATAAAACAAAATAGGAGCAGAGATAAGAATTTAAGACTACTGTGAAATTGTTAACGCATAAACAAAAAGGGTCTAAGAGGGTAGGCTATGCCTTTTTCCCCACACACATAGGCGTACACATTCTACATGAGGGGTGCTGGTCACAGGGCCTGATTTTTTAAATTCCTCCCAAAATTCCTCCAACTGTAAAACAAAGCCTGGGGAGTGTTAGTAAACTCATCCCAACTGTCCCTTCTCTGAAGGTTTTTTTTATTGCTCCCAAATCCAAGTTAACTACAACAACTTGACTAGGCTTTTGATCCCTCTGTCTTTCAAGCACTTGTGGTCTATAGGATGTATTTACTCCAGGAGGAAAATGCGAAGGAAATCGTAATTCAAATCGTTTTTAACAAAAACGGAAATCGTAAAAAAAAAAAAAAAAGTAAAAAAAAAAAAAAATTTTTTTTTTTTTTACATTTTCGGAAACTATGGCGGCCATATTTAAACTATGGCGGGCCGCCATAGTTTCCTCAATGTATGGGAAACACTGAACTGAGATAAAGGTTCTGTAAGGCTCCCTATGCTAGAGACTATAGGGCGTAAAGGTGGATCATTCAAGCGCTTGTGAATCTTTGGAAGCCCATAAAATACTGGGCAACAAGGGTGCTCTTTTTGTAGAAAAGACTTCTCTTTCTCAGTAATCCAACCTTTTACATGAGCCTCATCAACGAAATCATGTATTTTCTTTTTCGTAGTAGTTGTAGGATTAGAAACCAAACGCTGATAATGCTCTTTGTTTTCCAGCAACTTTAATATACTGCAATTATAGTTGTCAAAACTCATCACGACAATAGCGCCCCCTTTGTCAGCAGCGCGTAAAATGATATCCTGTCTAGTCTCCAAATTACGCAGCGCTTCAATTTCACTTCTTGACATATTTTTTGATTTAGGGGTAAATTGTCGGTTTAATTTCGCTATGTCTTTTTCAACCAGTTGGCTAAATGTAACAATGGTTGAGTTTTGATTGGAGAAAGGTATAAACTTAGATTTCTTCTTGAATGGGGTATTTTCTCTTAATATAGTGTTCACATTGGGATCTGAGTTTCTACACACAGTGCTGCTACTGGATAAAGCGTTCCTCTGGAGAAAAAATGTTTAAGATGTAACTCTCTGAAAAACTTAAAGCAGTCAACCTTAAGAGAAAACATATCAGTATGATTAGAGGGAGCGAATGACAGTCCTTTCCGGAGCACTGCCTTCTCCTCATCAGAAAGCTCGCAGTCGGAGATGTTTATCACAGTCTCTTCACCTGGGTGCGTGGGGACCACCGGGTTGGTGCAGGAGGATCTTTTCTTGCCCCTCGTCCCCCGCCTTGTTTTTTCTTTTGGCGTTGGAAGTTGTTGTTGGCCAAAAAAGGCCACGTGCCAGTATCGCTCATACCATCCGACGAATCTCTTTCACTGGCGGTGGAGAGGACTGGGTCTCTGTTGGTTCTCGGTCTCACTGGGCGGTGATTTGCAGCAACCCTCTTCCTTCTTCCTTGCCACTTGTAGACTGTGCCATCCGTGTAGTCAATCTGCTGTGCAGCTCACTTTGCCTCCGTGGTCCACAACTCCACCATGTTACCGGGAGGCAGTAGTGCAGCAGGATGCAACACCATCCCTCCAGCAGCCCTCTGCTCAAGCTCTGGCTCAAGCTACTCCTGATTGGCAGAGTTTTCTGCCAAGTCAGTTTAGACGAGTTTTGCAGCCTGGGGATTGGGAGTGGGTGGCTAAATGTTTGTATGAGCCCACAGGTCAACTGAAACAGAGGCTCAGCACAAACTGGTTCTACCCACCACTGCAGCCCAAGTCATCTCCACCTCAGCCTCGTGCTGTGTTCCAATACTCGTACTGTCCGCCCTTTGGGTACGCAGGGTGTTCCATTTCTAATTGCGACGGTAAAGTGTACTGTAAATTACCCGGATAACGCCCGCAAAATGGCCATTTTTTGAAGTGTGGAGTTACTGTACACTTTTCGCACTCAACGGCCGCCATGTTTGTGACGTAGTTGAGTGTCAGATCTGTCAAACAGTGGAATCACCGTGATAACAGCATAGTTTTGATTCCAAAGACAATCGCCATGTGTATTAGAGGCAGGGGTAACTTTAAAAAGTGTCAGCATAACGAACAGTGCCTTCCGTGATGAATTGCATATTGGCGGTTGGTAAACTCGGCTGACACGCGACCAACCGTCATTTCCGTTAAGTGTATCAGACATAGTGCTGGGCAATATGGAAAAAAAACCAATATCACAATATGGATTACTTTATGTCACGATAACGATATATACGATATACACGATATAGCACAATTACAAACGTTTTCAGTTATTCTCTTTATTTGCTCTTTATTTTTTCACGTTGCAAAACAACCTTTCTTTAGAATGGGTCTTTTTATGGGTCTTTATCCACAGTGTGCCCATGGAGCAAGGAAATCCTTTCACAGCTGGATGTGGCTCACCAGAGCACGTTTCCTGCAGTGCTAACTGCTCAGTTAGCTCTTGACAGGAAGTGTGTCACCTGTTTAAGACCGAGGACCACTGGTAACAGCTCCTCCTACATTCAAGCAGCGATGGAGGAGGTTCACAGTGAAGAGTGGGCACGGCGAGCCATCCATTACCTGTCAGACTGCCAACATCATCAAAAAAGTGTGCCCTTTTTCAAACCACTGCTGCACCTGAATATGTTGCACCACCAGAGTTCAGGCCCCTACCACTGGCACAGTGGTTTGAGACTGTCCACTCCAATGACATCACAGCTCATATGGAGGAGATGAAGGGTGTAATAACCTCCACCTATGGCTGAATTTGAAAGATGGATTCGCATGTAATAATGTTATAGAAGTGTGTTCATAATTACCTCACAATTAAGCAGAATGTCTTGTTGACTTTATTTTGTTTTCTTTTCAGATCACCAAAAAGCTGGCTGGTGGCATCGCAGACACAGCAGCTTGGATGACCAACATTGGCAATGAGCTTGGCCAGGTCCTCAACTATGTTTTAACAACTGGTGAAGGCGCAGGACTGGAAGAGCTGTACCAAGGTGTCGTCCGGCGATACGAACACGCTGGGGAGCCAGAGCCATCTGCCATCTATGTTGACCGGGACTGCTTGTATGCTTTTCCTGTTTTGTTTGTGAATCATTATTGTTGATACTTGCAATCACACTCTTTTGGTAAGCTGTGTGACCCAGTGTGACCAGTCACACACTTGCATGATGTTACAAAAAACACTGCTGTTAGTGATGTTCAAAACTATGCTGTGACAAGTAAATTAAACGTGTGTGTGTGTGTGTGTGTTTACGCGTGTGAGAGAGAGATCTGACTTAAGCTAAATGTATGTAAGCGTTTGCTGGTGAATATACAGATATTAGTATGCTACTGGACTCCTTAATTTCCCTCAGGATGAATACATTTGACTCTACACAATCTGTTTGTAGCTCATCTACTTCATATAGTAGGGCCATGGGTAGAAATAATTGAAATAGGTAAGGTTTATGGTATGTAAATTTCCCAAAAACGTTGCTAAAATCAGCTCATCAAGGCATAAAATGTGTCTACCCTTGACGTGTATAGTATACACGTCAGTGGTGTCTACCCTTGACACTAAGAGGAATTTTGAATCTGGTAGGCACAATCAGTGTCGCCAAAAGAAAATCAGCCAAAGTTGCTAATGGCTCGCTGAAAAGTCGCTAGATGACGCCATGACATTACGTATGACGTCACGGCGTCACACACCGTGCGCTGATATTAGGCCAGTCAATCTAGCATTTGACCCGGGACAAATTGCAATAGTAATTATTCCATGTTTTTTGTAATCCCTAGGTTTGTCTAAATAACATATTAACAATCTACAGCTTTATATTTAGTGGAACATACTTTTTATCAACGTCAAAGTTGGAGATTTCCCATTAATTTTCCCATAGGGAGACAATATATAAGATACTTGGGGAATAGGCTAAAATTTAAAACAATAAGATATCAATTTGAAACTTTCACAGTAATTTACTCAAGCAAAGACAAAGATTTTTTGTATTGCAAGTTGTCTGAAATATGATGATTAAATATGCAAATGAGATCACATCTACTTAAATATGTGATAAATTATGCAACAACGGCCAAAATATAAAACAAATTGCAAAAGTAATGATTTACACTAGAGATGGGATTTATGGCTCTTTGACAGGATCCGGATCTTAGTGGCTCGTTCCTTTCAAAGAGCCGTTCAGAAAACTGGCTCTTTTGGCTCTTTTTAAAATAATTTATTCAGTGTTAAGAATGTAATATTTTGACTCCACCTCAAGGTAATTTTGTCCAAACAACAACTGATTATTCTCCTGCTTCTAAAGACCGCTTTTGCCCGTCTTTGCGGCAAACAATTGTGTTTTTCCCCGAATTTAATTACTCTGGTCGAGGTCATGTGCTTAAAATGAAAGAAAAATGAACGATGAACCGTGATCCGGTTCCCATCGTTCACTTCAGGGAGCCGTTCAAAAGAACCGGCTCGTTCATGAACGACACACCTCTAATTTACACTTTTTTATTGATACTTAATCCACCCTGCATCACATATGAAAAATCTACCTTCATCACTTTAGTGGAACATGCTTTTTTGAAGGTCAGAAGTAGCAGATTTCCAATGCATTTTGCCATTCAGTGGGTAAAATCGTATACTGTTGACCTTGGGAAAGGTATGTTACACTGAATTGATGAAAGTAGATTTTTACTATGTGATGCACAGGGGTTGAAGGATCAATGTAATGTATGAACCATTACTATTGCAATTTGTTTTATGCTTGGTCTGTTACCACAGTTTTGATCACATATTTCAGTACATATGACCTCATTTGCATATTTCAGAAAAGCTGCAATTCAAAAACTGTTTGCCTGAATGTGAGTTACCATCTGTGAAAGTTTCAAATGAATATGCCAGTTTAAAATTTTACCCTATTCACCTTTAAATTCCTATATTCTCTCCCTATGGAGAAATGAATGGGAAATCTGCCAACTTTGACCTCGACAAAAAAATGTATGTTCCACTAAATATAAAGCTGTAGATTTTTAATTGTGATACAAGAGGGCAGCGTTGCCAGATTGGGCGGGTGCCCGCCCAATTGGGCTACTTGGGATGAGCATCGGCGGGCAAAAACGGGAAAAATTGGCCATTTGGCGTTTTTTTTAAGCCGTTTTGGGCCCATAGAAGTCAATGTAATTTGGGCGGAATTTAGCGCATTTTGGCGGTTTTTAAGAACCTTTTGGGAGGGATTTGGTCAGACACATCTGGCAACACTGCAAGGGGGTTTAAGGATCACTTTAAAGTAGGAACCATTACTATTGCAATTCGTCCCGGATTTGGGCCTTTTCAGACCTAGATTGACTGGCCTATATACAGACACGTGCCCACATGCCTTCTTCCACAGTAAAAATGGGCGGTACTAGCTACTTTTTGGAGATCAGAGCTACTCTGCTGCCCTACTTAAAGGACCAGTTCAGTCAATTTCAATATGCTGTTGTATTGCTCACACTACCCGGCTAAGCCCTTTCTGAGATATGAACTATTCTAATGGGGACAGTGTTTGTCTACATTGTTTTTTTTTTTTTAATGAACATAGGCCTACTCCAAATATTTCCCCAAAAGATACCGCTGTTTGCTAGTTGTCTCTGTTGTATAACCTTTCGGATGTTTTTGAGAATAAACAAAAATGTTTTTTTGAAATGTAAACAAAGCGCTGCCACCATTGAAATGACCAAAATCTCGGAAAAGGCTGAAGAACAAACAAACAAACAAAAAAAGCCTCAGGTACTGACAAGTCCAGGGTGGTGTGAGCATTACAACTGCATGTTCAAATTGACTGAACTGGTCCTTTAACCGTGGGAAACTCTTCAGACGGCGGTGCAGAGTCACCATTCAGAGTTCCCACTCTATTTCAACAATTATTTATCCAGGACATTGCCAGGACTATTTTTTGATAATTCAGGACGGTTTGTCCGTCGGACCCACACAGCGACACACAATTCATTTCAGAGATAATGTGACAATATGACTAAGATTTGGAAGGTGAAAAAGTGAATCGCACTCGGGTTCTTTTCTTCTTTTTTATCTTGTATTTACATAGCAGCAGAAGTGTAGACAAAAGTTTCGGCTGTTGCCTTCGTCAGTGTCTCATCTTACTAAGCTACTTCCTGAGTTTTATCTAGGCGTCTCCTTTGCACACTTGTTGCTGATTGGGGATGAAGCAGTGCGCGCTCTAAAGCATCAGGCCTGATTGGAGAGCCCACTGCGCCACCCCCTGGATCAGCACAAATAAGTCTACAAAAACAATTGAAATGCATTTGTAACAATTCAAGAGATAAAATGAGGTAGCAACAAGCGAACATAAAGCCACAAATATACATATGGTTAAGTCAACAAGGCTAAATCTCATAACACATAAAAGACAGAAGCAGACACCGGAAAGAATATGAAAAAACAAGGGAAATCTACAGGGGAATTAGAGGAAAGGTGATAAATCAAAGTCTTCGTTCATGCCCCCTGGCGACATGGATTGGAGACAATGTATCCAAAATGCCTCTCTCTTGAGAAGCATCCTGTCTACATTGCCTCCTCTCCGAGGTGTTTGAATCTGTTCAATCCCTATACTTGTCAAATCTCCAAGGGTATGATTTTGTTCAAGAAAATGCCTTGCAACAGGGGACGTTATGTCTCGTATGGCGGATTTGTGTTCACTAAGTCTAGTTTTTAAAGCTCGTATTGTTTTTCCTACATAGGGCAGGTGACAGGGGCATTGCAAAAAGTGTATTACTCTCTGAGCTCTGCCGCTGAGTCAGTCATATAGAATCCGACGTATATGATGAATTTGACATGCAGTCAAAGCCTTGTTAGATCGATTTCGTTCACGGGGCTATCCCGAGGCGTGGCTCTCCACGGCGTATAACAAGGCCAAAGCATCGCAGAGATCACGCCTATTGGCTGGCTCTAAAAAACAGAAGCGCCCGTTTTCAGTTAATTACGCACTCACATTTAACAACATATCGGGACGCATTAAAACGATAGTGAATTCACATTGGTACATTTTGGCGATGGACCCTTGCTTAAGAACACGTTTGCGCACCGCCCTCTTTTTACCTATAAAAGATCTAGCAACCTGAGCAACCTGCTGGTAAGATCAGACGTAGTGCGTCAAAAGAAGCCATCCTTTATTAAAGGGTGATTTCCATGCAGGAATTGCGCGGCCTGTCCACACATCCAAAAAGTGAACAAATTTAAAAACAACCACACAGGAAAGGAACACAAAATTCACTCTCTAATAACATGCTCTTCACAGAGAGTAATATACATTTTGCAATGCCCCTGTCACCTGTCCTATGTAGGAAAAACAATGCGAGCTTTAAAAACTAGACTTAGTGAACACAAATTCGCCATACGACGGGGAGACATAACGTCCTCTGTTGCAAGGCATTTTATTGAACAAAATCATACCCTTGGAGACTTGACATGTATTGGGAGGGAAAGTGGAAAACAGCGATCCTAGCGGTTACGTTCCAAACACCAGGGTGATCCTATTGAAACTCCCATAGACGAGTTTTTAAAAAAATCCCACAAAGATATGACTAGGAACTATAACACCAGACACATTTTTCAGCGTACACAATAGGATGAACTACTACCTGTGAAAATCTTAAGTCATTTTTTGCCCCTTTAAGAAAAATAGAAATTGTGCCAATCTGGTCGGAAACGGACTACAGCTCCCAGCATGCTGTGCTTCGCGCCTAGTTGACAACACAGAGAAACAAATGAACGCGAATGAACGCAAGTTCTTCGCATATCTTCACATTCTTGTAATCCTATGAGTTCCACATTGTCTTCTTATTACACATATATACACGCGATCATTTTGGTTTGGTTTTAACTTCTCTAGTAGATATGATGGCTTCTGTAGTGACGAGTAACCACCTCTCTGGCTCATGTTTGGCTATGCTAATTTGGCTATGCTAATTACATGGAGTAAACACGTCACACATGCCAGTCAGTGTAGTTCTGTATTAGCTTTTTAAAGAATATTAAAATCAGTTCAGATCAGTGAAAAACCGAACATTTTACCCCCTGATTCGATAAAACGGGCCAACATGCCTATAATATGACTGCCACTACTTCTACTTCGTCGTCAGGGCCGATATGTAATTTTTCAAAGAAAAAAAACCATTAATTTGTTGCAGGGGCTTGGAACGTTGCCAGCAGGGGGCGATGAGATTACTTTCCCTCCCAATAGGGATTGAACAGATTCAAACACCTCGGAGAGGAGGCAATGTAGACAGGATGCTTCTCAAGAGAGAGGCATTTTGGATACATTGTCTCCAATCCATGTCGCCAGGTAGTCCGGCGGATTAGACACACAAAAGGGCCTAATCGTGCACTTTTGAGTAAAAGCATGAAAATTGGTACACATATCCTTCTCCATATGCTGATTAATATTAGCGTTGGAGGCGTCGCGAAAAATGAAGAATTTTCAAGATGGCCGTCAAATCCAATATGGCCAACCCAAACTAATGAAACTACTTGACACATTGTTGTAAAAGCATGAAAATTGGTACATATATCCTTCTTGATATGCTGATTAATATTGGCATTGGAGGCGTTGGCGAAAAATTATGAATTTTCAAGATGGCCGCCATATCCTATATGGCCAACCCATATTAATGAAGCTACCTGATACTTTGTTGTAAAAACATGAAAATGGGTGCCCAGTTACTTCTTTATATTCTGATTATTAAAAGAAATGGAGGCATTGCAAGAAAGTTGAATTTTCAAAATGGCCGCCAAAATCAAATCAGGCCAACCCATATTAATGAAACCATTGATGAATTTAACACCCACTTTGTAGTAAAAGCATGAAAAATGGTACACATTTACCTCTTGATATGCTGATTAATATTTGAAATGGAGGCATAGCAAATAAAACCAGAATTTTCAAGATGGCCGCCAAATCAAATATAGCCAACCCATATTAATTAATCCTCCAGGCACATTGTGGGATATACAGTACCTCTAGAAGTTAGTGACGACTGCATATAGGCCTTGTGTTTAATATGCCTCTCATGACTACAAATTCAAAAGGGTCAAGATTTCAAGGTTGCTAGGAAGTTCAATTGATTTGTCAATTCATGGACATGGTTAAGACATGGTTAAAAAAAGAAACCAATAATTAATTACTTCTAGCTGTACTTCAAGGTTTTCAAACGAACTGCAATCCTGTCCCATGCATTTTGTATGGGTATGTCTTGCCTGGTTAACACTAGTTGATCTCACAAGTGAGATACTCTGAAGGTTACATATGCAATTTCTCATAGGAAAGATGTGGTTTAAAATTGCCCATGGCCGTTAATTGGGTGTTACGAATGTTTCATTTGGCATATGCATAGCCCAAAGCCAATCGTGTCAGTTGTATCTTTTCAAACAAACTGCAGTCGTCGCCTTTCCACCCTTCCCTGCTCTCTGAATGGAGACCAAGATCTAGTACTTTGCTGAGGGATGGAATCCATGCTGTCTTTCAGATCAGAACGATTGTGCAAAGCAGCACGGGATTCCCCAGGTTGTGGTATATCCTATGGCCAACATCAATCAAACTGCCAACAATGCCTAATTTAAAGATACACATAAACTTTGAATAAATGGTGAATGGCACAGTTGGTGCAAAGTCAACTCAGGGTATGTAAATTTGAGTAACCTTGAGTGAAATTTTACTTGGACAGTATTAGGATTCATTTTTTGGCTATAATAATGGTGTGCAAGATTTTTGCTTATGATGAACCCCCATTTCTGTATTTGTAGTTCAAGGTATGCAAACTATGCATCATATGCAAGGTGAAGTTGATAAGATTTGATTTAACCCCCATGTTGAGGAGGGACAAGATTTTGTTTTGTTACCTACAGTACTTGAGTGAAGGTTGTGCACATTTATTTCAATGATAAATGGCTCAAATCCTTTGAAAATGAGACTAAAATATTTATTGACTCAACGACTACAAATGTGTTTCTACTACAAGTACAGAGAAATTTATACTGAGATAAATATAGGATATTTTATGCCCATTTATACATCTATGGGTTGGCCATATTTGATGTGGGGCCATCTTGAAAATTCTTTTTATTTTTTCATGATGTTAATACAATAAAAAGATACATGTGTTTTCATGCTTTCACTGCAAATTGTGCCCTGGTTTCACTAATGTACTGTAACACAATATGTAACACTATATATATATATATATATATATAACATTAGTAGGCTAGGGTTTGATGTTTAGAAATTAGGCTATGTTAGGATCACTTCCAGAGTCATCTTTTTTAGGACTATTACTTGTGTGTGTGTGTGTGTGTCTGTCTGTGTGCGTGCACGCACTTCTCACGTGAACCCTTCTACATTATTATACATATCAATAAGTATATGTGTGCTGATTGCATGCTCCTGCCACAAAGTGCATGGTGGTTACACTAATATGGGTCAAACATGTTTGATTTGTCTTGAAAATTCTGATATTTTTTTCATACCTCTATTCCTAATATTAATCTGCACATAAAGATGTAACTGTGTAGAATACCAATTATCATGCTTTTACCACAAAGTGCCCGGTAGTTAATGTGGGTTGGCCATTTTGAAAATTCTGTGTTTTACACATCTAATATTAATCAGCTGAAAAAGAAGGAAATGTGTAACCATTTTCATGCTTTTACTATGTGCATAATGGATTCACTCATCTGCTATACAATTCCTGTTATATGGGTCGGCCATATTTCATTTGGTGGCCATTTTGAACATTTCAATTTTGGTTTTACGCAACAATTCCATTTCTAACATTAATAGGTACATCATAGAGTATGTATTTACCAAATTTCAGGCATTTATGACGCAGTGCATGATGGTTTCTCACTAATATGGGTTGGCCATATTGGATTTGGCGGCCATCTTGAAAATACAACATTTTTCGCAACGCCTACAACAATAACATTGATCAGCATTTTAAGAAGGACATGTGTACCAATTTTCAGGCCTTTACTACAAAGTGTCAGGTAGTTTCGTTAATATGGGTTGGCCATATTGGATTTGGCGGCCATCTTGAAAATTCATAATTTTTCGCTACGCCTCCAATGCTAATATTAATCAGCATATCAAGAAGGATATATGTACCAATTTTCATGCTTTTACAACAACGTGTCAAGTAGTTTCATTAATTTGGGTTGGCCATATTGGATTTGGCGGCCATCTTGAAAATTCTTCATTTTTCGCGACGCCTCCAACGCTTATATTAATAAGCATAGGAAGAGGTATATGTGTACCAATTTTCATGCTTTTACTCAAAAGTGCATGATCAATTCACCAATCCGCTGGACTAAGGGGGCATGAACGAAGACTTTGATTTATCACCTTTCCTCTAATGCCCCTGTAGATTTCCCTTGTTTTTTCATGTTCTTTCCGGTGTCTGCTTCTGTCTTTTATGTGTTATGAGATTTGGCCTGGTTGACTTAACCATATGTATATTTGTGGCTTTAGGTTCGCTTGTTGCTACCTCATTTCATCCCTTGAATTGTTAAAAATGCATTTCAATTGTTTTAGTAGATATATTTGTGCTGATCCAGGGGGTGGCGCAGTGGGCGCTGCAATTAATGAACGGCCTTCAGGCCTGATGCTTTGGAGCGTGCACTGCGTCATCCCCAATCAGCAACAGGTGTGCAAAGGAGACGCCTAGATAAAACTCAGGAAGTAGCTTAGTAAGATGAGACACTGACAAAGGCAACAGCCAAAACGTTTGTCTACACTTCTGCTGCTATGTAAATACAAAATAAAAAAGAAGAAAAGAAGAGCCAGAGTGCGATCCACTTTTTCACCTTCCAAGTTATTCAACTGGAGACGCACCACACGGAAGAGTGCGGTGTATGAACTACTACTTCCGTAATATGACTAAGATTGCAATGAGTTGTCACAATTCAGAGTTCCCACTCTTTTTCAACAGGGTACGTCCAAAGACGTCATAAGAGCATACTATGGCATGGTCGCAAGGGGAGTCACTTTCTTCCTCTGCAGTTAGTACCAAAGAACGTAGATTGGATAAGAAGTATCACCCAGTCGAAAATACATTGGCCACGGTCAGGGTTGCCAGATGAGGCTGATGATTTCCAGCCCAAAAAAATGCTCAAAACCTGCCTAGAATCATAAAATCCTGCCCAAATCAATTGATTTTTGTGGCAAAAACTGGGCAGGTTTTTCTATTAAATGCCATTTTTACCCACACAAAGCAGCCCAATCTGGCAACACTGGCCACAGTGTAGTACCGAGGGTGTTGCTTAGATACCCTAGAACTAGTACGTTTCTATGCTTAAAAACTAGAGGTGCTTAACTCCAATCTTTGAGGCGTCCGGATGGATTGGATCATTCGGATCACTTATTTAAAATAAATAAAAATAAATAATAATAATAATGTATTTTTTAAAACGTTTCTGCCGTTAAGTGGCTATGCGCCTCGCCTTTGTTGTCCCATTTATCAATTCACGTTGATAAATCAAAGAGTAAGACAGTTTGATCAACAAAACTCACTTTAAGAATCGTCACAGTTCCTAAACTCATGCTGCGATCCGACCCACCTGGGTCTCAACTCTTAGAGCCTTTGGCAGGAGTGAAACGGCATGTTCCTGATTTTGCGATAAATATTGTGTGTTATTTAAGAAGACTAAAAATCAAATATTTGGGAGCAGAAGTCTAGTTGAGCAGGGATATACAGGAGGCGAGCAGCAGATGACCACTCGGTTCCGCTGCCGAGTTGCCTTGCGACTCGCACACTCGTGACAAAAACGAAACTTAAGCGTTGATCCGATCCGTAGGGGATTCGCTGCTACCAACAACTCAGTCGCCGCTGCTGACTCGGACGAGGGGAGTGACAGCAGTGGCCAGGGTTGCCAGATGAGGCTGATGATTTCCAGCCCAAAAAATGCTCAAAACCCGCCTGGAAGCACTAAATCCCACCCAATTCTATTGATTTCTATGGGCAAAATTGGGCGGGTTTTCCTGCATAATGCCATTTTTACCCGCACAGCCCAATTGGGCGGGAAACAGCAAAATCTGGCAACAGTGGCTTGAAAGTCTACGCTGTAACACAGTGGGTGATAGAGTGACGAGAGTAGCCTACAGACTGAGATGTAAAAGCGTCGGCAGAGCACTGTTAACATTTAAAATGTAGACCTCAACAGAGTCTGAAGCACACACATAGGGAGTGGGGATCCGAGACTCAATTGGCCACAACAGGCACGACGGATCAAACAGGCTCGATGAATGACGAGGCGGGAGTTGGTTCAGTTTTACTCAGTGAGTGTAAAGCTGGGCTTACACTGCGCGGCTTTTGCCCCGATTTGGCACTCGCACCACTTTTTGAGAGTCGGGCCGATTTCTTGCTCAATCGTGAGTCTCACCACAGCAAACTCTAATACAGCCTAGCCACTCCCTATTAAACCCCATTGTACCGTTTTTTTTTTTGGCTGCAGTTCCACCAGAATTCCATTAGGGGCGTAGGCGGAGACCAAAATGAATGGGGCCCAATGGAGCTAGATGCTAAAAATCGTAATTTTCATCCAAGTCTTCTCGACAGTGCTCGGATTCGAAAGTGGCTCGTATTTGCAAAAAATGTTTTTAACTCAAGAATCTACTGAATGAGTGCATATGTCCCTTTGGTTTCTTGCAAGGTGGCTTTTCGTTGTCCACGATGCGCTAGCATTATGCTAATGACAGCTGGTCGGCCGGCGAAAAGGACGGATTACGACCAGACGCACCGCTTGACGACAGGCTCCATGCCAAGCGCCAACAGATTTTAAGATGGACTTTTTCCGATTATATCACCTCCGCCTTCCAAAGCTCTTTCCCGGTTGCAGACACTTTCATCTAATTGTTATGTAAAATGCACATTTGAAAATAAAGGAGACTTTGAATACGTGTGTTATTCATGTATTGGGAACACATGGGATCAAACGGACATGATAGCCTGCAGCATACCAACCAACCAACCTCCCGCTAAAAATAGGTTACCCATAGCCCTTTTCTCTTCCTAGAGTATCTGTGGGTTACCTTCATCAAACATTTAAAAAGAAAATGCCTCGTATGTGCGCTGTAATAAATTGCTGCAATAGAGGGCAAGGGCTGTCCTACTTCCCTTTTCCAAAAGACGACGAACGGTATTGTATAAAATACATTCATGTTAGCTTTGGTGACTTACGTAATAGGGTGGCCGTGCACAGATACTCTAAAAATAGATCGGTGTCTAAAAATAGCTTCCACATGACGGCCTACCATGAATACTTGCCTCATCTGAGTTCTAAGAAAAACAGGTTGACAGACACGTGAAACATTAATGATACGTCTTCATTTCAATGGGGAAATATTAGGATGAATGTTTTTTTTTTTTTTTTAAATCTGTTATTCCATTTTCCTGGACAGACCTTAGCAAAACTGGACAATCCTGGGAAAACCTAGTACACCATGGAAGTCTAAGCACATGATATCACACATCACACATAGCCATCACAAATCACTTACATCCTTAACGAAATTGGTTGGCAAATACTGAACAACAGATGAACATTATGAAAGATAGAGGGTGCAGGTAATAAGTTGCAAAGGAGTCAACTAGGGCTGAAACGACCTACAGTGTTATACAAAGAACAAAATTTGTCCAAACACCCTGGGGTTGCACTTATCTTTCCCTGCATTCGCCAGAAATTTGTCGGGGCATATTACCTTAATTGATATGCATGGACATGAACATGCAAGGCAGCAGAAAAAAGCTCACAACTGCATAGGCTATACATGGGTTCTCAGTGTTTGTAAACATGATGTTTTGAGGAGGGGCAAGACACTGGCAGCCAAGCACATGAGCTAATTGAAGTGAAAGTGAAAGAAAGTGAAAGCCCATTGGTAAACTCCAACTCCCATTGTCATTGTGACACAGCACTCCACAGCACACAAGTGAACACTGCACACAACAAAATTGCATTTACACCGCATTTCACATTATTACGCAAATGACATTTTTTGCCGTTTTCCTAAATAATCAATAGAAATGACAGTCGTCATAATTTTCAAGTAATCGGCCATTAGAGTACAATTCAAAAGTTTTTGAATGAACCTTCCAATGATAACGGTATTTTTTTAAATGACAAAAAACTTAAAATGCCCAAAATGCTCTGTTCCAAATTATTACGCAAAACAGTTTTGTAGTGTTGTAATACAAATTTCTTTCTTTTTTTCCCATTTACATCAAAACAGTTGGCATTTGGTACCTTCTAAATTACATTTCGATGTTCAAAACTTGGTCATAAGCTGTAACTGGAATGCTGCGTTTAACATTGAAGTCAATGGCAGGGCATTGCATGGGAGTTATGGAAGCCTAGATATCCTTGATGCTTTGCTCTCAGCTGTTTTTGTTTGTTTGGTCTGGTGACCCACACTTCACTCTTCAATATACCCGTAGATTTCCATGCCACGTGTAGGTGCTTTGGAGGTGATGACATTCTAACTCACCAGACATAGCATCCCATTCATTTTCAATGGGGTTTTATGTCTGGTGCGTTAGAATGTCATCACCTCAAAAGCACCTAAACGTGGCATGGAAATCTACGGGTATATTGAAGAGTGAAGTGTGGGTCACCAGACCAAACAAACAAAAACAGCTGAGAGCAAAGCATCAAGGATATCTGGGCTTCCATAACTCCCATGCAATGCCCTACCATTGACTTCAATGTTAATCGCAGCATTCCAGTTACTAAGACAAAGAGCTTATCACCAAGTATTGAACATTGAAATGTAATTTAGAAGGTACCAAATTCCAACTGTTTTGAGGTAAATGGGAAAAAAAGAAAGAAATTTGGATTACAACACTACAAAACTATTTTGCTTAATAATGTGGAACAGAGCATTTAAAGTTTTTTATTATTTAAAAAAATACCGTTATCATTGGAAGGTTCATTCAAAAACTTTTAAATTGTACTCTAATGGCTGATGACTTGAAAATTATGACGACTGTCATTTGTATTGATTATTTGGTGAAACAGCGAAAAATGTCATTTGCAGAATAATGTGGAATGCGGTGTATGTCTCACCCGTGCATTTTGTTGAATGAATTGCACAATATGTTTCATGTGCTTTGACTCCTGAGGTCTTTCAAACATTGACGGACTGACTTTGAGCTAATGAGAAGTGCATGTGACAGCACACACGAAACGTTTGTGCGTGGACATGACCGAACAGCTCAAATGCCCACCAGTTTGCAAATTGCTACCACAGAACCAGCACAAAATACCAAGGCATCAAACAGAATAGGACTACAACAAAGGCACTTCCATGGGAATTCGACTGTTAAATCACTCATCATTTCAGATTAGCCACACACACACACACTGTCGCTACTCTCTTTCGCTCGCACAGACACAATCAAGCTTCGCCAACGTTGAGGCTAACAACTACGCCAGACTGCTAAGCCACAGCCAACACCTGACTATTCCATCCCAGGTGAAAAACCCATATACTTAAAGTGTACTTTTTTTGACCGTACTTAGTACAAAGTGTACTATTTTCGGCGATTTAAAGTGCGCTTCATTGCACTATTAGTGCGCTGAAGCACTACTAAAGCAGTACGTCAGCACACTTGCAGCACACTGAGGATGCTAAATTGGCACCGCTTTTGGACAACTTTAAGTGCACTACAAGCATACTTTTGAAAGTATGCTCCAAACACGCTTTTCATGCATTCATATGGCATTAAGAGTGTGCTTGAGTACACTTCTATAACATTTTATTGTTACTAGAAGTTCAATAAAAGTATATTAACTTCATGCTTCTTTGGACTACATTGGAACATTTTAAGTCTGTAAAAAGTATATCATATGAAGTATTGTAAATATATAACAGGTATGCTTGAAGTGTATTTACAGTACACTCCCAAGTACATGAAATAATATAAATGTAATGTTACAATCCATGCTGGTTGTCAGAACTTGTAAGTTACACACATCCACAGGTACAGTACTGTTGCAGTATGCATGCCTAGCATGACTGGCATTTACAATCGTTGCATTGTCACAGACACTTCAGGTACACATTTCACTTTCTGTCAATTTTGCTGCTCCTTCCTGCAATTGATCATTTGGCTTGGTGATTAATAATGACATTGTATTCATTAATTGAACAATTAGTTCCGACTTACCTCCATCCATGATACTGTGGGAAGTGTGAGGCTATATATACCAGAACATATACGTGACCATCATAATGACGGTGGGAACATGGTCATTTTTTGTGTACCACTTTAAATTTTAAAAACCCCTACAATAAACACAGAATATAACAATGAGTAATATTTTCATGCAAACCAAAAATATTCCTTCAGGATTAATGGCTTTCTGTTTGAGAAATTTACCTCCAAGAAGTGCATTGCATGATTGGACATGCATGATGGTGCATTATGGGTAAATGCACTTGTGTAAGTGTCACGGGGTGACAATTGAGGCCCAAGTGAACCGAAAACTAGATGTCATTCATTCCCAATGTAATGCACCTGGAGCATGATTAGGATAATGGAGCGCAGGTGAGGAGGATGGAGGTGATTGGTGCACGTGGGTTGGTGAGCAGAGTTTTAAACAGCAAGAAACTAGACTGTGAGGAGGAAGCCGCAAGGAGAGATGACTGCGAGAATGCCATCCTGAGGGGAGAGAGAGGCGAGAGTGGAGCGGCAAGATGGGAGACGTCGGACACCGGTAACCGGACAGAGCCAGGCGAAAGGGACGAGAAGTTGGATGAGAAGTGGACGCGATCCTATGGATCAGACGGCAAACTGGCAGCTCGGAGGAGAGCGCGACTGGCATAGTGCCCAGAAGGAGTCCGCAATCAGAGTGACGGCCAGGTGAACCTGCCTCGATGGAAAGGGGTGAGACGGACATGCACCCCACCGTGAAGATGAGCGACTCGTATTCGCCTGGTTACTTGGCCCCCGTGAGTGCGCCGCTCTCTCTCGCTCTCTCTCGCTCTCTCTTTTCCTCTCGCTCGCACCCAAGACTGCTGAAGACCAACCAGCTATTCCGGGCCTACGCAGAAGAACTCCCATCGCTTCTCATCACCGCCAGCTGCTCCCGATTGAACGTGTGTGCCATGCCACCTCGCAAGCCCCGCACGGATGGACTTGGTGGCTGGACTGTCCAAGCATTCCATTGGAGACTTCAGACTTGGGCGTGGGTGGGTTCCCCCGTGGGTAATGGACAGAGACAACTAGGCCTACCCCTTTGACTTTTAATCCAGTGGTGGTAAATAAATAGAACGAAAACTGGAACTTGTGTCTTGTTTTTTGGTGTTGTGCAGTGAACTCCCAGGGTAGTAGTATCAAAGTGGGCGCGGCCAGCAAACGCGCGCCCCACCTGTGACATAAGCACACTTTTGAAGATATTTGGGTGAAGTACAATCATGGTGCACTTAGAAAAAGTGTACTTGCAATATGTTAAAACGATTTACTTTAAAGCGCACTATAGAAAATCACACTTCAAAGACATTTGGGTGAAGTGTAATCATATTGCACTTTAAAAAAGTACAATTGCAATATATTATTAAAAAATACACTTTTAGTAAGTTCACTATTAGAACACTATTAGTACATTCCTCTAAATACACTTTAGCCAAACATCTTCGAAGTCCACTTGAAGTATGGGTCGCTAAGTGTACTTTCTTTGAGAGCAACTTAATTACATCTAATTTTAAGTACACTTTAAATAAGCATATTATAAACATACTTTTTCTTAGCACAAAAAGCACGAGTGCACTTTTAACATGCTAAGTACACTTCAGTCATGCTTTTATTGTACTAAATTGAACCACTTTTTCACCTGGGATCACCACTGCAAGGACTAAAAATCACTTCTTACCTGCAACGATTCACACTGGTGCTGACATATTCCCTTGGCTTGCACTGTCACATTTGTCTTCTGTTTTTAATCGACATCCTTCCAAATAGAAATCCGTTCTTTTTCAATGAGGTGGTGACTGACTTCCCTCATTAGTTAACTTCTTCCAGGTGTTTAAGACAGTCAAGAAGCCTAGTTATCTAATGTATGGCCAACGCAACGCCAATATCGCTTTTACAACGTCTAGATATAAACAATGTCTAGATATAACACCACTAACGTGGGCTTTCTATTCAGACTGTGCGGTGAAAGGGGAGGAGGAGCTACAGTACATTTCCGTATAACATCTGTAGTTTTATTATTGTACGTTACAAACAGCAACATTTCATGTAGAACTACACAGACCATAACTGCCACAATACCAGAAAAAGTGGCGTGGAAAAGGACGTAAAAACAAAGCAAAACAGAACAAATAAACATTAATCCTTTGTCGATATTTTGCATTGAAACGTAGGTCTTAAATTACTCAAACTCAATTTTAGACTCAAGTGCAAAAAATCCCTATATTTTAGACTTTTTTAGGCCTAAAATGGATAATGTGTAATTTTAGACTTTTTTAGACTCCGCGGACACCCTGGATGGATGATTTAATTGTTATAACCCCGTTTTGCGTTTTCTTTGCCTGCTGCTAATGAATTGATCACCATTTAGCTTCACGTTATGCTGCTTGAAAATATGTTAAGCCTAAACTACGTCTACATCAAAAGAGCCCTAGATTTTGAATACCGTAGCCAGCTGCGCATTACCGACTCTCGCGCCGTGGCAGAATCTTTCTCGCGTCGCGCTCTTGAGCTGTCATGCAAGTTACACTCTCGCTTGCGTGAGACCTCTGGTACAACCCCCCTAAAACGAATAAAGCATGAATCTTTGGATTGAGTGGCATGGGCTGAGTTGGTCAAAATTTCGAACTATTTTGTTATTAGTATTAACTGCCACAAGACGTTCTCTTGGACACCTCCAATAGATGAAACAAATAAACGTCATTTTATGGCAGCATTTTATGGCAGTAGTGGTGTTAGCTCATGTTCTGTTCTTCTATCTTGGTTAGGTCCTCTTGATATAGGCTTGCACACATGGCAATCACATTTTGATTTAAAAACCTCAGTCAGTGCAATGTAAAGACAGGCTGTTCACAAATGCTGGCTTTGATAACTTGAAATTGTGAAAGCGAGCATTGCACCTTCTCACTGGTCATTTATGATCAGATCTCTTTATGCTTATAATATGCACTAGTGTGTGTGTGTGTGTGTGTGTGTGTGTAGTGTAGTGTGTGCAGGGCCACTGACAGCTTTTACCGGGCCCGGGGCTAAATCATCTGAAAGGGCCCCCCTCTCAATAAATACAATACAATTGGGTCCCAATTCTGGGGGGCCTCTTTCTCTGGGGCCGGGTCAACTGTCCCCTCCCCTGTCGGCTTCTGTGTGTGTGCGTGTGCTTTTGTGTGTGTGTGTGTGTGTGTGCGCGCGCGCGCGTATCAATTGACCACAATCTGGCTTTATTTCATTTTTTATTACTCCGCGAAGGTCTAAAATTTTGCCCATGATGGTCTAAAAAAGGTCTAAAAAAGTCTAAAATTTCACTTGTTAAAAGCTGCAGACACCCTGTAATTAAAATATATTCATTAAAGTTATTGTCCAGAATCTATTGATATTCTACCTGTCCATGTCAGAGTACACGCATACCTTTACAATTATAGACTTGTAGTACTTTATAACAATTATAACAACAATATGACATTAAGAACACTACAGTACTATAACATGAGCCTTACACTAATCTACCAACTGCTACTACCTTTATAGACATCAGGGTGATGCGTTTGGAGGACAAGGAGGACGAAGGATGTCCCAGCACTGGATAGAACTGTTGAGATAAAGAAAAGTTTTAGGGAGAACATAATCAATTTCTATGCCTTCGAATAGCTTGATTTTTTTTTTTTTTTTAAATAAATAACATTCTTGATTTCGTTAGGTATATGAAGCACTTTGTGGTTGGCAATGATGTGTTTAAATGTGCTATACAAATAAAATACAAATGAACCAATGATGTTAATGCGTGAGAGAAAATCAACAATCTAATTAAGATTTCCATTCAAGGAGACGAAAATGGATAATTAATACAAGAAGAAAGGACCTCCATCTCCATATGTCTCACAAGGACCTAACAAGGGGAGGATATGTGGTTTGTCAAAAACATTTTGAGGAATGTTTCCTGGAAAAGTGAGTTTTATGGTCGGAATTAATGACAATCCAATTGAATATGCAAAGTACAATCTTTGCCTTAAGTTTTGTCACCTATCCATGTTGTTGGAACAGTTTGATGTGCAAAAATACATTTGCTGGACCGAGGAAAGATTAATACTTTAATGAACATGGAATGGGCAGATTTTGCAAAGAGAGAGGGAGAGGCCGGCTTTCAAAGCCTACACCTGCCAATTGGCCTAATCAGGGGTGCATTTCTGAAAACCATAGCTGGCATTTCTGGAAACCATAGCTGCTAACTACTTTAGCTACTTTGATGTGTACAATGCAATTTCCCATGGGCAATTACCGAAGTTGCTTAATGCCTACAGCTATGCTTTTGAGAAACACACCCCAGACCATAGCTTTACTGTGCACCAACATACCGTGGCCTGGAGGGAGCACAGGGCAGTGTATGCAACCAAAAAGCTGAATTTGTATATTTGAAGTTAATTCACTGTTCATTTTTTTCTGTAAGCGCCCAAACTTATGTCAGGCCAGTCTTTCTTGGGTGCAAAAACTGTTTTTGTGCATAAAACTTCAATTGGGAGGGTTGTAGCTTTCATATGAGTGACTTCTGACGCCAATTAAGAGAAACCATTAATTGAAACTGTGGTGCTGTTTCCACGTAGCAGGTGTTAAGGAAATTAATTAAACTAATTAATTTATCGAGACCACGACCAAGTTAAGTTTACAATTAGCTTTTGCGAAAGGAGAGAGTGAAAAGCCTGGAAAACATGTTCCTCGCTTTGCATCCTCGGTCACTGTCTGAGTCTCTCCTCCCGCCAAGGCCGTTTTTATTGGGCAACACAGAAGGAATGGAAAAACAGTTCTAACATTGTTTCAGTAGGAAGAGAACATTCTCTGCCCCTATCTATGCAGGTGCACTGACAGTAATTCACACAGAAACAGAGTTAGACCACAGACACACAGAAACAAAAGCTCACACATAAGGGGTCTTACACACCAAGGCGGTAAAGCGTCGCGGAACGGCCGCATTTTATACCGGCGTCGGTGAAAATACATTGAAACCTATCTGTCCTTACACACCAACCGGCGGTAGTCGGGCGTCAGCGGCGCGGGAGCCGGCTCCGCGCCGCGCTGCATTTGGAAAATAGAACTCCAGCGTATTTTTCACGCCGGCAACCGGCGGTGTCTCATTCAAATGAATGGCAAAGTAGCATGCTAGCTTTAGCTGTGGGGACGGTTTTGAACAGGACTGGCCGCGCACGCCGACGCTGTCAGTGTGCAAGGCAGAGAAAAGCACGCCGGCCAAAACTAAGCAGAAAGACCGCGTCCGTCCTGCGACCGTTCCGTTCCGCCTTGGTATGTTTTGGCCCTAAAGAGTTTGGCCAGAAACCAAGAAAGAATAACCAAGTAACCAACTAATATGTTAGAATTATTCTTACACAGGATATTTTTATATCTGGATATTTTTTTTTCTCCTGGTACAATGTAATAACATTGGTTTTGGCCTTCCGTTTCCACTAGCAGATTTTTAAAATCCAGATATTTACTTTTTAAATATCCTGTTTAGGGGGGTAAACACACTTGTTACAATGGAGTTTTTATTTTTATCCACGTTACACCTGCACAGGACAAAAAAGTAGCAGGCTAAACAATATCCTGCTACGTGGAAACAGCACCTGTGTGTCCAAACTTTTCACCTAATGCCCCCCCCCCCCCCCCCCCCCCCCCCCCACACACACACACACACTTACTGATACATACTCCTTGTTTTCATGTTTTAACAAAAAAAGGATGAAGGGAAAACAACACTAACCAGCAATGCAATCCCTACGCTGGTAGACTGCGTGAATCCACCACCTCTTGCCTCCCCTCCTGCGAAAAGGCGTAGAAGAAGTGAAGGTAAGAGTGAGAAATGACTCAAAGAACGTTGCAATAATTAAAAAAAAAAAAAAAAAAAAAAAAAAACACATTTACAGGTGCATCACATGTACAGACACGTAAAATAAAGTAGGCCAATTACACATGAAATGGTCCACTGAGATTAACTTTTGGTCTTAAATCATCCAAAGCAGAGAAAATGCACACTGACAAAAAAAAAAAAGATGCTGCTATGGAACAGGTTGAGTACATAACAAATGGAGCAGATGGAGAAGGAGAAGAAGGAGGACAAGTGGCAGGGGAAATGGGGGAAGGATCAGAAAGAGAAAAAGAAAGATGTTCAGGAGAAAGAGAAGCGGAAGGAGAAGGCAACAGAGGAGAAGAAGGAGAGAAGGGAGGAGAAAATGAAGCAGAAGGGGAAGATGAAAGAGAGATAGGAGGAGAAAGAGAAGCAGGAAAAACAAAAGCAGGTGGAGGAGGGGAAGGAGAAGTCCAAGTAGAAGACGACAGAGGAGAAGAAGAAACGGGGGTAGGGGAAGAAGGAGAGAAGGGAGGAGAAAAGGAAGGAGAAGGACAGAAAGGTGGAGAAAGAGAAGCAGTAGCAGGAGTAACAGGAGCATCTGGAGAAGGAGGAGGGAAAGGAAACGCGAAAGAGAGAGGAAAAGAACAGCCTCAGCATCAGGTGTCCATTGACCTATGTAGTCTGCAACAAAAAGATAAGGTGATGCTCTGAAAATAATTAATTTAGAAATTGGGTAAGATTCTCACAGAATCAAATTAACTATGCATATTTGTCGTCACAGAGAATTGCAGCTCTTGAGGCGGAGGTTGCACGGCTAAAAAGGCTGAGGAGAAAAAGGAAGGCAGCTAAGCCTAAACAACCCAAGTAATGTAGCTCTTACTCTTCATACTCTTCACATAAGGCTGCTATGAGCAATGGGGCTTTTGGCATCGCATGTTATCTACTCTTCTCTGGTATTTGTTATTGTTAGTTTGTCATTTTCCATAACCTAGCCATTGATATCACCTTTTGGTACCATCTTCACAATTTCCACAAGGCAATGAACAATTTGAGTTGAGCCGAGCTGATACCATCCAGTGAAAAAGTCCCATGAGTTTAATTTCATTCCAAATTTATAACGGTTATCTCATGCCCCACAACAATACCTTTTGTGAACCTCTGCAAAGTTTTTGTACTTTAAGACCTAACACTATCATGTTCTTAAATAGGCCTCATGAAATTCTGGAGGGCCTGCTGCAGGATTGTCCTGAGCCCTGTAAAAAAATTATCAGGGCCCAGATTTCGGAAGCTGGGAAGAGGGGAAGAGGTAGGCGCTTCAATGATGATATGAAAGATCTGGGTCTGCAGATTCTGCATACAAGCCCCAAGGTGTATAAATATCTGAGAAGCCTATTTGCCTTGCCCTCAAAAACTACGATACGACGCTATGTCAATGCGCGTGTGGGATACTTCTCGGTAAACATCAACATCACATTTTCTGCATTACCTTATCTACTGCATTACATTACACAGTTCTAAGAACATAACATATATAATTTTAATGGTAATTTAGCTTGCTTTGTCCCACAGCCAGGCTTCCTACATGGCATCATGAACCAAATGCACACCCTCACTGCCACTCTACCACCAGCAGAGAGGATGTGCACTGTGGTAATTGATGAGATGGTCATCAAGTGCTGTTTTGAGTTTGATCGGCACCATGATGCCATCCATGGCGTTTCCCCTTTGGGCCATGATGGCAAGAGGGCTTTTGTGGAGATGGAAACAGGTAAGCCAACACCAACATCTCCTGTTTATATTTATACCATTTTTGTGTGGATATCACATTACTCAGCATGAAACTTTGTCCTTCAACAGGCCATAGGCTACTTCTTTTCAGCAGGGCCAATGGCTGCTGTTGATATTGCAGCCATCATCCGGGAAGCCACCCGACATCTGGAGGCAATTGGGTTTTCAGTATGTAGTGCATGTATATCAAAGAGCAACATTAACAACAAGCCGTGTATCTGCACAATTTTCATCATTTTGGCTCTATACCCCACCACAATGAATTTAAAATCAAAGGAAAAGATAAGCTGTAAGCGTTGTCTAATGGCAGTTATTAAGATGAATATTATGCAGACTCACAGTCTTTCACACACACACTCACACACACACACACACGCACACACACAATTCACAAAGATGAATATTGAGCCAGTGTCACAGTATTTACGCGACTGTACTTACAGTAAGGGCCAGAAATATTTGGACAGCAACACAATTATCATCCTTTTGCACCCAATACCCCACCACAATGGATTTGAAATAAAACAAAAAAAAAAAAACTGTTCATTAACTGTAGACTACTAGCATTAATGTGAGGGTGTTAGCATCCAAATCGCATTAACAGGATTGAACTAGCAACCGTTTTTGTACGTGTTGCCCACTTATTAAAGGAACAAAAGTAATTGGATAGTTGGCTGGTCAGCTATTCTCCAGTCAGGTATGTGCTATTTTTATATATAAAAATGGAAAGTTTGATGTATAAATACTAGACTGTCCAATTACTTTGGGTCCCTTCAAATTGGGAGGTACTAATAGAAATGAACATAATGCCTTCACAGTTCACCCAATTTGGACGCAAACACCCCCATATTAAAGCTGAAAGTCTGCTGTTATTGTACCACTCATTTGTTTCATTTCAAATCCATTCGGATGGTGTACAGCACCAAAAATAGGAAAAATGTGCAGATATCAAAATATTTATGGCCCTCACTGTACATAGAGAATCAACCACTAACCTATTTTCAAGGTGCAAGCTGTAGTCTGTGACCATGCAGCAACCAACATCAAAGCCATCCATCACATTGTGTTCAATGTAACATTGTGTCTCTATGTTGCTTTGTAGACTGTTAGCGACTGTGTGATGGAGGAGGGGCTCTATTACGTTGCTGGCTGGGTGGTGCGGGTCCTTCAGCAGGACTTAACTGTGAAGACCTGCAAACAGTGCGAGTTCCTGCTGTTAGGCCCAAGGCATCAGGACCACAACTACACTGCAGCTCCACACCACCCTTTTCTGAACAACAAAAAATTCACACCGGGGGCAAACCTTATGAGGCCTTCCTCACAGTTTTTTGAGGGCATAAGATTGTTGGAGGGTGAGTTTTCCCGAGCCATTCCAAAACTCTGGCCTCATCCGCACATCACTAGTAATCTAGAGACCATGCTTGGAAAACTGGGGGCGTTCAAGAGCTCTTGAACGCCCCCAGTTTTCCAAGCATGGTCTCTAGATTACTAGTGATGTGCAGATGAGGCCAGAATCAGCCCCCACCCCGAGCATGCCCTCTTAATAGAGACAACGGCAATAAAAAAATTTGTGATGTGCAGGTTAGGAGCTGAAATCAGGGTCCGGAACCGGGCCCTGCACTCAGATAAACTAAAAGCGGGCAGGAAACTCACTACTTTGACATCCTGAATGGCATGCCTTAGAAGAGCAGTAGACACGTCCTGTTTTACACAGCTTTGTGTTGGCACATTTGCTTTGAATGACTGCAGCTCCCTCATAGCAAGAGCTAGAAACTCCATAAAAAAAATTGAATGGTAGCCCAGAGTCCCTGTTTTTCAAATGAGACACAGAGCTCTTCTGAGTTACATTCAGGGACAGTGTAATTTCAGATCTGCTCAACAATACCCTTTTCTTCCCATGTTTTTTTTTCTGTACATAATGTAGAATACTTCTACAGAGTCTCTACTTTCAAATTAGTACCTGCCACTTCGTGATAGATCACAGGAATCATTTAAGTGAATGTTGTGTAAAACTTTAAAATCTCAAAAATGGCACCACACCTTAAAGAGGTTAAAACTGTTTTTTTCTTTTTCTTAGATGTTCTGTCCCTCCATGTTATAATTACAATTGCTATTACAATTGTTGTTAATTGATTGTTACTACTATCTTCATTGTCTTATATTCCTATTTAATTAAAAGACAATCAATTCTCATTTCATGAAATTTGTCTCAGTTGTTTGATTGTGCCTCCCCCATCGTACACGAAGCTGAAAGTTAATCTTTATCTGCTACTGATGTTGGCTATGATTATGTCCTCGGCTGTAAATTGCTTTGGGTAGAAAGCGTCTGCCGAACGCAATGTAATGTAATAACAAAAACATATGGTAATGAATCATGTAAAAGCCAGCTGAGACGAGACCCATGCTTAGCTGATAGCTACGAACCTAGCTGCTAACAGGTTGCGAAATAAAAAAAAACAGATATCACGACGGATACAATCGCTACGTCGGCAAAAATGCCCGATTCCAACATGTGCGTAAAAAAAGCAACAACAAAATACTTTACAAGAGTACCTTAACCTACTTACCCCTCCACAGATCGTGTCGTCCGTGTAGATGTTGCTTCAGGACTGCCATTTTTCTAAATAACTGATATCTGCCTCAAGAACAGAAACAAGAAACAGGCTTGCTGCCGTAAAGCAGCATCTCCGGTCGTGAGCTGTGTATGACGTCATCGACACTTTAAATAACTTTTTAAAGAGAATGTATGGCTCTAGAAATCTAAAACTCGGTCTGGAGCATTTTATAAATATTCTCTTTGAAAGGCAACACTTAAATTAGTGCACAAAAAATGTATCTAGAGATAAGGGTAGGTAATGGGGTATAGCTCCATTGGACTCCATTCATTCTGGTCTCCAGAATTTTGATCACCCTCACATCGCCCCCGCATGGATACCAGTGGAACTACAACTATATCGCCTCGTTCGAAACCGGAAATGCGCCGACAGTGGGATATCTGGTCTTCCTAGAGTATCTGTGGTCTCACATCGTGCAGTGTACATGGGGTAACGACAAGCAATTTCTCCTCACGATCGTGCAATCGCAGGGGTCGCAAGAAAATCAAAACTGTTTGAAATTCTAGTCGTGGCTTGTGTGTAATTTGCAGAGTTAAAGCAGTGCTACGACCCGATTTGACACTTCACATGCACAAATTAATAGGGCAGTGCGATTCGCTGTTGAGCGCGACCTCATGTCCACCTCACTCCTCTGCAGACCGGGGAAACATGCCTGTCGCGTCGTACGGTGGAAGCATTTCGGTCGCATCCGACTGTCGGATCCTGTTGTGTGAGGACGTAACTCGTGAGCTGTGAACTTTTAAACAGTGAAATTCCATCGTGCAGTGTGAGCAGAACCTTAAAGTGGAAATGAAGCACTGACAACTACTATCATTTTTCGGCGACTTATTTATTTTCATAAACGAATGGATGTTCGTTGAACTGCACTTTTAAGTAGTTTTGCTGAAAAATTACATATTATTACAGAGTTTCGCCACAAGGGCGCAGCCATGTTTGCCGCCTACGTAACGCGAATGTTAGAAGTTGGTGGCTAACGTAACCTTCCATTCACTTAACGTTAGCGTGTGCTAACTACAGCACTAACTGACTCTAATCGTGGCAGTAAAATTGAAGAAGGACGAGGGGTTCATTTTACATTGTCCCTGGGTATTCTATGTTATAGACCTACTATCAGATGAAAGAGAAATGTCAAGTGTCATTATCACTTTGTGTCAAAAAGCCTTTGCTACGAGCATGGTGGGATAGCTGCAGCCATCCACCCATTGCATCCACCATAGGACAGGAGTCAGGACTGAGAGGCTGCTCGCTCTCATAGGTTTGTAGTGACAGACCGTCACCAATAACGTCTTTTTCCTGCATTGTTGGACGCTAATCTGAAAGCCCATGTCGTTAAGTTGGCTATGTGATCCAATTCAGTAATAGAAAATAACTTGCAAAATTGGCGGAAGTTTGGAAGGCTCTGTGAAGGGAAGGGACGCAGCCTGTGTGTGTGTGGCTATCCCATCCCCTCTCTCGTCTCACTCTCTGAGTCTGAGCTTTGGGGATTTGAAGTTGATACCACGGGAAATGAGTACACACATTAAACTATCATGTCCTAAATTAAGTTATGGCATGCTTATTAAAGTAGCTGCATCTATTGTATTAAATTATTTTGATATAAAAGCCGCGAATGCATCCTCAAACTGGCTGGATTGAATTTGACTGGATAACACAGATAAACGTGGGCACATGAAGTAAAATTAATTCAGGTGCTTGGTAAATGTTGGCGAAATCATCGGAAGATGAAGGTAGGGAACTGCAACATTGCACGATTATGAAAGTGATCATGTTGGCTCATGCCAAAATTTGTTAGCGACTTGTCACCTTAGCAAAAAAGCTGCTTGTTTACCTGTGGTTCATGTGATGGGATGTCTGTCTGCCTTCATGCCTCATATTTGTTCTGTCCCACCCAAACAAGTATTCTTGCTTCATTTGGGTTAAGCAAATAAGCTCATAATCATCAGCCACGCAAGGCCCAAATGTTTAATTCACTACTATCATAACAGCATTAGAATAGGAGACTACCATTCGCGTGACGTCACCCGCTGGCTGGAAACGTTAACAGAAACGTTACGTGTTTGTGCTTTATTTTTTTATTAACGGCTTAAATTTCAGACTTCAAAAAAAAAAAAAATTGCTGGTTTATTTTACTGGTGTTATAGACAGGGGTGCACATAACTTTTTTAGGCCGTTACTCATATGCGCACCAGCAAATATGTTTTGGTACGCACCACATCCGCGGTAAAAAAAAAAAAAAAGTCTACTGTCTGCAGGGTCGAAGGATCACCACGAACGTTGACACATGTTGTTTGAAGGCTAATGCAACTGGTGAAGGTAGCCTAATCAAATGTGTTGTTAGTTTGGTATTCTTTAAATCTTAATTAGCCTACATATGGTACAGGTAATCTTGAAGTTAAGTGATTATTGTCTGGATTTCATCTGTTTTTGCCGATATCGCAGTCATGCCTGTTAACTGATGCACAGAGGGGGAATAAACTTGTATGCGGTGTCCGTTTGGAATATGGTGGGAAGAAGCTGACGAAATTAAGAAGTGGAGCTGGCCGGGAACTGCGTGCATTTAAGAAGCCACGCGCATGGATGCATGCTTTCAGTTTTTAACTTCTATGCATCGGAGTTGCCAATGAGAATAACGGGGGTGCGCGTCCATTCTGGGAGTTAACAGACGGCACAACTCCATAATGATGGAGGGAGGAGGAGAGAGCCAGGAGCTCAACTCGGTCGCGCTCGCGCTGACTGTCGTTAGATTTACAGTTGATATGCGAGTGACATGTCTATTTTTAGGCATTCACCAGAAAACGGGACACATCGCGTCCCTTACCTGTTCAAGACGGAACGCATGCTTTCACTACCACATACGGAACGATTCCGCATTTCAAGGGACTGACACTAGCCTACATTTCTGTCCGCTCATCATTATTAGCCTCAAGCCACGGCACTTGGAGCCACTTCTAGGAAAGTTTTTTTTTTTTTTTTTAAATATCTGACTCAATTTTCTTTGCTGTTGACGAAACTCCAAAGAAACTGATTAGGCTACTGTTGTCTGTTTCTTTTTGGACATGTTTGACCATTCACCAACATCAACAGTCTGTTGAGATAGGGTACGCAAGTGCGCTGTAGTGACCGAGGTGGCAGTACGCATTGCAAATTTTTGGTACTAATGCGCACCTGCGTTCCAGTTATGTGCACCCCTGGTTATAGACCCCTATATTAGGTCACTGCTTCATTTCGTCTTTAAGACCCACGAGTGAAAATATCGCACAGTGTATGCCCGGCTTTAGTGACTGAACAGCATACTAGAGATATTAGATAATGGCTGTTGTTCCAACTAAAGAGGATATATTCCGGTTTCACATTTTCTCGCGCTGTAACTGCCATTTTGTTGACATATTAATGAAATGCCGTCTGACCCGTCTTTGGCAGATCAATGCATGACAGCCACCCGGTCTGTCCAGAGGAGGTCTTGATCCGGCTCTCCAAATGGATCATCCCGGTTTTAATCAGCTCTATTAAAAACACGGAGCGCATGGTCAATGGGTATGTCGCCATGATGGATAAAATGTGTACAGATATCCGATTGGCTAAAATATTTTTCCTAGTACAACAACGCCACAGATGGCCAAACTCGGCTTCTCATTGGTCAACCTTCACAACTTCCTGTGACAGGTTAGGTTTAGGCATGGTTTTGGTCTGGGCACAATTTCGCCACAAATTTGCCAATACCTTGCTTATTTCGCCGTTTTTGGCAAAAGTAAAGAATCAGAAATATTGCTATAAGTTTAGGGAAGGTTTAGGTCTAAGCACAAGCACATATCAAAAATGTGGCGAGTGTCAGCGTGTTTTCGGCTTCAAGACTCGTAACTTGCACGTGTTACAGTCTTGCCACTCTGGAAGCTCGACCAATCAGAGGCCACCTGTGGCGTCCTTGTACTAGGGGAAAAAAATATCGCATCCGATTGCAGTGTTCAGCTTTGGCCAAATTAACTGCACCTGTTGGTCAGCAGTAATTGCTGATCGTAATTAAGGACAGCTGACAAACATTCACGCTGTCCTATGACCTGTTCCACACTCCGATCCTCGTGGAAGTGGCATTGTATCTAACCATGCTTCCAATACTGACCGTAGAAGAATTGTACTCCCTCGTCATCATTCCGTACGCTGTGATGACGTCTGTGGCCGCTCTTTCTCAAGTCTCTTTGCTTCGTACCAAGGAGACTAGAGATAGGAGGGATTACATACGTAGGTGCCCCATTACTGCTGACCGACAGCTGCAGTTAATTAGGCCACAAACTGAACAGTGACAACTGGATTTCCTCTCTTGACCGATTTTTACAGAGTTGCAGACTACAAATTTTATCCATTATGGTTGTCGCACCCACTGACCATGCGCACCATGTCTTTCAGCAACGTCTTGGGACTACACCTAAGCCAATGCATTTTCCATTGAGTGATACTTCTTCTCTAGTCCACGTAAAATGCAATGCCGCTACTGCCAGGTCTGCAAAGTGGAACAGGTCATAGACAGGGAATTTGTGTCAGCTGTAGTTAATTTAATCACAAACTGAACATTGACAACCAGACATCCTATTTTGACTGGGCCGGAACTCACAGCAGCTGCTCACACCCACAATGCAATTCAAATTGCGGAGTTTCCAGTGTCACAATTTTTATCCATCATGGCATTGCACCCACTGCCCATGCGCACGGTGTCCTCAAGCTACGCCACCGTACTACACCGTGGACAATGCAAAATGCAAAAAAAATGTTCTTATCCATTTTATGTTCTTTGGGTACGTCCAAAGCTATTGACTTGGGCTGGGGTAACTTAATGTGCGGTTGAAGATCACCAGCTACCCTGCTGGTAGGAATCTGCTGGAGCTTGGCGACCACACCCTATGTCAAATTTCTGCTTTCTGATCCCCAAAACGTTTATTTGGAATTAAATGAAAGTACAACGTATAGCCTACTCACATTATCTCAGAAATGAATACATACATCTCATATCACAAAAAGTTGTGTACTTGGATTTAAATGCGTTCTCCAGAGGACTTGGTGTTGACTTTTTAGCTCACCGACCACTGTGGCAAGTGCTTTTACAGAGACACTAGACATTAAGTGTCTCTGCCAGCCAGAGTTTAGTTGCCAGTTTCTTTTTTTCTTTGGAATATTCTTGCATACAAACAATTGATGCAACTACTGTGAGAACAAAGTAGCTTTCAAAGTGGCTAGTAAGACTGAAATTTGTACTTCTCTAAGCCTAATTTTACCAGCATTTGGCCAGTTGACTGGTGCCGATGTCAAGCCTTGGTTCTCCATATGTAATTCCTTTATGCAGATATGGTCAGCCACAGCGCTGACTTTTAGTAGATATCTGTCTGAGTATATATTTGATTTTTAAAATAGCAGTAATGTGATGGGCTATCCCATGTGAACAACCTTTATTCCTGTTCTGTGCAGCTTACACACAGGGTTGCCAGATGAGGGTGATGATTTCCAGCCCAAATAATGTACAAAATCTTGCCCAATTTTATTGATTTCTATAGCAAAAATTGGGCTGTTTTTTATCTGCTAAATGCCAATTTTACCCGCACACAGCCATCCTAAGCAGCCCAATTAGGCGGGAAACAACCCAATCTGGCAACACTGCTTACACACAGCGTCAATGAACTCCAACCAACCCCTACTGTCTAAATGGCAGATGGCAGAATTAGTTAAAATGTTCACAGTTCTTGAAATGGAAGATGGCAACCTGGCCAATCGCTGTGGGCGACTTTGTAGATGTGTGTATGGATAATAACACATCAACAGGTGGGAAAACTTTGAGAAATTCAATCATCATGTCTATCTATAGTAGGGAAAAATCCAGGATGGTTTTTCAAGACGGTTGAGAACCCTGACAATGCATTTGTCACTGAAAATGTGTTTCAAAAAGTCGGCAGATGCACCAAAAAGTCGCTTAAGGTGCTAGATGAGGCTTTTAGTCGCCACTCGCGTCTAAAACACACTAATTTGGCAACGCTTGTCACAATTTTTGCTGTCTGGGGCCCTTTGGTGTGCAGTGTTGCCAGATGTGTCTGGTCAAATCCTGACTAAAAGCTTCTCAAAAAACGCCAAAATGTGCTAAATTCCGCTCAAATTCAACAAATTACATGGACATCTATGGGTCCAAAACGACAAAAAAAAAAAAAAGACAAATGGCCAATTTTTACTCGCAGACGCTCATCCCAAGTAGCCCAATTGGCTGGGCACCCGCCCTATTTAGCAAGATGGTTGGTGTGGCAGTTTATGAACGTATATGCCTACTCATAATTAATCACAAGTATTTTATTTTCAACGTGTCAACACATTCACTACAAAGTCACGTAAAAATGCGTTTTGCCTCCCAAACGTTGGCTCCCAAACCGTAAAATTACGTTTTTACACTTTTTTTTTTTTTTTTATTGGATTCTGAATCTACACTTTCTAAAACACATTCTGTAGATCGTCAAAACTCCTACAAAGTCAGGATCTGGATATTTCATCATCTGTGCATTTTTTATTTCACACCGTTTTTGAGTTTTATTATAGCCAGTCAAACCACTTCCTGATCACGTCACGTCATGTCTCGAGTACTTCCTGGGTTGGAGAATCAAAACAGACTTGCCTTGCTAGCTAGCATATTCCTAAACACAGGGAAGGATTAGGATTTCCAGGATAAGTATAAAATGGAAGGTTGTAAGGGGTCTTACACACCAAGGCGTTAAAGCGTCGCGGAACGGCCACGTTTTTTACCGGCGTCGGTGAAAATACATTGAAACCTATCTGCCCTTACACACCAACCGGCGGTAGTCGGGCGTCAGCGGCGCGGGAGCCGGCTCCGCGCCGCGCTGCATTTGGAAAATAGAACTCGAGCGTATTTTTCACGCCGGCGACCGGCGGTGTCTCATTCAAATGAATGGCAAAGTAGCATGCTAGCTTTGGCTGTGGCTAGGGTTTTGAATAGGACTGGCCACGCACGCCGACGCTGTCAGTGTGCAAGGCAGAGAAAAGCATGCCGGCCAAAACTAAGCAGAAAGACCGCGTCCGTCCTGCGACCGTTCCGTTCCGCCTTGGTATGTTTTGGCCCTAATGAAAAACAGCATGCAACACAGCAGGAAGTAACCTACTTTGGCACGTCTATTTTTATCTACAGAACGAAAACTGTCAGTCAAGTGACATTAGCCAGCTAGCATTTCAGGTGCTCTGAACTGCTTGACCAGGTGATTTTAGATTACTTGCCAAATATTTGGAAGCTACTGGAGTTGTTCTTTGGGCGATAAAATGCTTTTAGACCCGCAATTTAAACTCGGAGAGTCAGAGCGCACCAGTGACAAAAAAGGCTTTATCTTAGGTGCCGTTTCCACGTAGCTGGATATTTTTATATGTGGATATTTTTTTCTCCTGCTTGTATTGGTTTTGCATTGGTTTTGGCCTTCCGTTTCCACGTAGCAGATATTTAAAAATCCAGGTGCAGGAGAAGAAAATAGCAGGAGAAAAAAATATCCTGTTTAGGGGTCTGAAACGCATTTGTTACAATGGAGGATTTTTTTTATCCACATGTTGCGTTTCCACGTAGCAGGAGAAAAAAATACCCTGCTAAAAAAATATCCTGCTACGTGGAAACAGCACCTCAGTTCGAATGTTCAAAATCGCTATTTTTACCTAAACCAGTGCACGCTTAAAGTGAAATAATTTCGGAATGGAACAAGCTAGAAACAAACCGTAAAAATGTACAGACAGCTTTCGAACAAGCCCTGACGTGTCTGTGGGTTGAAGACAAAATATTCGGTGGGTGACATAAAATGATTAAATTGGCTGGGAGTCTACGGTTGATATTGAATGTGTTAATTCGCAGTGTAATTAATTAATGTAATTTTAGTCACCAGCAAGGTATGGACAAAAGTTGCGAAATGTAGTTGCAAAGTCACTTAATCGGGAACACACACTGATAATAAAGATAATTACTGTTCAACTTTGTGTACTTTTGTCTTCTATCTAAATATTGCACAAAGAATTCCAGTATTGCCAGATTTTCTACGAGACATAAGCGGCTAACGTTGTAAAAACAAGCCCAAAAGATGCGACCGAAGGGGTAAGTCGTCAGTCATGTGCCTAGTCAGAGAAGACCTTTTGCTCTTTGCGGGGGTCTGTGCGGCAGCTAAAATTCACACAGAGAATGGGAGTTAACAATGCTGTACTAGGGTTAACTTGTAAGGATGAGTGAAAAAAACGAGTTGCCATTGAGAAACATTATGTTACACACATCCAAACCAGCGGCAGAGATGAAGAAAATATTAAGCCAAACCCTGAAGAGAACAAGCCCCCCCCCAAAAAAAAACAACCCACAACTTTGCAGAACTGGATGACAACATCTGACAGACAGGAGAGCAGAGTGGTCAGTGATGATCGAATCGAAAATGGTAACAGTGTTTGCTTGCTGAAAAATCGTTTGAAGTCGCTAGATGACATCATGACATCACAGTAATGGTGGGGTGTCGTCCGCGCTAATGTCTTATCCTGTGCGTATCGCTCGGTGCGTAATTCCAAGAGCAGTATGATAAAGGGAAGAAAGGAGTCGCACACTGGAGCTGGATGCAAAATCAAAAAAATGTATTAAACAAAGCCGAGAAAATGTAAATAAAACCGACAGACAGGGGACAAATGTTTCGGGTCTAGCCTTAGCCTTCTTCCCTTTATCATGACATCACAGCCAGAGACAGTTTAGATCGAGACAGGACAGATGGCGGCCATCTTATTGACGCCTTTGGAGTGCTATTTCGCGATTAAGTACCAGATTTGAGGGTCAATGGGAAAAATGAATGGGGAAACTGAGTATAGGATGGGGAAGAACCCAGCGGTTGTGAAAACCATATGGTTGAAACCACCGTGAAAACTGATCAATGTAGACTGCTTGGTTGTGTTATACGAGTCAAAACAAAGCTTTTAAACTTTTCTCACTTTTTTTTTTTGGGAGAGTACAGGCGCAGTAGCAGTGTTGCCAGATTGGGCGGGTGCCCGCCCAATTGGGCTACTTGGGATGAGCGTCGGCGGGCAAAAACGGGAAAAATTGGCCATTTGGCGTTTTTTTAAGCCGTTTTGGGCCCATAGAAGTCAATGTAATTTGTTGAATTTGGGCGGAATTTAGCGCATTTTGAGAACCTTTTGGGCGGGATTTGGTCAGACACATCTGGCAACACTGCGCAGTAGTTCCGTAACGGCACGAGAGCAATGGCTTTTCACAACTGAGCGTGCGCCGATGCAGCCAGATGATTGGATCACTGGCACCGCAGCTCAGCAGGCACATTGGCTCTTGTTACCAGAAAGGTGAGAGATGGCTGTCCCATCTCACCTTCTAATCAAAATCTCTGTCACAGCATCACGCTTCTCTACAGAAAATGTGCCCACATTCCTTCATCAACAGTTGAATGGGCAGTGCTAGCTACTTTTTAGAGATCAGAGCGTGGAAAACACTTTCAGTCACAATTATGATGAAAAACAATGATTTCTGTCACTGAAAATATGTTTTAAAAAGTCGCCAGATGCATCAAAACGCTTAAGGCGCTAGATGAAATTTGTAGCCACCAGGGTCGTAAAAAAGTCGCTAATGCCGGCTGCATACTGGGCAATACGGTCACCGCATCACCGGAGTGCTCGCCACCTAGAGGACACTGTATTATCTCAGGAAAACTCCCGCAATTAAGGTCTAGTAGTGGCTGGTTTGAAACATGGCGGATGGAGCAGAAAATGCCACCAAACTTATTTATTTGAACACTTACTGATAAAGACCATGTGTGAAAAGTATTGCTATGTTTGGTGATGAATTTGGTTTTTGTAATTTCGTATCAAATCAAATCGCGTCATTTTGATATTTATCTATTCATTTTTAAGAAGATCCGTGGGAAATCCTATCAATAAAGCAACTTTTTGTGCCCATGACTGACACGTGTGTTAAGCAAGCTACAGATTTTTTAATGCAAAGTCGGGTTAACGCATTGAGGTGTTGAATTGGAGAATGTGAGAAAAGGAAACCTCTCTCTTTCACGCTTTTTTCTCACGCCAGCTTCATACCATGCGTTACAACACGGTGGAAATTATATTTTATGACCATGAATCAGACATCTAGGACTGTCTAAAAGTTTATTTTGTTTCTCATAGGCTTTGACAGACCAGGGGTGGGTTTCTCGAATCCGACCAAAATTAGCCTTCGGAGCAAGTAAGTCCGAACGAAGTCCGACACAACAACTAACAAACAACTATGATTTCTCGAAACCCTTAGACCAACTAGGTCCGATGTAGGTACGAAGTAAGTCCGATGAAATTCCAACCAAGTAAGTTCAGACGCACAATGAAGTTGTCGGAAATGCTCGGAGTGTCTCGCCTCAGCTCGGGTGCATTTATTGCAAAGCAGTGACGCTACCAAAGTGCCTGTCAAATGCATTAGGGTAATTACATCTCTATCAAAAGTCCACAAATCTTCGTCAACACAATCATGTCCCCGAATTCTCCCCTTCAACTGCAGTTATCAGATGCGACATTACAACCCATCATGCATTATTTTTTTTACTTAGCTGAAAGAAATTCGGGGAGGGCAGCTCAGAGAAATGGTCAATGAGCTCCGGCTGAGGTGGGTAACGCCACAGTGACACCATGTTTATGGTATGCCTCACCGGCTGGGAGCCTGACCACAGTCCCAGTGCCTCCATCTCTGCTTTCATCCACAACTTCTGCTGGCGAGAACAGCTCCACCTCTTAACATCCTGGTCGTGGCTTGGCAGTGGATGGGATGCTGGAGGGGCTGAGTGTGAAGGTGCCAGTGTTGATTTTGACAGGAATTTTTAATTTAGTTTTAGTTTTAGTCTCTTGACGAAAATTTAATTTTAGTTTGTTACGTTTTAGTCTAGTTTTAGTCGACTAAAATTCATACAATTTTAGTCAACTAAAATATTACGTTCATTTCTAGATGTCTAGATAGACATTGATGTCTACACTTCTCTATAAAATTGTCAAACTAAAATACCATTTGGGGAAAACAATGGTTAAAATGACATTGTAATCATAAAACATTGTCAAAAACTGCCAGAGCGTCTCATAAGCCAGTGCGTCCAATGTGTAACAAAAATAATGGCCACGACACTCATAAATCTCTGTCGATATTTTAGAACGACTTTGCACGTTATGAAACAATACTGGGTATTGGCCTACCAGTAATCAAGAGCATCGCGGGGTACAGTAGCCAGGTTACTGTAGGCCTATACAAGCGTTACAATGGCACCTGTTGGAAGACGTCTCTCTCTCGCGCGTGTTGCCTATTATTTGCTTGATGCAAAGTTGTGATGGCATACGCGCTCTCGTTGACATGGTTGTGTGCATGGCTCCATGCATTCGCAAGACGTTATTGCAATAACGTATGTGAAAGCGTGGAAGGGCCGTTCACTTCCTGTTCCAGTGTCCTTGTCTGAATCAAGTCGCAAAACTCCACACTTCCCTTTGCGATCGGCACTAAAGTGATTCTTATCAGAAGGCTTGTGCCTACACACAGACCCTTAAATTACAAACATTAGCGAACATTGAAAAAAGATCAGACAACGACCGTTGGGTAGCAGGTTAATGAAAGCGACAGGGAGTAGAGAAGTTCCGCAAAAATGCATCGTTAGAGAAAGATGTTTGCTACTAAGCGACAGCACCACCAGTATTTCATGACTGCATAAACTTCTTCGTCATGGATAAATGGGCAACAATATTTTTCCAGCCAGGATTGCACTGAAAAGTAGGCTACTGCTTTTGAAACAAAGGCGACGGGTGTGCGGTCACTGTACCTGCGTGTGTGTGTGTGTGTGTGGGAGTAGAGGAGGGAGACGCACGCGGAGCAGATGAGGGTCGCGACTTGCGAAATAGCAGGCAATTGTTTTTCAATGTTTCAGTGACATATTAACAAAAATGTTTCCTATTGGTTTTCGTCTCCGGTGGTATTGTAGTCACATTTTCATTTTTTTGGACGAAAATCTAAATCAATATCGTTATTTTTTTCGTCATCGCTTTATTGTCGTCAAGGGAAAAACAATCGTTAACGATAATTATGAGGAAGGGACTTGTCAGACTCCGACTGCAGCATCACCCAGGACAGGATCATCCAGTTCTCGTTCATCACTGCATATGATGACATGGTTCCTGATGCCAGCACCACCTTTCGGGCCACTTTACGGGTGTGGTCAGCTCTCAAAGCCTGTCCAAACGTGCCTTGAAGAAGCTGGGTAAGCACGTCTTCTTGCCGGTGGTATTCCTGTATGATGCACTCGGCCAAGTAGTGTGGAGACACGGTCACTCCGCACCAGCCATCTGCATCATCATACTCCCCAAATGGTGTTGAACTACTTGCTTGCCGTAACACTCCTGTGATAGTCCGTTGGCCGTACAGCCCTCTCTCTCCGTCCAGGACATTCTTCACAGCCAGGAAGTAAGCCAGGTGTGCCCGTTCGAACTTCAGATGAAGCGCCTCATTCACCTGATTGGCCATGTCATTTGGGGACTTTCCAGTGTGGCGAAGCTCGTCCATCACCGTCTTGCAGATGGCCTTCTTGTGCGTCAGAAAAGCAGGCAGGATGTTCCTCAGTCTGTCAGGAAGCATGTCCATCCACTGGGGCTTGTCAGCGAACCAGTAGCTCTTGCAAACCGAGCAGGTGAGCCGCGATGCCAAGATGTAGTACTGGCCACTCGTGCCAATTATGACACGTGGACGACCAACTCCAGAGGACACGACATGAGGATTCCGGCAACCCGACAGGCTTGGCAGACTGTATGTGCTTCTGACTCTCTCCATGATTCTGTGCTCTGGCTTCCAGATGAAGAATGGATGGAGCTGAAAGAAATTCGGGGAGGGCAGCTCAGAGGAATGGTCAATGAGCTCCGGCTGAGGTGGGTAACGCCACAGTGACACCATGTTCATGGTATGCCTCACCGGCTGGGAGCCTGACCACAGTCCCAGTGCCTCCATCTCTGTTTTCATCCACAACTTCTGCTGGTGAGAACAGCTCCACCTCCCCTTAACAGTGAACTGCTTTCAATGTTAATAGAACTGAACACAAGTATTATTATATTAGGCCGGAAGGTGGCCTGCATAACAAAGACATGAGGATGGCGAAGAGATGATCCCGATTCATGTCAGGATCAGGCCAGAGTAAGCAGTAGAGAATAAAACCTTTCAGCGATGGCTTCAGAACCTAAAAGCACAGAAAAGTAACTTCTACTTCACTTGTATTAACAAGAATGCAGCTGCTTTTTCTATGACTATCAAGTCTGCATTGCCAATGCAACACGTTTAGTGTACACTGCGGGCAAAGGGAACATTGCAATTTTAAATAATATGTTTAGTCTTTTCATCATTCAAGGTTTTGACAAATAAGCTGACTTTGAGTTGATAGAAGCCCAATAAAAAAGTAGTGGTGTGCGTGAGATTTTCTTACTAGGTGGAACCTGCAGTTTCTTTGGGGATATCAGGAGCATGCTCTTTTCCAACTCTTCATCATCGTCCATTTCTATACAATAGAGAACAATGGTGAAAATGTGTGTTTACATACTTCAAATCAACATATTAACATTCAATGTTGACATATTCATTAGCACTGTCAACAAACCTGGAAGATTAGAGGCAAGTGATGCTGAGGCAGTAGCTGTCACGGGGAGTGGTGCTGAGGCAGTAGCTGTCGTGAGGGGTGGTGCTGAGGCAGTAGATGTCGCAAGGGGTGTAGCTGGGGCAGTGGCTTTGGCGGTCACAGGGGTTGGAGCTGGGGCAGTGGCTCTGGCTGAAGCTGTAGTTGGTTTCCCACTTTGCTTCTTGGCAAGGTACTGCTGCAGTTTATGCATCTTTGTGTTCTTCCTGCATTCTTGCTGCAGGATGAATGCAGCATACCCATCAGCTCTGCTCTCCCACACCTCTCTCCAGGTCTTCTTTGGATGCTTGCCAAAACCCACCAGGTTACTGTCTTCATCACTATGCTGAGGCTGCTGGTTAGCGATGTAGTGCATCAGGTCCTCAATTTCTTTGAAGGTTTTAGCATAGTTCTACTGGTAGAAAGACAGAATGCTATCCTTCTCTGGACCTTCTGCCCTTGCCACACCAGACCTTTCCTCCTCCTCAACCCTCTTAATCCAAAACAATGTGTAGGACACATCATTCTCAAGCATCCACCGGAATGCCCTTGTATTGTCCAAACTGTGTGCAGTACTCTCCTAGCACCTCTTGCCTGTTGGACACATCCCCACCTCTCATAGAAATGATTTCTCTGGCCTTGTCTCTGCTGTGAAATGGGAGGTGTCTTGTCTTGAAGATCTTTATTCATTTTGATATTAATGGCGTCTTCAGAAGGACCCTGGCAGAGGAAGCCAGGCGGTCCTCTGCGGAAAGACACCGTGATCTTCCAAGGGAAGACAAGGACACGCCTCATCTTCAAGGCTGCAGAAAAAGAGAATATAGAGAAAAAATGTTGTGACAGTGATTACACATATATAATAATGACAATAGGCTTGTACATAATGGCAAGTTATGCTTTGAAAAGTTATATGGTTATGAGTGACAACTTGGACTACATAATGTTATGATAGGGTCTAATATTTATTGTAGTATTCAAGGCTGTGCTTGTTGTCTTGATTTATGACCACCCAAACATATTCATACAAACAGCCTTACATGTAACTTTCCCTCAATGTTGACATTTGCCAAAGCTGTTAAACCCATTATTCACTGAGTCCAGTTTGTGCATTTGTTTACCCTCACTCGAAAAAGTTACCTCAGGACAGCAGGGGGTACAATGCATTGAGGGGGAGGGGAAGGTGCACAGCTGACTAGTTAAGAGAATAGAGACTCAAGCCCGATACACTTGAATAACATTAATTCGTGAATTTTGAGCTGAGAAACTGGCTATGTCAAAAAGAGACAACGAGCCTTTGTGTAGTGCAAAGCATGCCGATAATGCTTACGATTGGCTTTGTTGTTAATCGTAGCCACGAGCGGTCACAGCTCAAGTCGCCTAAAGTCTTTGTCAGAAGTGGGATTCGAACCCACACCTCCAGGGGAGAATACGACCTGAGCACAGCACCTTTTTTTTTTTAATTGAATCATCAATACATATTTACATCAATTAATCTCTTTCAACAAGACTTTCTCTGTCCATTGTTCTTTGAAGAGCATATCCAGTTTGAGTTTAAACTTACTCCTGATATAGTGATACGTGCAAATATGCTTTGCAAAAAAGCAGTTGTACAGGGGCCAATTCAAATCAAAGCCATTAACCACATTCACAAATAAAATAGGCATGATAAAAGAAGTTCCAGTAATTCAAAAAAAGATTCATAAATCAACAACAATTTGGCAAGTTCAATGTAACACCATTCCATTGTCTTTCAATGAAGGGATTCGTAAAAACAAAGATTTAATCAAAATGCTCAGATTCTCTCTTCGCTAAAATACACAAACATTGATTCTATAATTGCTGAAAATTTGGATTTAAATAAGCAACATAGATTCAATTCATTCATTGTATTTTTTCACGGTCCTTCTTGTCCATATCGAGTGTCTTGCCACTGCCATAACAATTTGCAATGCTTGTCTGTTTTTTTTCTTCCTTTTTGAAACTACCAAATAAAAAACCCTTTTCTCAATTCTCTTCCACATACTGCGTGTCTTCTCCAAAACCCAAAATTATTTTTTTCACCTTTTCTTTAAACATACCTGCAAACTTGTCACCTTTCGGCGACATTCACCGTTTTGATCTCAAAATAGGTGACTTACGTGAATCGTGTAGGTGGGGGGTTGGGGTAGACAGACAGATAGACTGGATACGGTACTCATAGAATCTCGAGCTTGAGCGACATTCTATTGATCTTTTGTTGGTCTGCCACTGCCTGTAGTTCCCATTGGCCGCAACGTGTGTCGGGGGCACTGACGTGTATAGTATAACTGGACTGCGGAGTTCGATAGAACTCCATTCAACGGTTTTGAAGCAACCGCGGCTGATTTACTTCCGCCCCAAAAATGCGGAAATATAATAATCACCTTGACAACGTTGAGCTACATTGCTGATAGGTCGACATTGCCGGCCAATCCACAAACAGACACTTCAAGACATGTCCCGCCCCTCCCACCAGAATATGACATGGCGTCCCCAGCAGAAATATTGAACAAAGTTTTCAGCTGTGGAACTGGTCGACACAGAAACCCTTGATTGTCATAAAAACAGCAACACAAGTTCAAATGGAACTGGTCATCGGTAAGTATGGCAAATATACCATGCTATTAATAAAATGATACTTTGGGATAACGAAACCTTGAAGAGCTTGTTATGATGACCATAATAATTTTAGCTTAGCATCTAACGTGAGCCAGCCGAATGGCGTAAGACCTAGCTTACTATAAATTACTTCACCACGTTGTAATGTAGCCGCAATTAAAGATAAATTGGAAGTTAGGCTACAAACAGAGCTGTACACAGAAAATGCAATGTGAAAATGTGTCTTTGGGGTCGGCGTACCGTTTGGCAAAACATGTCAGCAATACTCAGTATCAACATTGCATTTGTATGAGCTCAGAATGCTCCAATTTTCATGTTGTACATCGTAAAATAGTGTTTGTTTAGTGTCTGCCACACCAAGTTAATCCTCTACGGACATTTGTAAATAACTTTGAATGTTTGGGCATCAAATGACATGCAAAACCTTTCCGTTTGACAGACAAACCATGGACGTTGAAGAAAGGCTCCTCGACGCCAAGCTGTCATCCGGAAGATTGAAGATGAAGATTGCCGTGTCGAGCAGTCATCATCATGACCATTTTTTTGCTGATCCCCCCAGTTTTTGAAAAGATTCAGAATACAAAGCTTCTCTTTCTTAGATCACTCTTAGAAGTAGACGGTATGGTAAACAAACCAAAGTTAACACCTTTCAGTTAGTAAAACATAGCTGGCACAGTAGGCTATGACAAAACATCTGGGTGTTTTGTGTGCTTGACATCAAGATTAAAATGAAATATTCACCCTTATGTTCTGCTTTTTAAACTTGCAAATCATGGAGTGGACATTCTTCCCCAAGCTTGTAAGAAATGCATTACTTCAATCACACAGTGTCTCCCAACTTTTTTTTGTCTCAAGTACCCCCTAAGCATTTTTGTCATACCATGAGTACCCCCTCCCTCATGCTCTAGTCTACTGTATATCTTCCTCTATCCCAATATGATTATGCTCCATACATTTCTTTTTATTGATACCTGCCAATGCATGTACCACCTGCATTGTGTTCACGTACCCCTAGTGGTACATGTACCCCTGGTTGGGAAACACCGATCTAAACAGTTGTAACAATAGTGTGTTAACCAATATTACAAATTAAACAAAATGTGTGGGCTGCTGTATATAAGCATTTATTAACTGTGTTTCATAATTGCAATGGTTTTTGAAGCTGGTTCTGCATATCGGATCCTCTGTGGTGGCAGGATGCAGGCAGCAGCGTACTGTACATCTTCAGCTGTAACGATAAATACAAATCTATTTTTAAAAAAATAATTAATGTAACATGAACATAATTGAAGCATATCACTGGTGTATATATAGAGTAACTATAACATTTCAGTGTAGTAAAAATGTCTACATTTGTTTAAAAAGGAAAAACCCATGAACATCCTTCTCAAAAAAGTTTTGGGTGCAGGACTAACAAAGTCAAATGACAACTGAAAATTAAGTCTGCTCACCAAGCTCCTGTTTTACTTATTTAATGTGATGAGCTTGAAGTGCAGACTTCATTTTCAGTTTTCAAATGTCTTTATTGTCCCATTACATCTGCAGAAATATGGGGGTGTACACTCACTTGTGTAATACACTATATATGTAAGCAGAGACGTTGTCCAAGTCCTTGGTCATGTGATGCCTGCTGCAGTGTACTCCACGTCTTCAGACCGCTTCGCTGTATATAAAATAATGGCATATGAAGTGTGATGAGAATACGTCACTGTTTGGTACACCAACAACTTAACATACTTATGTCGTTTACATTATTTACCTCAACATTAAGCAGCTGAACTTGTATTAGTGGCAGGTTCATGGGAAGAAAACACAATAGATAAGGAGATGGGCTGCTCGTGTTTCAAAGCATGCTACCTAATCAGTGAAAATCATGGGGTGGTAGTTTCATGGTGTGGGCATGCATATCTGTCAATAGAATTGGTACCCTTGTAATTATTGAAGATAGTGGCTACTGACAAACGCTGAGAGTTTACTACGCTTGATGTATACTTTTATCCAGTCCAATTACTTTTTGCCCCTTCAAATTGGGAGGCACATGTAAAAATAAGTGAAAGTCACTTTGGATGAAAGCATTGGCTGAGTGTAGTGTAATGTTACATACCGGGTACTATATAGTATCATAGATGGCAGCAGGCTGGTCGGGTCCTCAGTTGTGCACTGGCAACCGTGGCTGGTCCTTGTCCGTGTCTCTATGGGGCCTCTTCTCAGGTCGGAGTGACAATCCTTGATGATGCTGACTATGGTGAGACCTGCTGGCGTGTAGCCTACTGTACATTTGCAGACATCTGTAAAGAAAATGATGACAAACGAAGGGTGATGAGAACATCATATATTTCATTACTATTTTATTACTAATATATAAACACATGCAGAGTAAGGAGATGATGGTGTTAGCTTTACATTGGAAGGTCTCTGGTCTTAACTCAGGAGCATACTTTATATTATATTAGGGATTTTAAACTTTACTTACCTGACAGTGAGTCCTGGCTCTGTTTTCCAGGTGAAGTGTGGTTTGTTGTTTGCCTACAGAATGAAACCATGTCACATGAGGATGGGGAAAGGATGTTTACTACACATGTTCACGCTGCCACCTACACGAGAAGGGTCCAGCTGCAGTAAAACAGTTCCACCCTTAATGCAAGCACGCCCATGGGCGTTCCCGGCATTTGCCGTATTGGCCAATCGTGAAGGGATACGGCATGATGTCATTTTCAAGGCCATTTCCGGATGAAGGCTCCATGTTTGTTACAAAGATATCCCGTGCAAATTGTTATCTTCCAGATAGTAGAGCGGCTACAAGGCCAATTTGGCTTGAATCGTGCAAATTATGATACAAGCATGAAACTTGGCAGGTATGTGCTTAAGACCAATACAATCAAATCTACCTGATTGGCCACTTGAAATGGCGGCCATTTTCCAAGATGGCCGCCAAAAAGGGCTCCAGAAATGGATTTATGGCATAGAATTGACCTAGAAATTTATGATAAAAGCATGAAAATCAACGTGTATGTGTTTAAGACCTATACGATCAAATCTACCTGATTGGCCACTTGAAATGGCGGCCATTTTCCAAGATGGCTGCCAAAAAAGACCCCAGAAATGGATTTATTGCATAGAATTGGCCTAGAAAATTATGATACAAGCATGAAATTCAACATGTATGTGCTTAAGACCAATATGATCAAATCTACCTGATTGGCCACTTGAAATGGCGGCCATTTTCCAAGATGGCTGCCAAAAAAGACACCAGAAATTGATTTATTGCATAGAATTGACCTAGAAAATGATTATACAAGCATGAAATTCAATATGTATGTGCTTAAGATCAATACGATCAAATCTACCAGATTGGCCACTTGAAATGGTGGCCATTTTCCAAGATGGCCGCCAAAAGGACCCCAGACATTGATTTATTGCATAGAATTGACCTAGCAAATTATGATACAAGCATGAAAGCACATGTATGTGCTTAAGACCAGTGCAATCAAATTTACCCAATTAGTCACTTGAAATGGCGGCCATTTTCTAAGATGGCTGCCAAAAAACTAAAAGACCCTAGAAAATGATTTATTGCACAGAATTGTCCAAGCAATTTATGATGCAATTCGGCTTGTATGTGATTAAGACCAATAGGCCTACAATCAAGTCTACTTTATTTGCTACTTAAAATGCTGGCCATTTTCCAAGATAGCGGCCAAAAAGACCCTAGAAATTTGCAAATTTCATATATGCAAATTGCAAATTTGGTGGAAATAATTGTTCACCCTCCTTAAATATGTTAGCATGGATGATGAAGTGACACAGATATTAAAAATGTTCTGCAATGACACATAAGCCACTCACACACAAATAGCATGGTGATGACATGCTAATGCCAGTTCTTAATTTAATATCAATGGAGGACGTCCGCCCCCNCCCCCCACACACACACACACACACACACACCCCGAAGGCTATGAGATGCTAATAATACGATGACACTGCGGTAATAATATGTCAATAACGGCAATTTGTGGTTCTCTCGATATTGCTGTTAAACAAGCGGTACACCAGAAACAAGAATTGTCATGAATTTAGTATTTGCTCTGGACTTGACGTTGACATGTTTGATTTAGCTATCACATAATGGCTTTGGCTTGTCAGCCTGGAACATTCAAAGATAAGAGCCTCCTCCCAGAGGCTGTGGAACATTCTGTTTCATTCAATTTCTCTAGTCAGTTGCCCAAGGGTGAGAAGGCTGATCGTGTCAAGGCCACCTGGATCCTCGCCTCTCCTAATAGGACGCATAACACGTGTCTCCCTTGGGTCGGTCACCCCTTACTATGTGTGTCTCATTCGTTCAGCAGGAGCAGGAGTGTCAATTGTGCTGCCTAGAGTGCTGTCCCTGGGTAGGGCGACCGTGGTTAGCTAGACCATACTTCTCCAATGAAGTATCTCAGGCCCCTGCTCGACCAGGATGCATGATCGAGGGGAAGTGCGTCTTTGATGTCCCCCTTGGACTTTGGGAACCATAGTGTGTGCCCTCAAACGGGTATCTATCGGGGCTGGCTTGGCCAGCTCGCTGTGGTGGTGGTTGCTACTAGGTTCTCCGTCCGCAACTTGGACCTACGGCCCTGCTGGAGAATGGTCTTTTCTGCCAGCACGGTTGCACCTGTGGATGTTGTGTACTGAACATGCTGGAAATGCCCCCTTGTGCCAAGGCCTGGTTTGCCATTGGGGAATACCACTTGGTATTGGGGGCCTCGCTACACCTCTGTGGGCTCCACCTGCACATCGGTTACACCCAGACGGGTGGTTTCCGTGCCCTGGGTTCCCTCCACTGCGTGCTCTCCGTGGTATTGGTTGTCCGGACGCTGCCTTTGTGTGCCTAGCCTCTCTTCTTCGGGTTCGGAACGAAGACCCTGGGCCCTTGGGCGGCTGTTGCGTCTTGGGCTGCGCGTTGGGTGAGCATGACGTTTATCACTGCTGATGGACGCTGCCTCTTCTCCTTCAACAGCTCTGGACATTGGCAGGAGAATGGTCTGTGCCCCGGCCAAGCTTTTGTTTGCGCATTCTAGGTAAAGTCAACTCAATCTGGAGTTTTTCAAAACCCATATGGGATGTCGAGTGTTTCGACAAAAAGAGAACTATAGGTTACCGAGGGTATCTCTGGTTCTCTGAGGGAGATGAACGAGACATCTCACTAGATTGCTAATCTCACCCACAAGCTCAAAGGTTAGTTGCCTCAGATTGAAGCTCAGAGCCCAGCGCACCTGGGCTTTGTCCCCAAGGGGGTGGGATCCCCAGCTGTGCAGCTCATTGGCCTGACGGTATGGTTGAAAGCAAGTTTTGGCAAATGGTCGCGGGCGTTACCCATAGTGAGATGTCTGGTTCATATGCCTCAGAGAGCCGGGGTTACCCTCGGTAGCCTATAGTTGTGTGCCTTTTCTTGATTGTGTTTCCTTCTATGATGAAATCATTGGAAATTCAAACAGTGAATGTTAACATTGATTTGGGCCACATCTGCTAGATTAATTGCAATTAATGAAGTTCTAGTGTCTTCTTTGATGGCCATCTTTAAAAATGGCTACCATACATTTTCAAGTTGCAAATGAGTGGATTTGATTATAGGCCTATTGCTCTTAAGCACAAACACACAAAATGACATACTTGTATCATCATTTTTTTGCTCACCTCTGGGCTAAATTCAGCCTTTTTGTGGCCAAAATGGCTTCCATTTCAAGCGGGGAGTCAGGAAGATTTGATTGTATTGTTTTTTTTGCACATTCATGCCAAAATTGATGCTTGTATAATAACTTGCTTGATCAATCCTGTGCAACAAATCCATTTCTATGGTATTTTTTGGCGGCCATCTTGGAAAATCGCTGTCATTTAAACTGGAAAATTACTTAAAATGTATTGTGTTGGTCTTAAGCACATAACTGCCACATTTCTTGGTTGTGCTTGTATCATAATTTCCTTTCTCAATTCTGTGCAACAAATCCATTTTTAGAGTTTTTCATGGTGGCCATTTTGGAAAATGGCCACCATAGCAAATGGCAAAACAGACAGATTTGATCGTATTGGTCTTAAGCACATACATGTTGAATTTCATGCTTGTATCATACTTTTCTAGGTCAATTTTATGCAATAAATCACTTTTTGGGGTCTCTTTTGGCGGCCATCTTGGAAAATGGCCACCATTTCAAGTGACCAATCAGGTAGATTTGATCTTATTGGTCTTGAGCACATATATGTTGAATTTCATACTTGTATCATCATTTTCTAGGTCAATTCTATGCAATAAATCTATTTCTGGGGTCCTTTTTGGCGGCCATCTTAGAAAATGGCCGCCATTTGAAGTGGCCAATCAGGTAGATTTGATCTTATTGGTCTTGAGCACATATATGTTGAATTTCATACTTGTATCATAATTTTCAAGGTCAATTACATGCAATAAATCAATTTCTGGTGTCTTTTTTGGCGGCCATCTTGGAAAATGGCCGCCATTTCAAGTGGCCAATCAGGTAGATCTGATCATATTGTTCTTGAGCACATACATGTTGAATTTCATGCTTGTATCATACATTTCTAGGTCAATTCTATGCAATAAATCCATTTCTGGGGTCTTTTTTGGCGGCCATCTTGGAAAATGGCCGCCATTTCAAGTGGCCAATCGGGTAGATTTGATCGTATGTGTCTTGAGCACACACTTGCCGAATTTCACGCTTGTATCATAATTTGCACGATTTTTCCTGTAGCCGCTCTACTAAGAGAAACGTTTCACTGAACATTCCACTGACATAATATTCTCAACAATTTATGGAAGAAAGTGAGATAAATCACACGTTTTCTAATCCCAATATGTCTTTTGCTTCGTCTTCCCGTACCTCGGACATTGTAGCCTACTGTTTAGGAGTCGTGTCGCTATACACAAATTTGTCATAGCAACGTATCAGGTCGCCAAAATGTCAACACGACGACGTTGACATTACCTTACCTAGCTGTGTGTATCGAGGTCACTGTTAACACTGTGTAGGCTATATGATTAAACATCCTTTCCAGGATATTAACACACCCGGAAAAATAATAATAATTTAAAAAACCCTTTTGTCGAGGTTGTTCACTTGGTAAGACATGATATAGGCTACTTAGAAAAGTTTGAAACGATGTAAAACATCAGCAACACATTCCCGACTTTTTAAAGTAATGAGTGTCACCTCACCACATTTATGTGGCAATGTGGTCAGCTTGGAAAGAGCAGATGAAGAGTTCAGATGCAAAACCCCCTAAATCCATTTCTGAAGACCTGCACTTGTATATTTTTAGAGAACCCTGTTGTTGGTTTGGTTTATATTCATGTACTTGATAATACATATAAATAGTTATATTACCTAAACAAAATAACACACTATGCAATTTTGATAGCTTTGTATTAAATAAAAATGAATTAGGATTATTTTCTGAAAAGGCACTTAGGGGGTTTTGCATCTGAACTCTTCAGATATTAATGGAAAAATATATGAAATAGTATTTGAAATAGCAATAGGCTATTTGTTTGTTTTATTGGAGAAAAACGATTTCTTCATTACCATAGGCCTACCATACTCCTAGCTTGGGAACTCCTACACTGCCTTTAGTTCTACACAATCGTTTCGATCTGAAAGACACTTCACTTGTGATTAGGTCTGGTGTTAACCAGGCAACCATACTCCATGTCTGTCTATGATTTAGGAGTGACCACACTGAGCTTACCTCTTTATCCAGGAGAGGTTCCAGATTGGCCTGTCTTAATTCAAAGGCCATCAGAAAACAGAGAAAATGTTCCCTACCATTATAACCAGTGTTTGTGCGTACATAATCAGGACCGCTGACAGCTTTGGCTGTGCCCAGGACAAAGTCATCTGAAAGGGCCCCCCACTCAATACATAGACTACATACAATGTAATGAGGACCCATTCCTGGACCCCTCGTCTCACTGGGCCCAGGTCAACGGACCCCTTTGTCCCCCCTGTCAGCTTCCCTGCATGTAGGCCACATACATTGCTGAAAGAAGTGAACGAGACAGGAATGAAATGTGAAAATGTATTTCTGTTTACTTTTACACTATGAAGTGTGAACGGTCACCTCCTTCTCCTCATATTCAGAGTGCATAAAACAGCACTCAACTGTGTGGTCTGTTGATAGCCTGAATAGTACAGTAGATTAGACTCCATTTTTTGACAAAAATCTATGGAGGGTTAACACAAAGTTTGAAATTGTGTTTGACCAGTCAGTTTAACTAATAACTAAAAATAATGCATTGACATGAAATACAGACTGATACATTCAATAAATACAGTCACACAGAGACACAAACAGTGTGCAATAAGAAGAGTAACATACTGATGGACAATAAATACACAAACACAGTGGACACACACACACACACACACACACACACACATGGCAGGAGGAGATCATACAGGTGATGTGAAGATGCTGAATATAAGGTGCAATGAGTAAAGTGTAAGTGGCATGGTGAAAGAAGTGTTCATGGAATATTCTCCAGTGTCCTTGGAATATTCATGTGGTTTTCTTCAGAACGTTGAGGAGACTGATGGCTTGTGGAAAGAAGCCGTTTCCCAGTGTGCTTGTGCGGCACCGCATGCCGGGCTAGCGCTTCCCTGATGGTAGTAGGGAGAACAGTCTGTATGCTGGATGAGTTGTGTCTTTATGATGTTCATTGCCCTCTTGGAACAGTGTGAAGTGTACAGATCCTGAATGGCTGGTAGGGGTGATCTTATGAGCTTTTCTGCCGAGCTCACCACACTCTCTGTACTGCCTTCTAGTCTTCAGCTTGACGGCTGCCATGCCAGACAGAGAGGCTGCTGGTCAGGATGCTCTCAATGACACCCCTGTAGAAGGTGGTGAGTGCCGATGTGGGGCGGTCGGCTCTTCTCTCATCCTTCGCAGGAAGTGGAGTAGTGTCTGTGCCTTTTTGAGATGGTGGAGCCATGTGGTGCAGTTGGCAGAGGAGGAGCGGCACAGTGGTTGGTGCTGGGTTGATCAGGTTCAGAACCAAAGTTGCTGGTGTCATCAGCCCTCCCTCTGAAAACTGGCTCCGTGCCTGTCAAAAAAAAAGGCATGCTAATGTTATGAATGAAAATAAAGACAAAAACAAGCACCCCCTATCTACCTACAGAAAGACATGACCATGTGCATATGCTTGTGCACACGCCCCCCCACACACTGCTACTGTCTTAAAGTGTGGCACGCAGGCACGCACGCAGGCAGGCACGCACACAGGCACGCACGCAGGCCTATTCTCCCCCCTTTGCCTCAAGTCAAGTGTGCATTTTAGAGGTTGGCCTCACCTGCACATGTGTGAAGAGCAGGGAGATGGGAGGTTGAGGATGACGAGGCAGGGCAGGAGGTTCTCCTTGTGAGCTGCCCTGGTCCTGATGCTGATTGCCCATCACCATGCTGTGGCTCATCAAACCCATTACTGGCATATCCATGCTGAACAGGAACGACTGCTTCCATCTGCACACATGCATGCACACACACACACACACACACACACACACACACACACACACACACACACACACACACACACACACACACACACACACACACACACACGAGAGGGTATACATAGAATACACTACATAAAAATCACACCCATCATTTTAATGCAGAACACCAGGCTGAAGAGATACAGAGCTTCTGGCCTGTACAGGGGTCACTACTACTGTGCCAGTGTTTTGTATTATCCTCTATACACAAGTTCTGCTATAAATAAACCCAGCACATGAAGGAATTACTGTATTGGTCTAGTGCAGAACAAAACAGATTCAGTGATTTACTCACCACTGTGTGCGAGTTTCTGTGTTCAGCTCAGGTGGAAGCCTCCATCACAACATGTTGGTACTGATATCAACCATCTTTCAGAAAACTGTCTGCCTGTCAGAAATAGCAAAATTATGTTACCACAACAAGGTAGTATCTTAAAGATACCCTTAACCAAAGGCAGACGGACACACACTGCTACTGTCTTGGTTCTAGGACACACACACGCCCTTTAAGGGTCACATGTATAATGACCGGGTTCTCACTCACGCACTCTCTCGCACTCACTCGCACACTTCTTACTCACTCGCACACTTCTTTTCTCCTACTTTTGCCTCAGACAATGCAGTGAGTTTTTAAAAATTGGCCTTACCTGCACATGTGTGAAGGGCAGGAAGAGAGGTTGAGGATGGAGCTGCCAGTCAGGAGGTCCAGAGCTGTCCTGGTCCATCACCATCATGTGGATCATCAACCCCAACTTCTTATATCTGCGTGCACACATTCTCTCTCTCTCACACACACACACACACACACACACACACACACACACACACACACACACACTTGGAGAGATACAGGTTGTATGGCACATCAGGAGGCAGGGGTATTGTTGCGCTCTAGATGTTTAGAAATAAGTAGGTGCATGGACCCAAAAAGTAGACTTCAATGTGGGAGCACACTAAAGACACTAAGGTCAAGTCACTACTCTCTGATGGCAGCAACCTGAAACGTCTGCTCTAATCTGCTCTGAGAATTGTTTAAAAAAAAAAAAAAATCTGCTTGTGCTTGACCTTAGTGTCTTATTTAGTGTGTGAACCTGCTCCCACATTGAACTATATGGCACATTTAAAATCAGACCCAATGACAAGTCAAGTCAAGTCGGTTTTATTTTCAATTTCTTTACATGCACTGGTCAAGAATTGAAATTACGTTTAACACCAGGTTGAACAAATATGACACCTCCGACTTTCAGTGCTATTCTATACATCTTTGCCTCAAAGAAACACAACTGATAGCTCAGATGATGAAACAGACGTGCACAACACAGCACAGGAAGAAACTACTGTATAAACACCTTTTGGCCCAGTGCTTACCGGTAATTTGCTTAAGGGTAAATACAGCATCATTTCGTGATAGCTCGTGGTACAACAAACATTCAAAACATCTGCGTGTCATTTGAGAGGGATGTCAAAACTATACGTTTATTCAAACGAGTAACAAACCACGAAACTGTTATTAATACGGAGATCATTTCGTGATCACTTTGTGGCGAACTTTATGATATTTAAGCAAGCAAGCACACAATCCGATAACCATTCGAAAGACCGTCAAAACGTTTATGAATTAACTTTTCGTAGTAGGCCTAGTTAACTTTTATTCTAGTCTGGCTAGCCATTAGTATCCGTCATCTCACCCTTGTCATGTTAACGTCTTACCTTACACATAACAATGTACTCCATTCACATTTGCCTCGCTCGTATTGTCGTAACAAGATTCTGAGATGTGCTGCCTTTGTCCATTCTGACCAGGCTGGCTAGCTAGCTACCAGGTTGGAAATACTGTAATAAACTAGCACAGATTTCCCAGGCAGTGAAGCCTGTAGTCGGGTATGAAGGGCAACAGATGTTCATATTTGGGAACCAAAGGCAGTTTCCTGCTTAACATATGCAGTGAAGTAGTCACAAGAATGGCAATTACACAGGAATAATAGTTGCCTTGTCTGCCCATAGCTTAGTGCTGTACATTATGACCACTACACACACAACATCTGAAACAAACTTACGAAGGGCGGCCTGTTAGCTTGCCTTGAAGCTAAAAAAAAAACATTAGCCAAAGCCGCTAGTTGGTGGGGGTCGTAGGCCGAGGTGGTTAAATGTTCGCCCTCCGACTGAAAGTCAACTAGTAAAGTAACCGTTATGTATATTCATGCATTTATACTGAAATCTTACCGACAGTTGAGTGTTCGCTGCAGCGAAATCCATCCAGTGAGTCGTTTCAAAAAGTCCCGCGCGGCGCTTGTGTTGTCATTCGGTAGCATGTCACTGACTTCAGTTCAGAAACTTCAACAGCCAAAGGGGCGTTACTGTGAGGGCGGTCTAGTAAGGGGGAATGGGCGTAGCGGTATTAGCTGGACAAGACGCAGCTGGACCATATTGACCTACACAGCATCCTCCTCACAACCGCAGGGGCAAAACACCTGAAACATAATAATGTAATCCTTTTTCAGTCCAAGATATAGACTAGAAAATGAGTGACAGCATCACAATCAGTTTGTATGCAAGTGTAGTGGACCCCCCATTTTTGTCTTTTTGTTATTCCCTTATTCTCATTCCCTGTCTTTTTGTTGTCCTGTCAGAAGTTGTCTTTTAGTTTAATTATGCTGTTGCACGTTATCGCCAATAGATGGCATCATAGGACCAGCAATGAGTGCAGAGGCCCTCTCTGGTGCAGTAGCCAGTGACTTCGGTCACATAAAAAGAACGAAACGTGGAAGTGACAGGCTTTGTTATGATACAGAAGGCAGCTGTGTCAGCTGTACAGTTATGCTGAGGAAAATGTAAATAAACAACGAACTCAGCGAAACTCCACACACTTGAGGACCTTATTCATTAAGTGTGCAAAGCATTCACGCAATAATGCCACCAGGTTATTAACATACTGATAACGAACGTAGGCCTACCAATGACCATCATTTCATCACCAACTAGCAACTTGGAAATTTGGCAATACAGAAACGAACAATGTTTAACAGTTCACGGAGGAACACAGCTAGACTACGTTGCTTTTCCGATGTGGCCACTGGCACGCATAATGCCAGAATGGTAGTGAAATGTTTACAGCATCTTGATGTAAGGACTTGGCTACGGAAGGAGGGAATCCTTACACCTGATGCACGCCAAACAGACACATTTTGCTTCCAAAAGCAATGGCATTCAAATTATAATTAAGTTACTTGACAAGCCGACAGATCATCAAACACTGAAAGATCAGCATGCTGCCTTGGGCTAATAACAAGCTAGCATTGTCGTACGTGTTTGTTTAACAAAGCTCAGTCATTTTGGTCAATCAGCCACGTATTGGGCCTAATACATGTTTTTATTTTACTTACCAAAACTGCAGAGGTCCTTACAGAATACGGAGAAGTACATCCAAAAGTACAACAACGCATATTTGTGGGGAAAGTGTACCAAAATTAAATAACCCATGGCAGTGATGAAGCTGTTGAAAGTAATGCAGCAGGGAGGGAGCTTCCCCTGGAGACGGCGCGAGAGTCGTCCTTCGCCTTGACGACGGCCTGCCTGTCAATCAAAACAATAATTCTAAAGAATGTCAACTGCCAATCAACCCAAATAGCTATGCTCATTGGTCATTTAAACTATTTTAATAGCTCTCTCAAATACAGGGTCAGCCTGAAAAAAATGTCTGGGCTGTTTGGAAGGGAGGGACAACTATCGTAGGAACTAAACAGAGCCGACTTGGCAAGAATTGGCAAGGAGGTATATGGCTTCAAGCCCACCATTGAGAATAATGGGAAAAGGCGCTCTACTTCCTTCTTCCGCCCAAAAATCGTCCCATGTCCCGCCCCCAGCCGTTGCTTCACAACACATCGAACATCCGCAGTCTAGTTATAATAGAAGTCTGTGGTCGGGGCAGAGAGATTTTAGAATGAGAGAGGACATATGGCGGCCATCTTGGTGACGCCTCCGGGGTGCTATTTCGCGATTAAGTAGACCAGATCTGAGAGTCAATGGGAAAAAAGAATGGGGAAACTGAGTATAGGACGGAGGGGAACCCAGCGTTTGTGAAAACCATATGGTTGAAACGACCGTGAAAAACTGATCAATCTAGACTACTTGGTTGTGTCATACGAGTCAAAATAAAGCTTTTTGAGCCACTTTTCTCACGGTTTTTTTGACAGAGCGCAGGCGCAGTAGTTCCATAACGGCACGAGAGCAACGGCTTTTCACAACTGAGCATGTGCATAATTTCGCGTGCGCCGATGCAGCCAGATGATTGGATCACTGGCAACGCAGCTCAGCAGGCACATTGGCTCTTGTTACCAGAAAGGCGGGAGATGTGCGGGTAGACGCCATATTTGCGTTACGAATCTTCACCGTTAATTTCTATGTACCTGTCCTATCTCCCCTTACTAGAATATTTCTGGTCGGGGGAAACATTGGCCATTCAGATTCTACTAGCGGCAAAACTCGAGGCACCGCGCACCAGTCGCAGTGAACAGCTGATGAACACACGTATCTGACACACGTACCCCTCCCCACCCCCCTCATTATCTTCTACTTTGGTACTCTCGCTTTCCTTTTACAAATGGCCGCTGTCCAAATCGCCGTTTCAAAGGTAAATAATTTCAGCAGGGTTTGGGAATTGTGAATTGTTTCATTAGCTACGCCCGTCCACTTGTGAAAATAAATAGCATAGCCCAACGGCAGCAGGGGACCATTCCATCAACGGCGGTAACCCCAAATCCGAGCTAAAGTCGGTAAACTATGCTATTTTTAGACAGAGATCCGATCCATCAGCCTTGCTAACCTGAAACTCAGCTGAGTTGCCACGGTAATTTATGCTCCAACGTTAACCTGGTAGCTCCCAGGTTTAACACCAGGCTAAATGAATCAGTGTTGCACAAAACATGAACCTGTAGGAAACAGCTGTCACAACGGGCACGTTCCGCTTGATTCCCGCCATCATTTTACGAGATCAAAGCGAACCAGTCATCAGTTTTAATAGTCTATGATGTGATAATGCCAGTAAAAACTACAATAGTTACCATTGTCTTTCATTTTGCGGGATTTCTGATAATCAGCATATTTAAAAAAAAAAAACATTTATAGTGTTGATTTACTAAGATGATACTGGACAATTCCTTCCATGACAATGAAGACGTGAATGGCCCAGTGGGCAGGTGCGCTGCGTAATAAGAGGTCGTCCCGGGTTCAAGTCTTGCATGGCGACATGTTAGAAATGAAAACTTTATAACATACTTTTGCCTATTCTCTCCTTTGATGTCGCTTTGTGGCTGGCTTCATTTGCTGTCAAGCAATAGGTCTACCAATAGGCCTACCTTAAATGTAGACCTTTAGGCTATTTTCAGCATAGGCAATAAAAAAAACGTCTTCACAACCACCTTAGATGCCTACGCTTGGAGTTTGCATTGCAATGATTCAATTATCTCTGCCTAACGTTTTACCTAGTCTATGCCTTTTATCATAAAAGAAATTCTTCTGAAAGATAAAATTAAAACACCTTAGATGATGCAAGCATTTTATTTTTGCGCATTGAAATTATGGCAGTCGAGGTTCGGACGAGACTCTCCCTTTGATAATTGAGTTGATCTGTCATTACGCATGGTGGGGATTGAACGCTGGTCTCTCAATCAAAGTGCGGTTGCGTTACCGCTCACCTACAGATGGTCGCCTAATATCTCTGATAAAGACTTGATTTGACAAGGCATGCCGGAGTATACAACATGATCGCATTTTCGACAATCGTCGATATGGACTTCCCATGTACAACGTGCACGAGCGCAACGCCAGCTTTGATGAGTGCGGCCAAAGAAAATGGAATCTTGTACAAGAACCACAACTAGCTGGTGTGGCCAGGAGTGGCACTGCAGCTATGTTATCACAGCCAAGTAAATAATGAATGGGTGCCAATGGGGCTGTACCCTTCTCATAGAACTATCTGCCCGTGTGATTTTTTCCCTGGAAACAATGGAGTCGCGTTCGATAGATATGAGTAAGTGAAAGCATTTGCCGACACGTTTGCATCTTGTCAAGTGTTACATTCGTGAAAATGACCCTTATTTCAACTATAGCAATGACATAACACGTGACAATCGACTTTACGGGACTACGCCATTTGTTTTGTAGTTTTAAGTCTGACTTCAGATGTCCAGTGGTGGACGAAGTACACCAGTTATGTACTTGAGTAAAAGTACAGTTACCTTGCGTTGAAAACTACTCAAGTAAAAGTGAAAGTATTCACCTCACTATTTTACTTGAGTAGAAGTACAAAAGTATCTGCCGTCAAAAATACTTAAATACTAAAAGTAAAAAGTAAAAAATTAAAAATGAAGCCTTTGGTGCAATTTTGATATTTAAGTGTTGTAGGCCTAGTTTGGTCATATCTAATTAAATATCCTCCATGGATGTTATAGCATCAGAAGTTAATTTTCACCTCTAAACATTTAATACTCACCCTAACATGCCCAAAAGAACACATGAAAGGGCCATTAATATTAAGAATGATTAGGCTGAAATTGATTATATGCCTATTAGAACAATAATACTCCCCAGCCGTAGGCCAACAGTCCAGTATAGGCCTACTTATTTGTGACAGCAAGGAGTTAGAGTAGTAGCCAATAAAGTAGGCCTACTTTATGTTTAATTTTTGTTTTAAATATATATATATATATATAATATATTATTATGTAGTGTTTGGTTATATTAAGGTTGGCTTAGGCCTATGTATGGACAAACAGACTTGCGATTCTAAGATACCTTTAAAGATAGGAACATCTTCATATACTAGTAATGGTCTCTATTTGCTAGATGCCAATGATTTGCAATAGCCTACTTGATACAACTTAATTGGAACACTTATCTGTCTGATCATGAAAAAGCCTTTTGTGTCTGTGCACATCACTGGGCCAATATTTAGCAAAAGTCCACTTTTTTCCTCTTTTTTAACTTTGTTACTGTTGTTTTTTACAACCTCACTTTGGTGATATTGCCAGTGCTTTTCATATCTGAAGCCTACTGACCTGACTTAAGGGAAAGGATTCATGTTGCAAGGATACATGTTGCATGTAGCCTCACTTTGCAACATATGGTGGGCATGGCAATCCTCATATACAAACCCTTTACACAAGCCTCTTTTCCATACAGTTGAAGCAAATCATTTTTTGGTGACAGGGGAGTCTATTAGACAAGTAATTGATATCCTTCAGAAAATACTGCAATGTATTGAGGGGAAAGAATGCAACGGAGTTGTGCGCCTGGATGGTTTGGAATAAGCAGCATGTTTAGGCATCCTGTGTACTTGACTCAAGAAACCAACACGCTACAAAAGCGGCAATTAGGCCTATGTGACTCTATTGTAAGCCATAACACAGATATAGCACAGTAAGTCAAATAAGCAGTAGGGCCTACATTAAGTATCAATTCGCTGATTATTCAGTTCAAACGCGAAGCCTATTTGACAAATTTCGTCTTGTCAGGCAAGTGCAGCCTGCAAGCTAAACCCCTCCCCCTCACACAACGAATACGACTTGCAGATTAATACAACAACGTTATTGTCGTCTGCTTTATTGTTTTGCTGTGCTTTCCGCATGTTACTAGAAAGTACCGTTTCTTCTTATTTCAATTCGTCTCGCAAGTCGCAACAGTGGACACAGTGGTCTTGCTCTGCTCGCTTTCCTTCTAAAACTAATTCTGTACAGTAGAGCTTGTTGTCACGTGACACATTACAACCAATCACAATGGCGAATCTCTGAGTCTGCCAATCGGATTCAGTTTCACTTTCTTCACACAAGCGTGAAATCTCAGATTTCATTTGATCAGGGCATTAAAAATGAATTAATTCACCTGCCGTGTATCGCCTTAAATTAAAAAAAAAAGGAACGAGTAAGGAACGAGTGTTTCTGTAAATGTAACGAAGTGAAAGTACTAAATTTCGCTTTGAAATGTAGTGAAGTAAAAGTATAAAGTCTTACCAAATAAAAATACTTGAGTAAAGTATGAAAGTATGAAAATGTTACTTAAGTACAGTAACGAATTACATTTACTTCGTTACTGTCCACCACTGCAGATGTCGATGTGTTTAAAGTTATGTTAGGATTGTTGCGGACACCTGTTATTTATTGCATTTAAGGTGGTGGAAAAGCGGCATGTGTACATGGGGTAAAGGAAATGACTGCGCTCATCCTTAAGAATTTGGGCACCTTCAATTAACATGTTGGACGGCGGTGGGGGGTTTTGAGGTGTGTGACCGTAGATGTCTCTGCTAGGATCAGTCAGAGTACGTCTCTCGTCAGCTCTGGTCGTGAATAGTCGCAAAGATTCCTCAGCCAGCAGGTATTAGCCGAATGCTAGCGTGTTGCAGGACAAAACTAACACGTCTTTGGGAGAACAAAGCCATGTCAGGAACCTTTAACTTCACTTCTAATACAACGTTCATGATAAGGTACAGAATGTGCACACATCTTTACAAACCAGAGAACAGAACCGTCACAAATCCCTGCTGAGCCATTTAGCCCAATAGGCTCCCATTCATCTTTTACTTGGCTGCGTTCGCCAACGGGGCTATAATGGGAGCCAATGAGAGACGCCTATCTCATAGCTTAGACAATTTCTGGTGCGGCTGAAGTGAAACTAGCCAAGACGCAGCTGATCCTCAGTGGTGGAACGGCGTCTGCCTCAAGTTTAAGCTGCTGTTAGTTGAAACTCCGCTTTTGCGCGTAAGCGCCGCTGAATTCAGCGCCAATGATGGAATGGTCCCCAGGTCTGCGGTCCTAACATGGATGTTTCGCTTTATTTAAATTGACGGCTATATATTCATGCTTGTTTTGATATTTGACCAAAACGCTATTGAATACTTCAGAGTGAGAAAATGTGTTAGAATGACGGTAGGCAGGGACTGACTGCGGTATAAATTGGCAGATTAGCAGATAATTAAATTTGGTTCCCTTATGTCAGATATACACTCGATGAAACCTTCATAAACGTCAGAGGAATGCATAGCAATGGCTATCTGTCATGCCCCGGCCCCTCAATAGCTACAATGATGACTCATTTTGCAACCTGTGCAATCATGATTTTAATGTTAGCAACCAAGGACATCATATTATTTATCTAAATAGCCTATTAACCTAGATGACATCTGTCTTTATCTTTTTCTTCAATCCAATGTTTCTTCATAGTAGGCTAACACCATTTTATTTGGGAAATTTATTTGGGTGTTGCCGGTTCACCGCGACTAGTTTGTCACCTTTTTCAACCCTCTTGAGTTTGCAGGTATGTTTGAAGCATTTCAACTTTGGACAGGAAAAAAACAAATGTCTGAGCCCTTCACTGGCACCTCCACACACTTTACATAGGTCATCTGTTGCATAACCCATCTTACAGAGTCTCATTTCATTTAGTACACAAGTGTGCCCCAATAAAAAAAATCAAAGTTTTCCAAAACTGGACATTTCAGGGTCTGCTTAATATTTTTCCAAATGTTGCCTGCTTCCAAACCATCGATCAGTCTTAACCAATAATTATTTGATGTAGGTGCAATAAAAGCCTTCTTTCTGAAATACAAATAAAAATATCCAAGAACAAGACCTTGTAGCAGTGTTGCCAGATTGGGCGAGTGCCCGCCCAATTGGGCTACTTGGGATGAGCGTTGGCGGGCAAAAACGGGAAAAATTGGCCATTTGGCGGGTTTTTAAGCCGTTTTGGGCCCATAGAAGTCGATGTAATTTGTTGAATTTGGGCGGAATTTAGCGCATTTTGGTGGTTTTTGAGAACCTTTTGGGCGGGATTTGGTCACACACATCTGGCACACACTGCCTTGTAGCCCTACTCCTTCCTCCTTCATGCTGATTTGCACACCACCATCCTTCTCTCCTGCTTCCCCTCCTGTTGAGTGTATTTTCATCATCCATTCTTCTGGAATGGCATTTAAAATCAAGTCCAGTTGTTTCTTAATGTTCCCCAGTGCATAATCATCTTTCACTCTTGTTATTTCATCAATAAAAGCCTGTAGGGGCAAGAGCCCTGGCTTTACTTCATACAGTAGATCTCTGATCTTCCTAAATCCTGGTAACAAGTCCTGGTAACAATGGACAATAAATACAGTACAAATGAACATTCAACATCAACATTCAACATGTAACAGATATAAGATAAATAAAGAATGTAGACACTACAATAATACAAATAATAACAGTACAAGTGGTAGGTTCCAGGACTAAGGTAGTGCAGGTAAGGTGCAGTCCATAGAGGCAGAAAATAACACTAGAGGTGACCCCGCCCCCCTTCTGACGGCAATCTGTGGCGGCCATTATCTGTAGGTAGGTCTGATAAATGGAAATGAATGGACAAGGAGGCTCACCTCTGTCAAAAAATGGCATAATAATGTGAAAATGTCCATCAACACACTCTACAAGGACACTAGTTGAAGTGTATTGCTAAATATGTGCAGAATTAATATAATTCGATTTTTAGATGTATTTTATCGACTCATATGATTTAAGTAGATATCTATCCTGACATTTCAAATCTGGTCTTTGATTAATGGGTTACTTCATATTCACACAGTTTTAGTCCATTTTTAACAGAGGTGGGCGTGTTCTCCATTGACTTGAATTGACTGAAGGTGCCTACACTACCTACAGACAATGGGAGGCGCCATGTGCCACTTCCCAGTGCTGTCGTGAATTGCTATGTCCACTCTAGTGTTATTTTCTACCTCTATGGTGCAGTCCCTGGTACTGTGTGTGTGTTCTTGTGGGGTAGTGCAGGTACAGTCCAATAGTGGAATACAAAAGTCAAACTGCGCTGTCCAACATGGTCCATTGTAGTCCAGTGGTCCATTGTAGTCGTTGTAATTGGTTTTGATTTGGTCCGTTTGGTTTCTTGTTTGCTCGTTTGCCCTTGTTATCTTAAGCTGGGCTTACACTGTGCGACTTTTGCCGCGATTTTACCCCGATTTGGGATTCGGGCCGATTTCTTCATCAATCGCAGGTCAATCGTGAGTCTCGCATTGTGCAGTGTACATGGGGTAACGACAAGCGATTTCGCCTCATGATTGTGCAATCGCAGGGTCGCAAGAAAATCAAAACTGTTTGAAATCCTGGTCGTGGCTCGTGCGTAAATCGCACAGTTAAAGCAGTGCTACGACCCGATTTGACACTTCACATGCACAAATTAATAGGGCCGTGCGATTTGCTGTTGAGTGCGACTTCATCTCCACCTCAGGTGCGCATGTTCCATCCTCTGCAGACTGGGGAAACATGTCTGTTACGTCGTGCAGTGGAAGCATTTGGCTCGTATAGTGTGAGGACGTGAGTCGTGAACTTTTAAATAGTGAAATTCCATCGTGCAGTGTGAGCAGGAGCTTAATACCCACGAGCGAAAATATCGCACAGTGTATGCCCGGCTTTAGGCAAACACATCGAGAGAACAAGCAGACATGCCTACGTTTACATGACATTTTCAATTCCGGATTAATTATTCAGAATTAAATAGTTACTTTGAATTTACTCATTTAATTCCAACTTGTGAAGTATTTACATGGCGTTTTCAAAGTGGAATTATACTTTCAGAATTAAGTGTCTCATGTAAACAGCCAATAACAGCCTTCCCCTTCATTGTCTACACCTGTTCATTGTCCTTGATTGCCTGTGCCTCGTTTGTATCCCCGTAAATCTGTCTCGTCAACCACCTGGATCCTGTTGTGTTCTGCCTATTGTGTCTCTTCTCTGTGATTGCCCTGGTGTATTTAAGCCCTGTGTTTCTCTTGTCCTGTGTGAGATAATTATTATTATTATTTTAAACATTTCTGCTGTGAAGTGCCTATGCACCTCGCCTTTGTTTGTCCCATTTATCAATGCACTTTGACAAATCAAAGAGTAAGACAGTTTGTTAACCCTTTTACTGCCGTTGTCGCAAAATTGTGACAGGTCGCGGTATTGAATTAGGTGGGCTGTCACACCGAATAGAGTGTAAAATCTTGTCCATACGCCTTTTCACTGGGTGGCAGACATGTACTTCAATCCTTTCTAAGAATTTCGACCCCTCTTAGTGCATTTTTTTCGAGTAATTTCCATCTGAAAACCCAGACGCGGAAGTGCGTTGCAAGTCACTATTTCAAAACAAAGGAGGATCGGCGTTGTGAGATTGTGCACATAATTTCCTCTAATTCAAGCCCAAATACATTCCAAATGCAATTTGTCTTGGTGGTTTATGTGTAGTGACATTATATTTTCCCACAAGTTGATTGTATATGTGTAGACATTTATAATATGGCCTTTGGCAATGCGTCTCCTATTGCTAGCTTAGCCGTGGCTACAGAGAAGAACAGCCAATTCGAATAGGGAGTGAAATAGATGCCCTTGCCAAACACAAAGAAACATGGCGTCAGTTTTACATACATAAACAGTTTTACAAACATAAATGATCCTAACCACAACTCAATGGAAAGTTTCGGGATTGAGAGAAGTGGTTTGTTTGGAGACTTCATTACGTAAGGGAGTTCCCATTTGAACCACCATCTTGTCATGCGTTTTATATGCAAAACAATGCCATATGTCGCCCCTACAGTGATTGCACTCATCATGTGTTTATAGAAATAGGCTATATTTCACTTGGTGGTGAACTTTGACGTGCGTCTTCCCCTAAGATGTAGTAGGCGAAAAAGCTAAAACATAAAGATAAAGTATGTCATTTCCCTCTATGAAAGACTTAAGTAAAACCACTGCTACAAAAAAGAATGGATTATCCTGTTAGACGTTGTACATCCCGTAGAAATTCGATACATGGCTTGGGGAAATATCTGCGGGGTTTTTTTTCACCGTCGCGCACGGCGAAATGAAGACGCATACCCTATAACACGAATATTTTAGACTTGTTGAAAACTGGGCTGGTCATCGTGGTTGGACTGTCTTTATTAGAGTTTGTCAAGTCACTACAGCCAGAGACAGTCTTATACGAGACGGATCACTCATAAAACCTTCCATAGGAATGAACAAGAGCATTTGGCTACGTGAGTATGGCGTTTGCCGGCGTCCCTCCCACCTGTCCGGTAATGAGAGCTAATTGCTTGCTGAGCTGCGCTATCACTTATCCTATCATCTCGCCGCCTCGACGCAAGTGCAAACGTAAACCTTTACGACTGCTCGTACCTAATTGGTTTGTTTGCTGGCCATGTGGATTGTTTGCCGTCCGTGGAAACTTCATCCAGAGTGACAGCTGTTTTGAAAGTCTTCTCATAGACGAAGAGGTATGTGTTTTGGAGAAAATACTGATGTGAGTGCGGGTATTAGGTCATTTATTTGTGTTTCGTGCACGTCGTGTTTTGCCAAATGGGATGCGGTCAATATCGCTACTAGCATACGGCTTAAAGTGTACCTCCGGGATTTTGGACACCAGGCCTCATTTCCGAGTCAGCCAGGGTGTAAACAATGTGTCCAGAACGTTTTTTTCACATTCCATGCAGTCCTTGTGAATTCTCATATCCATGTTGCTAAGCTAGCGCAAGTGAACAGAGATGGTAGTAGCCTGCCCCCAAAAATAGTCTTATCAGGTTGCAACAACATTCAAAACAACCCCATTATTATGCCAGACTGCAAGTGTAAATACTTGTCTTGATAGAATGAAGTTTGAAATTAAACCAACATTGCAATCATGTTTGATCACCATCAGCAATTTGTGTTCCGGTTTGAAAGCTTGACAGCCGCGGAGTGATATTCCTAGTACAAATCCTAGCTTCGTTTGACACATCCATAACTTTTCCATAGAGCGAACTCCAACATCTTTGAAGTTTGTAAAACTGAACGGTTTTCCCCTCTCCCTGACCTCGCTCGCAAACATCAAGAGTAATGCTTTCTGTCCGACTTTGTAAACCTTTCGTAACATTGAAACATATGCCATAACAATGTTTGGTTGTTACTAGATGACCCGTGTGTCTACACAGCATGTTGGCGAACAGAACGCACACTCTTCTCCCTTTCATCCTCCCATTCCATCTCGTCTCAAAAAAACATTCCATGTAATAATAACTAGAGCTACGAGTGACATATTTCACAATGTCAAGCCAGATCACATAGCGTTGCGTAACTTATGAATCCATAGGAATACGGCAAGTCATGTCTAATGCCATTTGTCACAGCAATTACACAAAATAACAGTAAAGCATTACAACATGCCAATCCAAAAGGGTAACTTCTAGCCCAAGTTTTGGCTAACGTAGGCAAAGCCATTATACCACTGGGCTACCATCATAGAAGCAGAAAACATAGCAAACCTGTTCTTCGGAGACTGTTGGTGCGCGCCACAAAATGTAGATCTGGGAATGCGGTTGGCACCGCGGACACTTTTAGAGTTTTCCGTGTAGGTATTAGACTTCGAGAAGGACTTTGTGAAGTCGTCGGGACTGAAATGGTCACTGCAAAGCACCGGGGTAGCTTACGGAGCGTCTCCATCGGTGTGTTGATGTAGCCCTGCAGCCAGGAGCCAGAGTTTGGTTCTTTCAACATCTTTCACGGAAACCAATGGAAACTTGCCGATACCCATCTGTGGGCTTTATTATTGCAGTTGGTATATACACACTGATGTACCATGGTGCGATGTCGTTGGGTTTTAATCCACTATTCGATCCGAAAGCAGTTGTAGAACTAGCCCTGATTTGCAATGTCTCTTGCGGGTCCCTGCAGTGGGTGGGTGGGCTACATCACAACTGAAGAGAGCAAAGTAAAATTCCGCCGACCCCGAGAAAATAGTCTCTCAACATGGCAAAATCCATGCAGTGCAAGGTTGGTTTAATTTCAAACTTCATTCTACTAAGACAAACATTTACACTTGCAGTATGGTATAATAACGGTTTTGTTTTGAATGTCATTCTACTAAGACAAACATTTACACTTGCAGTATGGTATAATAACGGTTTTGTTTTGAATGTTGTTTAAACGGGATAAGACTATTTTTGGGGGCAGGCTACTACCATCTCCGTTCACTTGCGCTAGCTTAGCAACATGGATATGAGAATTCACAAGGACTCAGGGTTCGTACGGTCATGAAAAACCTGGAAAAGTTATGGAATTTGAAAATTCAAATTTCCAGGCCTGGAAAAGTTATGGAAAACGTATTTTTGGTCAAAAGTTTTGGAAAAGTCATGGAAATCCATCCAGTGTTTCATCAATTATCTATATGAAGTTGATGCCACGGCGTAATAAAATCTAAATGTCCGAGTTCTCGTGGAAATGTTGTCTAGTGCAGGCTGCGTCTGCCTAACCATGTGTTGCCAAATTGAGTGGGTTTCAAATAACGCATGTTGTAATGGCTCCAGGCGGGTTTCAAACGTTTTTGGCGCTAGAAATCAGTCACACCTTGCAACCCGCCTCGTAACGCGCGAGCTAGATGTAATGTGTGCGTGGTGGTGAGAGGTGATCATAGCTCTAATCCTAGAAAAGAAATGTGGTTCTGTACGATATTACAGCATGTCGCGAAGTGTTACTTCAACAATGCGCGGCTTAACTTTCTGAAAAGATGATCAACAATGGCTGGAGAGGACGAAAGTTGTGATGTGTCCGTCCGATATGGGCGAAGCAGCGGCACTTGTTAGCCACCTGAAGGGCAAGATACAGCAGGCGGTTACCCCCTCAGCTACTAACAGGTTAGCAGTTATACGCGTTTTAAAATATTTAGCGGTTCCACTGAAACGTAGCTAATGCCAAAAGGAATACAATCCTAAGACCTATTTGGTCTTGGTTTAATTTGCCAGATAGGGCACCAAGCGAACCTTTATGCTTTCGGTAAGCCCCGAGATTTTGATATTGATAAGCAATGCACCTGCTGCCTGCGAGTGAACTTGTCCAGTGTGCTGAAAGATTACATGAAATCCGTACAGTAGTCTATGTGCAGCTGACCGCGAGCCAAACGATTACCAATGTCTGCATGACGCGCCTGTTTTGAAATACGGTATAAACGGCAGCGTGACTAGAGTTTGAAGAAGTCATCTGTGGCTTTGTTTTCAAATCGGTCAGATGACGTTGTAACACAAAATGAAACTCACCCTAGCATCTCCTTGAGTGGGCGTCAGACTAGAACTATGCCACGAACAGTGCAGTCTCTCTTTTTTTTTTGCTCCAGCAACGACCACAACAAATGACAACATTATCATTCTTACAGGAGCTTTGGACTGTTGTGCTTAGGCAGGTGTAGTAGGCAGGCCTATGATTTCTTACTTGGGCAGGATGAGCATTTATCCATCTCCATAGAGAGCATGTTGATACAAATGTGTCTTCATGATGATTTCACGACCTAATTTGCTATAGGCTGGCCTAGGCCTATTCATTTTCATTCCTGGCTGTACATTAGACTAGCGAATTATATAACATTGGTGAATAATAGCAGAATTAATGTAATACAACATGAAGTATAATGGTTGCTTATAGCTTGTAGTAAAAGATAACCTATAGTATGAATATGTTTATTGTTTACATATTTGTAATATAGGCTATGTAATATATAATATAATATGCCATAGTCTATAGTATAAATATATACAGTAATTACATATTTATAATATAGGCTACGTAATATAGCCTGTAATATAGCCTAATACGCCCCCACCCCCACCCCCCGCGCGCGATTGGTCATTGGTTTTTCGGTCCTGGAAATTCAGAAAAAGGTTTTGGAAAAGTCATGGAAAAAAATTGGTGAAAAAGTGTATGAACCCTGAGGACTGCATGGAATGTGAAAAAAACGTTCTGGACACATTGTTTACACCCTGGCTGACTCGGAAATGAGGTCTGGTGTCCAAAATCCCGGAGGTACACTTTAATAACAGAACTATTATGCATTGGTTATCGGCAGGCATATTAAAACCATCTCAGGCAACATATCATTTTTACGCGTAGGCCTTCTTCATGTTCAACGTAAGACAACCCATGTCGCAACATGCTGTGTTTTTATCCAATCCCCTGTGTTCTAAGCATACCAGCCAAAATGGCTAGAAGGTCTAAGTTAGAGAAGGTCTAACAACAGTATCTCTGGTTATAACGGCTAGACACGCTCATAGCAGGCCTAATGGGGCAAGTGGATAGGTTCTGAGCTGTAAACAAACTGAAATCTCACCAGCATTTTGGACAGTTGGCTGGTTCTAGCTTTGAGAACATGGCTATGAAGTGGTAGGCTATTGTGATGGTTGACATTCATGAAGCAGATGATGGCTTGTTGTACTACATTTGACTATTGTTATTTTTTAAATATATATAGGCCTAAAAACCCTCGTGCATTTAGAACCGACCAACTTCTGGACTAGTGGCACCACCCTAGTTTCGGTGTAGAGCTCTATTTCATAATAGGCCTACTGTGATGGTTGCTGTATATGTAGCAGAGTGGAACTTCTACGGTAATTAAAATAGTTTATTTAACTGAACAAGCACGACTACGCCACCTACGGAGGATTAGGCCGTAGGATATTAACCCTTTGAAGTAATACACATAGGCAACACAGGTCCGCTGTACAGACAACAGAGTCTGATCCCAATACAGTTTCTTTTATTACTTTCTCTCTTGTAAATATATTAAAATATTGTGCAAACAGGCTATTGAGACGAACAGGTTCAGACTATTACACACATAAACATGGCAACCTCTGGACCGCCGTGAAGAGAATCCGTCGTCAGTGGCCTCAGAGTAGGCTACAGACCAATATCACGCAGTAATAAATAGGCTAAGCGAAGCACTGCAAATAGAGGATCACACCATGCAAAAACAATGAAAATTAAAGCCGCAAGCGGCGATGACGGGCCCTCGCACACATGCATTGCAGGGACGGGGCATGCCACCTAGAATGTTGCTATGCCCCCCCCCCACCCCCCAGGAAAAATGGAGTCTGTACGACGTTCGGTTCACGAGATATTGACGAAAAAGTAATTAGCATGAATTAGCATTCAAAATTAGCATTAGCATTGTCATGATTAGCATGTCGCTATGACCCCCTAAAACAAAAAAGGAGTCTGTACGACATTCAGTTCCCAAGATATTGAAGAATTACACTTTTCCTGCAGTTCCTTTGCCTACCACATGGTGGCGCTATACCTTATCTACATTTCAGGCTTATAGAAGTGTTAGTATTCATTATGTGCATACATGTGTGCATTTGCACTGTTTTAAAACAGTCTTAAGTGAAATGGTGGCCAACTTCCTCTTTTAAAATGCCAAAAAAGTGAAAATATCTCACTTCCTGTTGGGCGTGGCCATATTGTTGTGTGAACTTTATTGTACGCCTTAGTGAGATACACAACTTAAAAAAACTCCCGAGTCTATACCTGAAAGTAGATGTTGGACCCGCCCCTAAACGTGTTGGGGGGCGTGGCCTCCATTTCAGGCATATACTAAAGTTAGTTTTCATTATATGCACATATGTGTACGTTTGCACTGTTACAAAACACTCCAAACTGAAATGGTGGCCAACTTCCTGTTTCAAAAGTCAAAATAAGTGACTTCCTGTTGGGCGTGGCCATATCGTTGTATGGACTTTCTTGTTCGCCTTAGTGAGATACACAACTTAAAGAAACTCCCGAGTCTGTAGCTCAAAGTATATGTTGGCCCCGCCCCTAAACGTGTTTGGGGGCGTGGCCTCCATTTCAGGCATATACAAAAGTAAGTATTCATAATATGCTTGCATGTGTGCGTTTGCAGGGTTTTAAAACACTCCAAACTGAAATGGTGGCCAACTTCCTGTTTTAAAATGACAAAATAGTCAAAATATGTCACTTCCTGTTGGGCGTGGCCATATCGTTATATGGACTTTATTTTGCGCCTTAGTGAGATACACAACTTAAAAAAAGTCCCTAGTCTCTAGCTCAAAGTAGATGTTGGCCCCGCCCCTAAACCAGTTTGGGGGCGTGGCCTCCATTTCAGGCATATAGAAAAGTTAGTATTCATTATATGCATACATGTGTGCGTTTGCACTGTTACAAAACACTCCAAACTGAAATGGTGGCCAACTTCCTGTTTTAGAATGAGATACCTAAATTTATGGAGCCGCCATCTTGGCAAATTACGAGATATGAAAAATTCCTTCGCAATATATCATCTTCAATGCCTTGACCTCATGTCCACAGAATATGAAGTCAATACGATGTACGGTGTAGGACAAGTACGTAAAAGTACGTAAAAAATGCTAAAAAATGCCAAAAAAGTCAAAATATCTCACTTCCTGTTGGGCGTGGCCATATCGTTGTATCGGACTTTATGATGCGCCTTAGTGAGATACACACCCTAAAAAAAGTCCCGAGTCTCTAGCTCAAAGTATATGGTGGCCCCGCCCCTAAACGCTTTCGGGGGCGTGGCCTCGTACCCGTGTTCCATCGGGGGTTAATATTCGGCGTCTGAGTAGCGGTGGGAATCTCCAATGTGTGTACCAAGTGGCGTAAGTGTACGAGCACCGGAAGTGCCCGAAAAATGGCCCAACAGTGCCAAAGACTAAGGAGAAAAATAATAATAATTAAAGCCGCAAGCGGCGATGACGGGCCCTCGCACGTACATTGCAGGGGCGGGGCATGCCACCTAGCATGTTGCTATGCCCCCCCCCCCCAAAAATGGAGTCTGTACGATGTTCGGTTCACGAGATATTGAAGGATTACACTTTTCCTGCAGTTCCTTTGCCTACCACATGGTGGCGCTATATCTTATCTACATTTCAGGCTTATAGATGTGTTAGTATTCATTATGTGCATACATGTGTGCGTTTGCACAGGTTTAAAACACTCCAAACTGAAATGGAAGCCAACTTCCTGTTTTAAAATGCCAAAAAAGTCCAAATATGTCACTTCCTGTTGGGCGTGGCCAAATCGTTGTCTGGACTTTATTGTGCGCCTTAGTGAGATACACAACTTAAAAAAAGTCACGAGTCTTTAGCTCAAAGTAGATGTTGGCCCCGCCCCTAAACCTGTTTGGGGGCGTGGCCTCCATTTCAGGCATATACAAAAGTAAGTATTCATTATTCATGTGTGCGTTTGCAGGGTTTTAAAACACTCCAAACTGAAATGGTGGCCAACTTCCTGTTTTAAAATGACAAAATAGTCAAAATATGTCACTTCCTGTTGGGCGTGGCCATATCGTTATATGGACTTTATTGTGCGCCTTAGTGAGATACACAACTTAAAAAAACTCCCGAGTCTGTAGCTCAAATTAGATGTTGGCCCCGCCCCTAAACGTATTTGGGGGCGTGGCTTCCCTTTCAGGCCTATACAAAAGGTAGTATTTTTTGTATGCATAAGTATTGTATGCATAAGTATTCATTATATGCATACATGTGTGCGTTTGCAGGGTTTTAAAACAATCCAAACTGAAATGGTGGCCAATTTCCTGTTTTAAAATGCCAAATATGTGACTTCCTGTTGGGCGTGGCCATATCGTTGTATGGACTTTATTGTGCGCCTTAGTGAGATACACAACTTAAAAAAAGTCCCGAGTCTGTAGCTCAAAGTAGATGTTGGCCCCGCCCCTAAATGTGTTTGGGGGCGTGGCCTCCATTTCAGGCATATACAAAAGTAAGTATTCATTATATGCATGCATGTGTGCGTTTGCAGGGTTTTAAAACACTCCAAACTGAAATGGTGGCCAACTTCCTGTTTTAAAATGACAAAATAGTCAAAATATGTCACTTCCTGTTGGGCGTGGCCATATCGTTACATGGACTTTATTATGCGCCTTAGTGAGATACACAACTTAAAAAACTCCCGAGTCTGTAGCTCAAATTAGATGTTGGCCCCGCCCCTAAACGTATTTGGGGGCGTGGCTTCCCTTTCAGGCCTATACAAAAGGTAGTATTTTTTGTANGCATAAGTATTGTATGCATAAGTATTCATTATATGCATACATTTTTGTTTTTGCACGGTTTTAAAACACTCCAAACTGAAATGGTGGCCAACTTCCTGTTTTAAAATGCCAAATATGTGACTTCCTGTTGGGCGTGGCCATATCGTTGTATGGACTTTATTGTGCGCCTTAGTGAGATACACAACTTTAAAAAAGTCCCGAGTCTGTAGCTCAAAGTAGATGTTGGCCCCGCCCCTAAATGTGTTTGGGGGCGTGGCCTCCATTTCAGGCATATACAAAAGTAAGTATTCATTATATGCATGCATGTGTGCGTTTGCAGGGTTTTAAAACACTCCAAACTGAAATGGTGGCCAACTTCCTGTTTTAAAATGACAAAATAGTCAAAATATGTCACTTCCTGTTGGGCGTGGCCATATCGTTACATGGACTTTATTATGCGCCTTAGTGAGATACACAACTTTAAAAAAGTCCCGAGTCTCTAGCTCAAAGTAGATGTTGGCCCCGCCCCTAAACCTGTTTGGGGGCGTGGCCTCCATTTCAGGCATATAGAAAAGTTAGTTTTCATTATATGCATACATGTGTGCGCTTGCACTGTTACAAAACACTCCAAACTGAAATGGTGGCCAACTTCCTGTTTTAGAATTAGATACCTAAATTCATTGAGCCGCCATCTTGGCAAATTACGAGATAGGAAAAATTCCTTCGCAATATATCATCTTCAATGCCTTGACCTCATGTCCACAGAATATGAAGTCAATACGATGTACGGTGTAGGACAAGTACGTAAAAGTACGTAAAAAATGCTAAAAAATGCCAAAAAAGTCAAAATATCTCACTTCCTGTTGGGCGTGGCCATATCGTTGTATCGGACTTTATGATGCGCCTTAGTGAGATACATACCCTAAAAAAAGTCCCGAGTCTCTAGCTCAAAGTATATGTCGGCCCCGCCCCTAAACGCTTTTGGGGGCGTGGCCTCGTACCCGTGTTCCATCGGGGGTTAATAATCGGCGTCTGAGTAGCGGTGGGAATCTCCAATGTGTGTACCAAGTGGCGTAAGTGTACGAGCACCGGAAGTGCCCGAAAAATGGCCCAACAAGGCTAAAGACTAAGGAGAAAAATAATAATAATAATCCTTCGGAAAACAATAGGGCTTCGCACCGAGAGGGCGAAGGGCCACCGCGTGGCCCTTGCACTTCGGTGCTCGGGCCCTAATAATAATAATAATAATAATCATTCGGAAAACAATAGGGCTTCGCACCGAGAGGGCGAAGGGCCACCGCGTGGCCCTTGCACTTCGGTGCTCGGGCCCTAATAACAAAAGGAAATCAAAATAACATATGTATAATAAGCATACACCATATACACAGCAAAAGAGAATTAGTTAAGACCGCACACAACTGGTGATATTTAACAGTACTTCTGAGCGGCACTGGTCACCGTCATCCCAGTTGAGCGACCAGAGGCACCCGGACAAGATGATGCGCACTGTAGGCGCGCAACAGCACTAACTTGCAAGTTAGTGCTGCAAGAACAACTCTTCTGCAACAAAACAAAAACGGGACAATGCACAGAAGAGCACAGGACTGGAACTGAGCATCAAGCACGTCTTCTCCCCACTAAACAGCAGCTGGCCGTGGGCCTCTCGCTCGCAACCGCGCGTCCTGGAGACCCTGAGGAGAACTGAAGATCTGAAGAACTACTGTCATTAGCGTGCCAATGAGGGGCGCAAAATACTTAAGTAGCTTCAGCATGTCTACCCACCTTTAGCGTTGCATAGCTCGCACGCACCCAATTTGGAAAGCCACCACGACACGTCACATCGCCAGGTTAGCTGACTGAAATCACACAGGCGGTCCCAGATTAGAAACAAGCCATGACCAGGGAAATTGTTTAACTGTGCGTAGGGATAAAACTTACCCTGGTCCGACATCTGAAGCTGCGCATCTCATCAGCAAAATGCCTTAGGTTCCAACGAGCGTTCGTGATCACTGATTTTACGCATAAACGCATTAAACAACTCGGCGGTCTCCCACAAACACACGGCTTGTGCCCACACGCGGCCTGGCAGTAGGCAGAAAACGCCAGCACCGGAACACCTGACCTGGCCAGGTATATAAGTTTAAGCCCGCCTACCGCTGTCAATCACCAGGAGCGCCACCGTAACAGGTGCGTCCTGTTACATATAGAATCATGAATCAACAACGAAATGCAATCCAAATAGAAATGTATTTTTCAAGCTGCAACAATTAATGAGGTTATCATTTATTCCATCAACATGGTTGACAGGTTTGTTTTGGCACATCCCAACATCAAATACAGGTTGTAATGGACAGAAACAACAGATCGCATGCATAATGACAGACAGCTGTGGACACATACACATATAGACCGTGAACAGTGGTCAAGTCACATATGAAATTGCTTAAGTGCTATTTCAAGTGGAATTGTGATGTGCATACAAAATATTACATTATAGGCATGGCATAATTCAGAGCAGGATCAAATGTCAGACCAGTCAGGCCAGTGGCTACAGTATGTGCTGTCTGTAAACCAGGATGTTCAGGTTCTCAAGATTCCATTAGGGGAGTAAAACGTCGATGTGCTGGATGGAAGGGATCAGCTATGATCTATGACACCATCGTGTCAGTAATACGTAGGATGTAGGTAGTTGGCTAAGGCAATTTGGCTGTTAAAAAAACTCCTGCCTATTCCTTGGAATGGACTGAGGTGCTGTTTCCACGTAGCAGGATATTTTTTTAGCAGGGTATTTTTTTCTCCTGCTACGTGGAAACGCAACATGTGGATAAAAAAAATCCTCCATTGTAACAAATGCGTTTCAGACCCCTAAACAGGATATTTTTTTCTCCTGCACCTGGATTTTTAAATATCTGCTACGTGGAAACGGAAGGCCAAAACCAATGCAAAACCAATACAAGCAGGAGAAAAAAATATCCACATATAAAAATATCCAGCTACGTGGAAACGGCACCTAAGTCACAGCACCACTTTCCCTCCTTCAGTGTGCACAGCTGTATGGACAGATAGCCATCTGTTCATCCATTGATCATCCATTGGCTTGTCTTTTTTGCAGCAGTGGCTCCAGGTTGCTTGATGTGCCTACATGCTCCTCTGGATCCTCCTCGGTGTCCGTAGGTATGTTGACAGCTGCATGAATATGGGGGAAACAAATTGGCATACCGTTTAGAATTTCCTAATGTTTCTGTTCTCTGTGTAAATTACAGTCTTTGGAGGTGATCAAGATTCCACGCCACCACCACAGCGATCATTATGTGTTGGAAAACAGCAGATGGTCTGGCACTTATGAAGAAATCATATGCACTGCACTCAAGTATTGTTGTGGTATGTGGGCATTTTTACTTTGCATCGCTCTCTGCCTCATAGACGAAATAACCATAGTGCATTGTAAGTTCAAATGATTAATCACCAACAGAAGGGTTTTGCTGTGTTATGAATGAGAAAGGCACCAGTGGCTATATGTTCAGTGATGCCACAGATAAATTATTGAAAAGTTAATTACCACAGTACTACACTATCATGACATTACACTGGGTCTTTAATGCGCAACTTGGTCATCATTTGCCATTCTGGTAACTGGAAATATCTAACGGCATATATTAACGGTTAATGATGAAAAGCAACACAAGTTGTAGGGAATGTACTTGGTCATGCCTCGTCTGGCCATCATGCTTTCAATATTGCCAGTTTCACACATGCCAGTTACTTGCAGTTCTTTAGCGTTTCCTGATTTCAGACATCAACATTTTAACATGCATCACAAAAATATGACATGATTATGACAGTCACAGGGCTCAAGCCTCAGTCTGTCCCAGTGTTGCCAAGTCCGCTTATTATACGCGACTTTGGGCTTCTTTTTTTGAGCAGTCGCTTTTAATTTTGTAAAGTCGCGGGTTGCGGTTTTTTTGGGCTTGTTCTTTTCAGAGTTGGGCTTGCTGTTTTATCCTGCTCTGGTGGTGATTTGAATGTGTTTCTCAATGGCAACTCGTTTATTCTCACTCATCCTTACAAGTGACCCTACTACAATATTGTTAACTCCGACTTTCTGTGGTGACTTGTGGGGATTTTAGCTGCCACGCAGATCCCCGCAAAGAGCAAGGTCTTCCCTGACCAGGCACGCGACGGACAACCCACCCGTTCTGTCGCTTCTTTTGGGCTTGTTTTCACGACGCCCCTCAGTCGCTTCTTTTGGGCTTGTTTTTAGGACGTCAGCCGCTTATTTGTCGTAGAAAATCTGGCAACACTGGTCTGTCCTGCATACAGGTGAACCCTTCACACAAAATGTCCCCTATCTACTGCTTGACATAAGATGAACCTTTCCTCATTGTGGATGTGACCGCTGGTTTTAATGCAGTCTTTCCCATAAAGTAAGAAGGCTACATCTGGCCTCTGGTTTGCCATTGTGGGATTGTCGTGGTCTTCATGAAACAACTTCTGTCTTTTAAAATGTCAATTGCAGTGAGGTTTTATTCACCGTTCTGTTTCGCTACATTCCCTAATACTTAACGGTTTAACCTTCTTTTTGGTGTAGTAAAGTCAGACAAATTTTCCTGGGTAATATCAACCAAAACTACACGTTTTTGTCGTTAACCCTTTACTCAAAGTATTATAAGACCAATGTTATTAAATGAAATGTTAATGTTGGACATTTGGGGGTTTTGTTATTAACGGAGTATTGTGATTGCTTTAGGAATGAAATGAAGTGCATTACCTCTTTTCCTCTGAACAGGGGCGACCTGCTGCCTGACAAGGATGGGGACTGCACCTGGAGTCAGATATGTTCTTTGGCCCTTGAAGAGAAAACGACAACACTAATGCGGACTGTACTTTTATATTGTTGCAGTAATAGTAAATTAATCACAGAGGAAAATAAAAACTTGTACTTGCTTAATGGCCTACAATATAAATATGTATGTGTCTGTTGTGCTTTAACCTGTTTTTACCACCTCAGTGTTCATATAACAATGTACTTGTGTGATGAGTTGGTGCATGTGTGTTTTAAGGAGTTTAATTTGGTATAGCATTAATGGATACATACTTTGAAATGCAGGTTTTCGGCCTGAAATGATCTTCACAGACCATGTAGCCGCCTTGTTTTGCTTCTTCAGCAGTCATATTGGGTGGCAGGTCTTGGGTGTGTCAAAGTCACTTTTCACGTCTGTGTTGATAGCAGCTCCAATAGCCTACACAAGTTCTCATTTTGTTTTTATGTAGACATGATGACAAAGGTAAAAGAAAAAAAAAGAAGAAGAAACACAGTTTCCTTCCAACACAAGTAGGCCTAGCTTATCTGAGTAACCAGTAGACCTGTGTAGGCTACTTGTCTGACCATCAGCTAACTCTGCACTTGGATGAAGGTTGTAGTGGGTCCTTGTTAGGCTTGCAGTGTCTTTAACTAACAACACAGTCTATCTAGGCCACATGTACAAATTGTAGGCTACAGTATAATGCAATAAATGGTGTAATAGCTATGTAATAGTTGTAGCTTACTAACAATATTAATTTACCAGTAGTTATTCAAATAGGCCTAGGTCTACAACACAAAAGCACTTTCCCTTTTAGCCTACTAAGTGGTTGTGAATTCGTGTCGCCTATGTAGGCCTATGCTAGCAACATGGAGAGTTCCTAGTTTTCTGTGTAGGAAAACTGCCTCGGTTTTGAAGTCATTGTGAATTGGGCATAATGCGCAAATCGACCATTAATCACCTTTCTGCACCCAAAACGGAGGTGCAGGACAAAGGGACAGATAATAACGGAAACAAAAACGGCCGTGCATAGACATGTGCACACCCGTTGTGTTTTTTCTTATGGTTGAACACAAATAAGTAAGAGAAAGCAAAACGGGAGCAAGTCTGCAAGACATTCAATTTTGATCCGTTTTGCTCTTATATGTTTCACCGTTGGTCATAACATATCAGTTTCGGCAACAGCATCACAATTTAGGCTAAAATGCCAATTTTGAGGTAGGCTACATCATTAATTATTCAATAGCCTATTTCTTTTTTATTCATGAGCAGGGACGATCATTGTGCCTACTGCTTACGCTATCAGAAAATAAATCCTGTGTTCTTTTCTGTACGATGACCGAAGAAGGGACGCCCGTTTGACAGCCCTTTGACAGTCGACGCACCTTGATCCCACAGGCCGCAAAACGGAACGTTGTTGTGGAATGTTGCGCATGCGCAGTTCAAAAATAGCATAACTAAAAACGCTGTTTTTAAGTGTTTCTTTCATGTATACGGTCATTCTAAGACTACCATTAGAACCATTTTTTCATTGTGATTCCAACCATATGAGTTGTGTATTGCTGTGTTGTCTCACTGTCACACACATTATTTCCCTCATTCATTCTTATATACCCCATCACTGGCGTAGCCAAGATGGCCGCCGAGTGATGGAACTTATGGGAACAGACTTTGCTACAGCAGCATGGAAGAGGGGGCGGAACCGGAGAGACTGGAGGTGAAAGCGCTGCGCTATGCGTGAGGGGGGAGGGTGCCGCTTCTGATCGCCTTCAGGTGGTCGGCTTTAGGTGTTACTTATAACGTATACTATAACGTGATAACGTCGGCCTAATTGGGCTGTGTGTATTTTCGACCCATGTAGGTATGCCTAACAGTAGCCTACGACAGTGTTTCCCAACCAGGGGTACGTGTACCACTAGGGGTACGCAAGCACACCTCAGGGGGTACGTGAAGAAATGTAATAATAACAAATACATGGAGTGTAGCCACTTTGGGATAGTGGAATACAGCTCCAGGCCTTTTTATTAGAATACCATGAAAAAGTTGATTTATTTCCATAATTCCATCAATAATGTTAAACTGTCATGGATTGTAGATTCATGGCCCAGTTTTTTAACTATTCCAATCATTATTTTTTTTCTTTTTATATACGTTGGCCTTCCAGCTCAAAAAACCCATGAATTGGAGAATTCGCATTATTAGAATATTGTTATAAAATCACATTTTTCTTCATCAAAATTCGGGTCACATTAAATCAGTTGAAATTTGGTACTTTCTACATAACATGGATTGGTCAATACTTAGTTAGGACATTCTCTGTCTTCATAATGGCCATGATGCGTTTAACATTGAAGTCAATGGCAAAAACAGTGCATGGGAGTTATGGAAGCCCAGATATCCTTGATGCTTTGCTGTCAGCTGTTCTTGTTTGTTGACCTGGTACCCCACACTTCACTCTTCAATATACCCTGTTGATTTCCATGCCACGTTTTGGCGCTAACTCACCAGTTTAATTCTAAATAACCAGAAATGAAACCCCATTGAAAATGAATGGGGTTTAATTTCTGTTGAGTTAGAATTAAACTGGTGAGTTAACACCAATACGTGGCATGGAAATCTTCGGGTATATTGAAGAGGGAAGTGTGGGGCACCAGGTCAACAAACAAGAACAGCTGACAGCAAAGCATCAAGGATATCTGGGCTTCCATAACTCCCATGCACTGTTTTTGCCATTGACTTCAATGTTAAACGCATCATGGCCATTATGAAGACAGAGAATGTCCTAACCAAGTATTGACCATTGCATGTTATGTAGAAAGTACCAAATTTCAACTGATTTAATGTGACCCGAATTTTGATGAAGAAAAATGTGATTTTATAACAATATTCTAATAATGCGAATTCCCCAATTCATGGGTTTTTTGAGCTGGAAGGCCAACGTATATAAAAAGAAAAAAAATAATGATTGGAATAGTTAAAAAACTGGGCCATGAATCTACAATCCATGACAGTTTAACATTATTGATGGAATTATGGAAATAAATCAACTTTTTCATGGTATTCTAATAAAAAGGCCTGGAGCTGTAGATATAGAGCATGTGTGAGGGGGGGTACTCTTCATATGACAGCAAGGCTCGGGGGGTACACAGGACAAAAAAGGTTGGGAAACACTGGCCTACGATACCAAAATGAATAGAAGCAGTTTATAAGTCAATAGAGCTGAGATAACAGGAGAGGTGGTGCTGATTTTCTCCGCCTCTCCACCCCTTTTCCTGAAACTGATTTCACGAGGGTACACCTCATGATACAAATTAGGCCTGTTTTATGCCCATTATCTTGACACTGTGCCCATTAGTTCTGTGAAATGTAATTGACAATCTGTAACATTCATTCACTGAGCTATGCTGATGATCATCCAGGATGATCCTATTAGACTGAAGGCCGGACCCCAAAAATGTCAATTCAATAGTTACCATCAAAGATACAAGCCCATTTTTTGAGTATAGCATTATAAAAACCCGGAAAGTAGTATTTGATTTGTTTCCACCTTTGTTTCGCGCACATTTAGCGAAAATATCGTTTTAAAGCGTCTCATTTTTGAACAGGCATTTACTCAGGACAACTACAGCGAAATTGCGCGTCTCCGTGACAACAAGGCATAAACGTCCTCGGGTTCCACTGTCTGAAGCATTCACGCGCTGTCTGGAGCATTCGTGTTGGGGACTTTTTTCCTCTCTGTCTGGTTGTACTCTTGTACTCATATATACTTCAAGAATCTCTGTGGTAAGTGTCAATAAAGAAACCTTGATTTTCACTGAAACATAACCCATGAAAAAAACTGCTGATCAATAACTGTGGCGAATATCAATATATAACGGTAATCGGGTAATGAAATCTTGAAGGGTAGTTTATAATGGCACTTGAGTAATATTGGCTTAGAACTAGCTAGCGAGTCCCATTCTCATGTCACCCACTTCATTCATCACGTTGTAATTTAAACGTAGGCCTAATGACAGGGGGGAAATGACTATTACATACAAGTTGAACAGTCTTGCAACATGCAATCTGCGACTATAGTTGTGAGCCTTCTCTCAAAACAAGTAGGCCATGTGATCACTCAAAGCAAGGTAATGAAAAAGGAGGTGCACCGCACGCATGGCTTGTAGGAGTAGCCGAAAAGTTACAGAAGTATGTCTAAGGAGCAAATGCGTTTAAGAGCTAGTCCATTTTCAATGTCTCCAAGCCTCCAGTCCCTTTTCATAAGGCTACTTTGTTTTTTGAAAAAAATAGCCTACGTTCTTGTGCTGCCATGTCTGCGGGCATGTTCTTCAAATTATGTTCAACATCAGATTAATTGACCCTAACTTACTTCATGCATGTACCAGCTATCCACAGACAGCATATACACCAGTAATTCATCATCAGATGGGTAGGCTTTGTATGAATAGTTCTAGGCCAATTTGAAGTGCCACCAGGAATCTTGATGTGCCCTGTATTTAATGTCTAGCCCACCACACACAGTATCCTGACGGTGGTGTATGTAGCTAAACAGATATGAAAGGTCAACACACACTAGGCCTACTGCTAAATCGATGTCAGAAAATGCCAATGTACAGCTACTACAAAGATATTTGCAACTATAATTACTGAAGTACAATCGCCTCCAAAAGAGTTGTCGCCTACCCATCTGTTTGGAATAACAGCTAATAACCTGACTTTCAATTAATCACTTGGCTTCAGAAGTCACTCATATGAAAGCTACAACCCTCTCGAATGAAAATGTATGTACAAAAATAAATTTCATGCACCAAAGAAAGATTGACCCTTTAATGAACACAAACAGGGCAGATTTTGACAAGACAAAAGTTTTGTCGCCTATCGAACATAATGTGAAAATGAGCAGATAAGTCACTTCAAAACACTTCAAATACGCAGATCGGGTGTCATACTTAATCACTGGTTCACTCACACCTCTCCAGAAAATCAACTTTGGCCTTAGGTGTATGTTTAGGGTCATTGTAATCATGGAAAGCAACGCAATGAAAATCAATGGAGTTCAATGAGAGATGGTGACATATTTGCTATTCGTAGAGCAATATATTTTTAACTTCATGATGTAATCAATGATAAAAGCCCTCACACACCAGCAGCATGCATGCAGCTCCACATAAGAGCTGTATCCCTCCCATGTTTGACTTTAGGCACCATGTATTTTTTCCAAATGCTTCACCTTTAACACCAAAGAAGTCTCTCCCACTGTCCTGTCTCAGAAAAGCCAGCCAAGAGTATGTCAGGCCTAATTCTGACAAAAATGAAGGCTAATGGGACTCATACTCTGAAATCAAGATCCCAAGATCAACCATTTTAGAACTGATAGCATCAGAACTATATGGTGTTGGAGATGAAGAATATGAAAAAAGAGAAATGGTGCATAAAGTGAAACATGGTACAGATACACCTCTTATGAGGAGCTGCATGCATGCCGCAGGAGTTTGAGGGCTTTTGTCATTGATTAAATCATGAAGTTAAACATGTATTGCTCTACGAATAGCGAATATGTCACCATCTCTCATTGAACTCCATTGATTTTCATTGTGTTGCTTTCCATGATTACAATGACCCTAAACATACACCTAAGGCCAAAGTCGATTTTCTGGAGAGGTGAGAGTGATTCAGTGATTAAGTATGACACCCAATCTGCGTATTTGAAGTGTTTTGAAGTGACTTATCTGCTCATTTTCACATTATGTTCCATAGGCGACAAAACTTTTGTCTTGTGAAAATCTGCCCTGTCTGTGTTCAATAAAGAGTCAATCTGTCTTTGGTGCATGAAATTTATTTTTGTGCATACATTTTCATTCGGGAGGGTTGTAGCTTTCATATGAGTGACTTCTGAAGCCAAGTGATTAATTGAAAGTCAGGTTATTAGCTGTTATTCCAAACAGATGGGTAGGCGACAACTCTTTTGGAGGCGAGTGTGTAGAACATGAAGTGACATTGGAGTGGTTTAACTTTATGTGCAACGGTTGTTAAAGCATGTATGACATTTTTAAAATGTGGTGTGTTTGTATATGCTTGAACATCCCACAGACAAAACAGCTATCCAGCTATTTTCATACACCATGGTACCACAGCTTCATGATTAAAACTTCCTGGTTTATTTTCTTCATGTTTGTTCATTCAGATGGGTGTGTGGAGATCATGAAGATGGAACCTGCCAGCGAGCTCCAGCTCCAGCCCTTTATCCTCCATTTTAATAACAGTCATTTACATTTCATTAAACGTACTGTACCTGATGTCTCAACCAATATGACTTAAGTAATACATAGTACTGCTTTCAGTTGTTTCAGTTCAGCCTGAAGCAATGTGTTGACCAACAACACAAGAAGAACCCCCATATACATTTACGTCATGAGTCGTGTTGACTTTTAACTCGTTTATTTTTTAAATAAACACTTACTATTATCATCCCAATGTTTCTTGTGCTTGAGACCTGTATATTAACATGCCTTTACCATTTGACTTCTCATAATGCTGAACAGAAAAGGCCAGAACAGGCTTTACATATGTGTAATGTATTTTTATTATATGCTGCTTTTACTAATACAAATGCACACAGCCATTACTTAATAACTACTTACAATTGCAGGATTTAGCAGTACAAATGGTGTAGTTTATTTACATATTGTTTTGGTTTGTATAAACCAAACAAAACAGTTTTTGTTTGTCCTTGCAATAATCACAGCAACACCATGGAAGGCCCGTCACAGCAGCTGATGATGCAGCAGATCTGGTTTGTCCATGTTCTGAAAAGAGCAAGAGAAAGGGTTGACAAATTATTTTAGACAGTTCAGGTGTCAGAACAAAGGCCCAGTGGCCTCTGAATAAAATGCTTCGTTCTGCCTGTTGTAGCTAATTGTATTATGATGTTATGAACAAAAAGCAGTGAAAGACAGATGAAACTTGCGGGCGATGCGGACCGTGTCCTTGCCAGCTCTTGGAGGTCCTCAGGTGGCTCCAGGCCACACACAGGAAGCAGTAGTCCGCGGGGCCGTGGAAGTCCTCCACCTGCTCACGAGTCACGTTGATCACCACCTCCCACATCTGCTGCCCTGAAACACACAGCCATGGATATAGTGCCAGTTATATTTTATTACTATACACAAATTATGAGGGTGATCGCTTGACTCAGGAAATAGGTCTTAGATGTTACAGTTTTTGTCTTGTGAATGTAATCTTTGGTACCTTTTAAAATACTACCCTTTACATTATGCTTCCTGGTTCTATACCTAAGTGTAGGCCTAATTTCAGTCTCACTTACTGATGTGTTAGGTTTATTATGCTTGGGACATTATTTGTACAAATCACTTGGTTACATTTTGTTTATCTTCACCTCATAAGAGCCACACAGGGCAAGGCTATGGATTGCTAGAACCAGGCTTATGATAATGACTCACGTGTGTAATATAGTGTAGATGGCAGTCGTGACAGTGGCTCAAATCCTTATCCAGGAGTGGTCCTTCTATGGTGTGCCTGCTGAGGTGTACTGTTCAGAGAGGTACAAAAAAGGCACATGGAGGGTAATGAGAACAATATCCATTTTGTATGCAAACAACTTTAATAAGTAGCTGAACTTGTATAATAGTGACAGGTTTTGGGGTTAAAAAATGTCAGCATGGTATGAATATCCAGTAAATAGATACTGAATGAGGTATATTTCATTGAATGGCACTCGACCTGTATGCTACACTGCCCTACAATCTTAGAACGCAGTAACTCTAAAAACGGCAAACTGAGAAAAAAGGCTTCCATATGGCGCGACAACTGTGTTGTCTGTAAATTGGTGGTGACACTTCCTGGTAATGCTTTTTTAGGATAGAAATTTAATGCAAAAAAAAAAAACGCCAAAAAAACAACATTTATGTGTCTTTTTGCCACAAAAAACAGACTTACTGCGTTCTTGGCTGGTATTACTGCCACAAAATGGAGTTACTGCAGGAGTTACTGCGTTCTTAGCTTGTATTACTGTCTACTCCCAAACCAGTCCCATTGGAACGTGCAGCAGTAACTCGCCGATTTACTGCGTTTTTGTTTAACCTTTTTTGGGTCATTTTTGCACTTTCAAAATGAGTTTTCTCCAAAACGGGACGGTGTTGGACCACCATTTTTGGACACAAGACAAATGAGGTAGTTTAGAACCGATTTCCGATATAAAAAAAAAATCGACCATTTTGAGTTACTGCGTTCTAGTATTGCACGGCAGTACAGCCATGGATATGGACAATAGTCTTGTATTTTATTAAATATAACAATAATAGCTTCACAGAGGAATTGGATCTCAGGTCTAGAATCAGGAAGCATATTGTAAAGGTAGTATTTGAAAAATTACCAAAGACCACATTCACAAGACAATTTACAGTACTTCCAAGGCTCTGAGTTCCCAAGGAGAAATGTGCTTATCCGCAACAGAGTGGTAAGCTTACATCTGCACAATCTGGGTAGGCCTACTTGACTGGTAATAGTCACATTAACAGACTAAAACTGCACAATGTATTGATAGATGTAAATGTGCTTTCTTATACTGGGAGTGTGTGTACATGTGGTAGCCTACTGGCAGATTCTTGTTGGGACATCGCTTCTGCAATGACAGAAAACAACACAAGGGAGAACATTACTCCTAAAAGGAACGACGACATGAAATTGGCCTCCATAGTTTAGAGACAAATATGAAATGGCCTGATCTAAAGGTCCATTAGCACAATGACAAACATCTAACTTAAGTTCAGCATATGGGTACATTCAACTTTCACATGTCAACAGCCCAAGTATGAATATGCACAATATTAAGACGACAGATAAAACATTAAACTATAACCTCGCGGGTTGCTCGCGCAAACGAAAATGACCTCCGCGAATTATATTAAGCAATGTCTCTCAACATAAATTCTGCCAACAGAGTCACCCTACAATATAAACAATACGTGAGGAATGATGCATTTTGCAGGTGCACGCCACAAACCTAGAACTATTTTGCAGGTGCATGTCACAAACCTAGAACGATTCTAGTTTATGTGCTCAGACTATCTGCTGAAATGAAATAACAGTAGAGCTTGCCAGCTGTCGGCAGAGTTTACCCCCATATCATCCTGGGCAGGTGGCACATGACCATCGACGTTATGACCAACAACAATGGCGGCAGAAAAGAGTTGTAGCATTAATGATTTACAACAATACAACAATTGAAATACATATATCAAATGTGTAGTCATTATGAAACATTATGAAGTCTTACCTGAAAGTTTCTCCGTGAAGACTTCACACGTTTACACAAGACGAGAACGTTCACTTCCTGGTGTGACGTTAACTCGCCGGAAAATGCCATTGGTGGATGTGTAGCAACCGGCCTTTGGATTGGACCGCACCTCAGGATACGTTAGTAATAATTTTCGCTACATTAATCGCAATTTCCTCAAAAACACGCAACATTTCGAGTGGGAAACAACCGGCTATGTGAAACTAAGGATGTTATACAATTTCTGTTAAAAAATGGGCTTGTCTCCTGCAGGGTAATTATAATTTCGATAACTAAGCAAGATAGACTGTCTTGGCCTTCAGTCTATATGCTTACAGAGGTCACTGTCCCTGCGCCTTATCCAAATAGCCTACATTAGCCTATATAGGTCACAGGTGTAGTAAAATAGGCTATATAGGCATATATGTGTGCTTACCCTGTCTGAGAAAGGTTTTCACAGACTAAAAAGTCACAGGTAGATAGGCCTACAAACACTTTTGGCACTCCAGGCAACAACCTCCCAGTTATTCCGTTTCTTGCTATGTTATCATTATTATAATATTAGTTACAATATTTACTATATGTTGGGCTTAAAACTACTTTTTTACTTGACCATAATGTATGTGCACAACATGACAGTAATGGGATGCCACATATTTCTAAATAAATTCAATAATCTATTGAAAATTATCAATATTTTCCATTACTAATTAAACATTCAAAATGGCCGCCCCATATGACGTCATAATATGCTAACCCTCTACTGCATGAATTATTATATTTACCATGTAAATGTTTCAGTGCTTTTTTAGTGTTAAAATGAGTTAAATAATAGATTTCCCAAAAAAAATTAAATACAATTATTTTTAATTAAGATTTTAGCTTATGGTTTCCATATGGCAACTTCATGCAGTCGTGGAATCTTGTGTAAAATCAGGTTTTTCCTCAAAAAGAGACTTTTTCCTTGATAAAACTCCAATATATTACTTTCCAAATGTTAAAACACATTACATTACATAAATTAAAATATATATTTTTAGTATTTAGTGAAATTATTTTTGGTAAGATAGCAAAATATGGTCAACAATTCGGCTCATAGACGTGTACCACACATTTACAAAAAAGCTTCCGAAAAGGTTGTTTACACCTATTTGCAAACATGTACAATGCATTTTTACATTGAACATGTCTAAAATTACAAATATAAGTACAAATTATTCATTTGGCACAATAATTATAAGAAATATCTGTACAAATAGCCTCATACTACTCTAATTCTAAGTCATTCCAATGGGGTTGATTGGGGTGAATGGCCAAAATGTTGTTCCATAACTGCATGAAGTTGCCATATGGCAACCATAACATTTTACCATTAAAAAAAAAACCTTTGCATCTAAAGTTGTTTTAATGATGAAAAATAACAGTTTAAGTAGATTGCCGAGTGCATCAGATCATCAGCTGTGGTTACTCGCTCTGGAAATAATCATAGCTGATGATGCGACGCACTCGGCAATCTACTTCTGTGTCAAATAGTTGGCTTGACCGTAACTGTAGATATTGTCAAGGTAGTAGCTTCAGAAAACACATTCTGCAGACCTTTCAAGAATACATGAAGGGCTTTGGACACTTCGGTTTATGTGTGGATACCCTCAACATATTACGAGGTACGTGTGACGTTGTTTTGAGCTGTGCAAGACTTTAAAATGTTGTGTTTTTGAAATGTGTGTAACCGCCGAGAAACGATGCCCGCAATCTGTCATATTGCATAGCTGATATGGCTAACGAGGCTAACGTGATATTATCAAACTTTCTCAAAACGCATCCTTTTGCCTTGACTGTATTTCACCCCAAACAAGCAAAAATGAGGCAAACTTGTTACAACTCCGGATAAATCCTTTAACATTTAGAAATCTGGTAGACCTCGACAGTCGGATAAGCACACACCTATCTGGGAGTGGGGATTCGCAACTCGATTGGCCACAAGTCAGGACGAATCAAACAGACTCGATCAATGACGAGGCGGAAGTTGGTTCCGTTTCACTCAGTGAGTGTTCGTGACTGAACAGCATGCTAGAGAGATTAGAGAATGGCTGCTTTAGTCAACTAAAGAGGGATATATATAGTCCGGTTTCATAATTTCTCCATTCACCTCAATGCATTTTTTATGAGATCATAATTTCAACATTTTGCATTACTTTTTCAAAATTGCAAGTAAAACCTGTTTCGTAAGGCAATATCTTGTCTTGAAGTAAAACAACTTGTGTGTTTTGTTAAATGATTGTCGTGGTATGCTTTGTAAGTTTCCCT
>NC_085877.1:32682575-32698245 GCF_034702125.1 Engraulis encrasicolus | reverse complement strand
TACAAAACCATCACAGGAACGGCCCCAGCTTATCTGAAGGACCTACTGACGCCTTATGTTACTGGAAGAGAACTGCGCTCATCCAGCACAAGCCGTCTGGCTCTGCCATCCAGTCGCTCTAGGTACTCCCAGTCAAGACTGTTCTCCGTTGTGGTACCCAAGTGGTGGACCGGTCTCCCAGAGGCAGCAAGACTAAGCACGTCTCTTGCAGCCTTCAAGAAACAACTAAAGGCCTTCCTCTTTCGAGAGTATCTACTAGACTAATGCTTGAGCTGGCTTTGCCTCAGGGCAGACTCCTGACATGATGTTTAGTTTAGTTTAGTTTGCGTGTGTGTGTTTGTGTGTATGTGTACTCGTCATTTACTTTTTATGAAAAAAAAAAAAAACTAACCCCTCTTTGCAACTGCACTTGTTGTATATCTCCTGTGCACTTTGTATTTGCTTGTGATGTTGGCTTGATTATGTCCTCTTTTTGAAAGTCGCTTTGGTTATAAAGCGTCTGTCAAATGCAATGTAATGTAATAATGTAATGTAATGTAATAAATCTTAACAAAAAAAATTCTTCTCTTCTAAGACTAATATGAAACATAATGTATCACATCTTCTTTCATTGACATTTGTTTTTTAAAGGCCAAAATGTTTCTACTTGGACCATACTAGAAAGTATTTGTTTATTACTTAGTAAACTTTCATGTAAAGATCAAATTTGGCAATAGACAGCCCAGTTTCAATGAGCAGCATAGTTGCAGTACCTTTTTTGTCCATTTCCTGCACAGTGTCCCTTTAAGAGCCCAAAGGATAAACATTAGGGGAAAGCCACAACCACATTCACAATCTAATTCACAAATAAAAACATTAAAGACAGCATTGAATGCCTTACCTTACAGACTTCTAACAGAGCAGGCCAGTGCGAGAAGTCTTCACCCATAGTACATCTTGTACCACTTAAAGAAAGAAAGAAAGAAAGAAAGAAAGAAAGAAAGAAAGAAAGAAAGAAAGAAAGAAAGAAAGAAAGACCAAATTGCATTTATAGACAGCACAGGATTTGTGAATGAGTAGCATGCATTCTGTAAATAAACTAGGCTACTTTTAAATGCTCCACTTAAAAGAGGAAGAGAAGTAAAACGAGATAACGCAGTGCATGCTTTGCATTGCACCATAATAAGTGCAAGTACAAAAGTGCTATGCACTTCAATAAATAGGATAATAGTCCCACATGTGTCATCCAATTCCCTTGCCTGTGCAAAGTTTTAATACAGGTAGCCTAATATACATCCAGGTCGGTTGTTCTTTGTTGGTTGTGAAAGACCAACTTTAAAATCGAATATTAGGCTCAAATGAACACACTGAAACGATGCCAGCCCTCTGTTCTCGAGCGCATGCAACGTGTTTGATGAAGTTCTAGTTGGCTGTGCATGTCCCCCACCACCCCTCCCCCATAAACGGATCAGACCCTCCCGTGCAAAAAAAAAAATCGTTGTAGCTAATGACCAGCTAAATTATTTAAAAAAAAATTCCATTACATACCCTGGCCTAAATATACACATTTTCCAATCTTTTCGAAATTTACATGATGCATACATAATAACTACACCCCTGCATGTGTTTACACATGTTACTAGCATAGTGTCGAAGCAAACACAGATCTTGCACTCTTATACACTGCTGTGTGTTCATCTTTGACTCAGCTTCCACGCACAAAAGACACAAGAGCAGTTTTACACCGCCCACCATAAATGAAAGTTCTTCATTTACTTACTCAATTTCGTGTAGATCTTCTCACATGAGGACAGAGGAGGCGAACGGCTCTGGCTTGAAACCAAAGAAATTCAACAGAAGAACAATCTCTCGGGGGGAAATGCATTGGCCACGATGTAGTACGGGGGCGTTGACTGAGGACACGAGTGGATGGAAAATTAACACCCTTGCGCATGGTCATTAGTCAGTGGGTGCGATGGATACTATTTCCGTACTCTCTTGCGCATGGTCAGTGGGGGCGACACCACGATGGATAATTTGTGGCCAAATTAACTGCAGCTGTTGGTCAGCAGTAATTGCTGGGGGTAATTAAGGACAGCTGACAAACATTCACGCTGTCCTATGACCTGTTCCACACTCCGACCCTCGCGGAAGTGGCATTGCATGCTTCCCTGATGCTTCCAATACTGACCGTAGAAGAAGAATAAAGTTTCCGTACTCCCCTCGCCATAATTTCGTACTACGCTGTTATGACGTAAGTAAGCCCTCCTATATATCTATCTCTCCTTGCTTGAAACTCTCTGGCTTCTTCTTGTCTTAGGAAATGGTCCACTAGCGCCACCTCAGGACTGGAGGCCAACCCATTGAAAGCATTAGAAACATGCAAATTCCTATAATGACTGGCTGCAGGCTTGCAGCTGGGTCAGTGGTGACGTCACCACTGACCTGCTCCGGGACCTGCTCCGGGACAGTGTCAACGTCACACGCGATGAAGTGGACGATGTGGCAGGTTTGCGTCCCCGAGGGGGAGTTGTGTTACTTTGGCAACTGAGATAGCAAGCTTGCACTGCACACAATGTGTTTTTATTATTATTATTATTATTATTATTCTTTCCTTATGTTGGCCTATGACTACATCGTCTTTCAGAAAAAGAAAAAAAAAGGCCCGGCTATCTTTGACAGACGGCCACGTCATGTGTCGTTAATCTTTAACTTTAATTAACCCAAGGAAATGGTTCTGGTCTAGATATTCCGTACACCACCGGCAACATTATAATGTTAGGAATGTGGCAGAAGTATGATAACACAACTCGTCCCCCTCGGGGACGCGAACCTGCCACATCGTCCACTTCATCGCTATCCCAAAGAAATGCAAGTCATGGGGTTAACTTGCTGAGCTACAACGCCGCTTGCTTTGTTGGTGTTGCCTTTCAAATTTCAACCACCAGCAAAGAGGTGTTGGCCTGTTTTAATGTTCCACGTGATACTCTGTTAGTTGGCCTTTCGTTTCTTTCCCGGCACACACTACAGTTATAACATTATGTGATGTATCAATAAACCACGAAAAATGCCATATAACCTCGGCTACTCGAACAAAACAAATGTTACAGAGTACAGACAGCCTTTCAGCGAAACAAGCCTTTAGCAAACTGAAGGGCGACTACTCCACGCAACGTGTTGCACATGCGCAGAGCGGGGACACAGACCACAAAACATAACATTCGACATTAAGCAACATTATAGGACTACGTGTTGAAAACATGTCTTCTCAATTTCAAGTCTGAATTTCAAAAGACGAAACTGAGGATCGGATTGTTTACATTTTAGCTTGATGTCGCGGTCTTGTAGGCCCACAGACTGTCGTGTGGCTCACGTGTGACGTCGACTCTGTCCCGCAGTTCAGTGGTGACGTCACCACTGACCCGGCTGCAAGCCTGCAGCCAGACCCTCTCGCAAATTCAGCATTCTCTAAGAAAACATGATCCATAGCCTATTTGATAAAATCATGTTTACTCTATGAATTGTTTTGCATCTATTTACTTTATATAGGTTAATTCTAAGACCCATCATTCCCCGTTTTTCAGTCTGGACAGTAAATAATTGTTGTATTTGGCATGCTGCTCCTCATGGTAGGCCTAGTTGATTCGGTACCTCCAATAAAAGTGCAGTCCCACCTGTGACAACTCTCTTGTTGTGTCAAAGACGAGTCATGTTGGGATAATGCCTAACTTCAGAGGAAGAAACATTCTCCGATTTGATGTTTAAGTACACATTCATATGAAATGTATTTTTATGTGAAAAAGATATGAAATTAAATGACTTTTTATTCTTTCACAGTACACTAGTTTGGTTTAGACTGATTTCTCAGTGACATTTCAGTAATTGGCATCGTTTTACTCATCTCTCATTACTCATTGTAATGACTTTATGATTGTCAAGATTGCAAATAGAAAATCATTGGTGACTTGTTAAGGACTTGGAAAATGTAGACTTAGACTTGACTTGGTCAAATGTAACTTGACTTGTGACTTGACTTGGACTTGAGTGGGAAGACTTGAGACTTGTGACTTGCACATTAGTGACTTGGTCCCACCTATTACCACTGTGAATAATAATCCTGCCATATGGATCCAGTCATATCTCAACCAGAGCTTCTGTTACTGTTCTGCATTCCAACATTGTTGGGTTTGGCTGTACCTCCAGTAGGGGTGTCTAAAAAATTTGAGGCCATTGTCACTAGCCTGATATATGTTGCATTTTGTGAAAAAATATTGCGTTACACATTTCTATCTTTTTACTTACCTGTGTTTCTTGTAAAACAATTTAAAAAAAAAGAGAGAGAGAAAAAAATATGTTTTTTCATCTCAGTTTAGAACATTTGAACACATGGCCCTACTTAGAATTTGCCTGAGTCAGTGCCTGTACTGCGTTCAGGCAGATATGAAAGATTTTGGTGCTTTTATTAAGCAGGCTTGCAGAGCAAGGCCCGATTCTAGTAATCTCTAAGTCCTGTTTATTATTTAAGCGGGCTTGCGGAGCATGGCCCTTGCAGAGCAAGGCCCGATTATTAGTAATCTCTAAGTCCTGTTTCTTATTATTATCGTTCTTGTCCAGGGGGACAGTAAAAATAGAAAATGGATCTCCTCCTAGGCCTTTCGAGATAGAGACACCGTTCAAACACTAAAACGACCGGCTCGGCTTGGAGATCGCGTATATTAATAGGCTTTTCCGTGTCTCTTGTCGTTTTCCCGTTTTTGGCGATTTTGTGAAAGCCTGGGTCCCCATTGAAAACAATGGTGGAACCTTCATGAACCAAAGTTCCGCCACTCTAAAGATTAGAGTGTAGGAGGCTTTTTCGGTCATAAAACATCAACACTTTCACCTAGAAGTTTATTTGATGCATTGTTAGCGAGCTCTATGGGATGTCTCCAAATTGTCAAAGTTTCATCTCCCAACTCCCAATACTTTTTAAATGGCAGGTTTGTAAAAAAAACAGGCCTGGGTCTATGGAGAATCCCAGTCTATCAAAAAATGCATTTTTCAAGAGATCAGCACATGTCCCACACGGAGGTCCATTTGTGCCTGACCCATTTAACCTATAAACTTCATTCAAAGAGAGATCACAAGCATGACTCCGATCTGTGAAAAGGACACGTGTCAACTCCTTTTAGTTTTTTTACAACGATGTTGTAAAGACAAAAAACTCATTCTCATTCTCTGCCCTGTTTACAGCACAATACTAACTGTCATTCAGAACAGGTGCAGTCAATGAAGGGTTCCATTTCAACTGTCACTGTCTCAAGATTCTATTCTTAACGAGCAGGTGCGAGCAACCATTCTAGAAGTCTATTGTTCAGCTCTTCAATGCAATGTGATATAGTCTTGCTGGATTGTACATAACAGATAGCTGCTTGGCTTAATGGGAATGCATGCTGATGGATTAGAGATATGGAGGTTGAGGGTTCGAACCCCACCCATGCCATGTTGATTTTCAAAATTATATCATATGCAGTGTTCCTTAGCCAAGTTAAAATACCATGTATGTCATTTATTACCAATGGCAAATGTGCTGAATTACAGATATGGAGGTTGGGGGTTCGAACCCCAGTCGAAGCCATGTTGATTTTCAAAATTATATCATATGCAGTGTTCCTTGGCCGACTTAAAATGCCATGTATGTCATTTAGTATGAATGGAAAATGTGCTGAATTACAGATATTGAGGTTTGGGGTTCGAACCCCAGTCAAAGCCATGTTGATTTTCAAAATTATATCATATGCAGTGTTCCTTGGCCAACTTAAAATGACATGTATGTCATTTAGTATGAATGGCAAATGTGCTGAATTACAGATATGGAGGTTGGGGGTTCGAACCCCAGTAGAAGCCATGTTGATTTTCAAAATTATATCATATGCAGTGTTCCTTGGCCAACTTAAAATGCCATGTATGTCATTTAGTATGGATGGCAAATGTGCTGAATTACAGATATTGAGGTTGGGGGTTCGAACCCCAGTCAAAGCCATGTTGATTTTCAAAATTATATCATATGCAGTGTTCCTTAGCCAACTTAAAATACCATGTATGTCATTTAGTATATCCCCAAAACGCAGAGCTACAACACTTTCAAGATGGCTGAATCTAAGATGGCTGAATTGTTTGGCCCATAACTTCTGACTGGGTGGATGGATTTTTTCCAACATTTCTTTTAGCTTTGTTTTCTCAATAGTACTTTGTTTCATCTCTGCCCCAAAAGGCAAGCCCGCTTCCAGCATTTTCTGTGAGAATGCAATCTAGTTTATTTCTTGGTCTTGTGCAGGGCAGTAAAAATAGAAAATGGATCTCCTCCTAGGCCTTTTGAGATAGAGACACCGTTCAAACACTAAACCGACCGGCTCGGCTTGGAGATCATTTTTATTAATAGGCTTGTCCGTGTCTCTTGTCGTTTTCCTATTTTTGGCGATTTTGTGCAAGTTTGGGTCCCCATTGAAAACAATGGTAGAACCTTCATGAACCAAGGTTCCGCCACTCTAGAGATTAGAGTGTGGGAGGCTTTTTCGGTCATAAAACGTCAACACTTTCACCTAGAAGTTTAGTTGACGCGTTGTTGGCGAGCTCTATGGGATGTCTCCAAATTGTCAAAGTTTTATCTCCCAATTCCCAATACTTTTTAAATGGCAGGTGTTTTAAAACCGTCAGGGCTGGGTCTATGGAGGTTTCCATTGTTCCCAAAAGTGCCTTTTTCAAGAGGTCAGCGCATGTCCCACAAGAGGTCCATTTGTGCCTGAACCGTTTAACCTATAAACTTCATTCATGGACTGTTAGAGAGATCACATACATGACTCCGATCTGTGCGCAGGACACGTACCAACTCCTTTTAGTTTTTTTACAACGATCTTGTAAAGACAAAAAACTCATTCTCATTCTGCCCTCTGCTTAGAGCACCATATTAACTGACATTCAGTCAATCAGAACAGGTGCAGCCAATAAAGTGTTCCATCTCTACTGTCACTCTCTCCCAACATTCTATTCTTAACGAGCAGCTGCACTACCACTCCAGAAGTCTATTGTTCAGCTCTTCAATGCAATGTGATATTGTCTAGCTGGATTGTTTAAGACAGCCAGCTGCTTGGCTCAATGGGAATGCTGCTGGATTAGAGATATGGAGGTTGAGAGGTCGAATCCCACCTGAAGGCATGTTGATTTTCACAATTATATCATATGCAGTGTTCCTTGGCCAACTTAAAATGCCATGTATGTCATTTAGTATCAATGGCAAATGTGCTGAATTACAGATATGGAGGTTGGGAGTTCGAACCCCAGTCAAAGCCATGTTGATTTTCAAAATTATATCATATGCAGTGTTCCTTAGCCAACTTCAAATATCATGTATGTCATTTAGTATCAATGGCAAATGTGCTGGATTACAGATATGGAGGTTGAGAGTTCGAACCCCACCCGAAGCCATGTTGATTTTCAAAATTATATCATATGCAGTGTTCCTTAGCCAACTTCAAATATCATGTATTGTATGTCATTTAATATCAATGGCAAATGTGCTGGATTAGAGATATGGAGGTTGAGAGTTCGATTCCCACTTGAAGCCATGTTGATTTTCAAAATTATATCATATGCAGTGTTCCTTGGCCAACTTCAAATACCATGTATGTCATTTAGTATCAATGGCAAATGTGCTGGATTACAGATATGGAGGTTGAGAGTTCGAACCCCACCCGAAGCCATGTTGATTTCAAAATTATATCATATGCAGTGTTCCTTGGCCAACTTAAAATGCCATGTATGTCATTTTGTATCAATGGCAAATGTGCTGGATTACAGATATGGAGGTTGGGAGTTCGAACCCCAGTCGAAGCCATGTTGATTTTCAAAATTATATCATATGCAGTGTTCCTTAGCCAACTTCAAATATCATGTATTGTATGTCATTTAATGTCAATGTAATGTAATATCATGTAATGACTTTACTTGGGGTGGCCAAAAAAACATTAATTAATAGTATAGTAATCATGTGAACACATTATCATGTCATGACTTTACTTGGGGTGGCCAAAAAACATGAATTAATAGTATATTTAATCATGTGAACATATTATAATGCCATGACTAATTCATTAATCGTTAGTCATTTGCTGATGTTAGGCCTACCTGAGCTGTATCAGAGTGGCATATAGGCACAATTTCACATCTCTGGTGAAGTATGGTGCTGTTAACAATGGAGGTCTACTAATTTAAAAACTACAACTACTAGTAGAGTTGTTCCGAAGGGCTCTTTGCGTTAGCCTGGTCCTGACCATCCCATAATACTACCATTTCATTTCGTATTTATGGTCTGGCATTTGTTTGCTCTGAAGCGATTGTAGAAAGCAGGAAGTTTGCACTCAGTTATAGTTTGAAATTATTGGACACCTCTCACCCAATCGCTGGCAGTTACTCAACAACAACATAGCGCAGACCAATGGCTCTGGCGCAGATGTGTACGTCATTGTCACGAGCGTTCTCCCCCTTTCGTCCCCACGTGGGGGGCGTATTCGATTATTGGCTGTTTTCTGGGGGGGGGCGTTGCAATCAAAATTCTACTGCTGCAAGCACTCCACAGAGAAGCACGGCCAGACTACAGTAGTGGAGCCAATCCTTTGGCGGAAGTACGTAGGATGGCTCGCGAGGCTATCTTTGCGTTGGGTCAGGTGCAAGGGTCCTTGACATTATTCTCAAATTGCACTATTTGGTATTAGGTTATAGGTTGTACTGAACTATTTTATAGGTTATAAAGAAGTAATCTTATTTAAATTAAGAAAAGACAAATTGACTAAAATCTGGAAGTCATCACTGGCGGGCACCTCAGAGGCTCCTTCGACTATCTGGCACCCACAGGCCTGTTGGCAATGCCTGGCCAACAGTCAGGGCTAATCTGTAGCCTATCAGAATGGGAGACACACACATCCTACACCTGAGCCACTAAAAGAATGCAGACAGTGAGAAACAAGACACAGTATGTCATATTAAAAAATGTGAAATGTGAAGTGATTCCCTGTGTTAACTGCCTCAGGGGCCAGGAGGTGTAGCGATAGTGGGACCGAGAGAGTAGGCCTGGAGAGGTTGCTTCTAGGCCACAGCCTGCAGGTGATGAAAGTTGCATGCCCCCCTCCCAGCTTCTAATGCCACAGAACCATCACGGCCACGCTTCCTTACACAATGCCGTCACATAGCCTCCATGGAGTTGCCATAAGGCAGTCTTTCTCAAAGTGGGGCGTAAGCAGTCAGACCCTCTGAAGGGGGGAATGATGGAAAAAGTTTGAGAACCACTGCCATAAGGTTTGATTGAGATATGACTGGATCCATATGGCAGGATCATTATCCACAGTGGTGATGCTGACATTACTTACACCATTATTGCCTTTATTACTCATACATCATTAATTAAGGTCGGATTCATGTATGATTGAATCGATATGTCAGGATTTTCATCAGCAGTGTTAATATATGATATATTAACACTTGTAGTTCACACCATTAATTTCCCTTGGTTGTGTTGTGGATGTGTATTAGGGCTGCACAATTAATCAAAGTTGATCAAAAATTTCAATGATCAAAAATTGTCGCTTTGACGATTTAATTGTAATCACGCAGGGGACAGTATAAATGACCTGCTTTTGGGTGTCCTTTAAGCCAGAGCATGTCGACAGGCCGGTATTTCTGGACAAAAAATCTGTAGGCGCACCTACACGGTATTTCCTATTGCATAATTATTACAATTCAGTTTTATTTTGTTCATCCCTTATATAACACATTATTGGTTATATTTCATTTTTTTGTTTTTAAATAATATTTTGCACAAATTTCAGTTTTGTGTATTGTTGTTTCATGATAGCGATCAATAATCATAATTTTCAATTTTGACCCAAGTAATTGTGATGATCATTTTTTTCAATAATTGTGCAGCCCTAATGTGTATATTTCACCCCTTTACAGTAGTCCTAATTATTAATTTCAACAAGGCCCACTGTCCATATTAAGTTAATAGCTCAACATCCACATTTGGAGACGTCACACGTCCTACGTTCGAAGTTGCAGCTGACTGGGGCGACCTATATTCACTTTATTGTGTGTAAATGACAGATGAAAGATTCCACTGACTAGCATTAACTTATCAATTTAGACAAATATGTATTATATTACATTTTATTTATCAGCCACGTTTCCGCGGCACCCCTGAGGGGGGCCTGGGGCACCCCAGGGTGCCCCGGCACCCCTGTTGAGAAACACTGGCCTACAGCACTGTTAATGAAATTAGTTTAATAGACTCATCGCTTTTCATTCAAAGTGTAACACACACGTGCATGCACACATGCACGCACATACACACACACACAGTAACAAAGTCATCCCATGACGTTGATGAAACTGCTGTTTCCTTTCATTCATCACCACACACACACACACACACACACACACACACACACACACACACACACACACACACACACACACACACACACACACACAGGTCCATCGACAGGGAGGGACAAATGGGTATGCTGTCCCGGGCCCAGGGAGAGAGGGGGCCCAGAATTGGGTCCTCATTACATTATTTGTATTGGGAGGGGGGCCTAATTAGATCACTGTGTTGTGGGCCCAGCCAAAGCTGTCAGTGACCCTGCACACACACACACACACACACACACAGACACACACAGACACACACACACACACACACACACACACACACACACGCGCGCACGCGCGCACACACACACACACACACACACACATGAACCAATGTGGTTTGAAGGTTCCTTTGCTTGAACAAGATTCATATCCGTGATATGAAACCACTGGAGCCACTTCAGAGCTTTAACGGCGTGTAAGTTGTTTTACTGCATTTTCCCCTGCAGTCAGTGGTCTCTCTCTCTTTCTTTGTCTTTCTTTCTTTCTTTCTTTCTCTCTCTCTCTGTCTCTCTGTCTCTGTCTCTCTCTCTCTCTCTCTCTCTCTCTCTCTCTCTCTCTCTCTCTCTCTCTCTCTCTCACACACACACACACACTTGCACACACATTGACATTCTGAGAGAACATGTAAGTTGTTTACACACCCCCCCCCCTCTCTCTTTCTTATTCATCTGGCCCCCAACCAGAGAGAGACTAGAGACTGACTGGCCCAGCTGGCAACAAAGTCTGCCACTTTAATGAATCATTTAATTGGTTCAGCACGCCCGCCCACCCACTCACCCAGGGCAGTTTCAATGCATTCTGTAGCCCTAGGCAAAGAGGGACTTGGGGTGTCATTGTCATTTAAAGGGGCACAAGATAGGATGATGTCGTTTGTGCTGTGCCCGTGGTATGCCTGTCTCAAAATCTACAAAGTAATGAAAAATTGCTGTCGAAGTAAGCTCGCTGTGAGACTGTTTTTCATCACTGTTTTTCATCACTGTTTTTCATCACTTTCACTGTTTTTCTGTTGATACAAATCTGAACACGGTGTAAAGCGATTTTTCAAATGAAAAGTGTTTCCCACGATAATCCTTCAGACCACGCTGTCAGAAGTTGCATGTGGGGCTTTCTGACAGACCCTGGAAGTGGCCTTGAGAGCAATCGTTCGCTCACTAATGACTCGCATAAGCATCGCCTGACTCGGGACTGTGAGTAATTAAACATTTAATCCTACCTGGAACCCCTTTGAATATATAATAAGTACATAACCAGTCATTGCAGTGGGGCCCTTTCAGCACTGGGACCTAGGAAATTGCCCAGTTTGCTTCTACTCACCCACCCTGTCTCACCAGAATAGTTTTCCATGCTGCATTTCCACGCAATGCTGGGTTTGAAGTAAAATGATTGCAGTAAGATCACAAGACAATGCAAGTGTTTGCACACACACGCGTGTACAAGCACACGCATGCATGCACGCACGCACGCACGCAAGCACACACACACACACACACACACACACACACACACACACACACACACACACACACACACACACACACACACACACACACACACACACACACACGTGTACAAGCATATGCACACACACACTCACACGCAAACACACATACAAACACAAACACGAACACACACACACACACACAGTATGCCAGACTCTGGGAGTTCCATGACGCCATGGGAACATGTGGGTTGCTCGTACGGTATGTTCATATGCTCAGAGGTTGTTTGGGGTAAGTGGCTACACAAGAAAGTGCCTCTAGATGTGGCTGTGTGTGTGTGTGTGTGTGTGTGTGTGTGTGTGTGTGTGTGTGTGTGTGTGTGTGTGTGTGTGTGTGTGTGTGTGTGTGTGTGTGTGTGTGTGTGTGTGTGTGTGTGTGTGTGTGTGTGTGGTTAGTGGGTATTGTTATATTTGCATTTGAAACAGTGATTTTAGTGACATTATAGTTTTTGCCTATTGCTTGCACTCCTTTCGCAAAAAAAAAAACGGCTCCACGTGTAAAACTCTACACACAATTCCATAGCACAAAACACTTGGAAATAAACCATTCACCTTAATGCCAAATGCAAATCCTGCCACCAAAACCAAAACTCTGTGAAACAGAATAAAACATATGAAAATACTTGGGCTATTTCTCATTTGATTTATTTATTTATTTTATTATTATTTGGTGTATGGGGGTATTGTGTTTTGGAAAAGCTCTTTATTGATGCCTGTCTGATGTCCACTCAAAGCATTCCCCAGGCATGCTCACTCACACTCATACTCGCAATGGGTGGCCCCCTATAGCCAGTTATCTCCCGTGATTCTAGTACTACTAAACTGTAGCGCTGCAGTGGGTTATATTGCCTGTGTTAGTTTTTACGACTTTGGTTTATTGGTTCAGTAGGACGGCTGAATTAATCCTATTACATATCTCCTCTTCAAAGGGTGACAAGAAAGACTTTTCATAAGTGGGAAGAGTGACGGGGAGGGGGTGGAGGGACAACTGTGTGTGTGTCCATGTTTGTGTGAGAGAGTGGGCAGAAGGGGGGGGGGGTGCAATATTGGAAAGTGAAAACAAAGAGGCTGAGGTTAGAGGAGGGGACTAGCATATCTAGACAGACTATCTCTGCACAGACACATGTTGTCACTCTTTAGTCTCTCTTGCTGTGCTGCACGCATGCACACCACTATTTTCCAGTGCTCTCTTTTCTTCTCGCACTTTCATGCGGATACATATACGGGATATTTAGACGTCTCAGAACATAGTATCTGCGGAATTTTTCGTGCTCTCTCAGTCTCTTTCTTTCTTTCTTTCTCTCTCTCTCTCTCTCTCTCTCTCTCTCTCTCTCTCTCTCTCTCTCTCTCTCTCTCTCTCTCTCTCTCTCTCTCTCGCTCCGTCTCTCTACACACTGCTCAGACAAGAAGCAGGAGCTCCAGGGTGGAAGGTAAGATTTTGGTGCTGTTTGTACATACAGTAGTTGCCTGTGTTTACTTTTGAAGAACTTTACTAAACTGCTATGAAGGCCTTTTGCTATGTGATTTTAATCAATCTTTTTTTTTTAACTATTTGATTTGAAGGTAGCAGGAAAAACAAGTGGTCCTGGGTCATCTGATTTATCTGCACCAAATTTAAACAACAAAATTGTGGTTTTAATAACACAACAAGTAGGCCTAACTGAGAGGCACAATAGAAAAATACTTAGCATGAAATTTTGTTCATTTTGCTCATTTCTTCTATCCCAAAGAAACTTTTTTTCTGTTGATATCGTTCAGTCATCACAAGTGCCATGTTCTCAGAATATGCTGAGATTTATAAAACTCTTATTTTGTCTGGGTCTGACCCTTTCCTTTTTTGACACTGTACCCTTGTCATTCTCCTCATCTATATCTAAAATGATTGAAGGCTGGACTGTAATCTGGTATATAGGGGATTTTCTGGTGTCCTGACAGTCCTCAGGATGCTTAAAGGTTTTTTGTTGGTTTTATTGTTTTCCTTAGAGACCTTCCAACAATTTAGATGAACCAGCACATTTTTCTACCTTTCATGCAGACCAGTGGTTCTCAACCATGTTGTGGATATGCCCCCCTAACTTCATCATAAGCATGCCAACGCACAATAGCTCATCATAAGCATGTCAAAGCCCCCACCCAACAGCAGGAAGAAAACGGCACAGCCTAGTTATAATAAGTACTAACTGTCTGTATGCTATTAGTCAAGTCAAGTCAAGTCGGTTTTATTGTCAATTTCTTTGGAAGGTGAAAAAGTGGATCACACTCGGGTTCTTCTTTTCTTCTTTTTTATTTTGTATTTACATAGCAGCAGAAGTGTAGACAAACGTTTCGGCCGTTGCCTTCGTCAGTGTCTAAATTGTCCATTTCTTTACATGCACTGGTCATACAAAGAATTGAAATTACGTTTCTTACTTTCCCATGCAGACAGACATAGACTCTAGACTCTAGACTATAGGTGTGGACATAGACAATGAGGCATAGACACTATACATACATTACATAGAGTACCTATACAATACCCATACAGACATAACTAACTATGCTTTATGATTATTATGTGAATGGAACTTCACAATACCCCCATGCCCCCTCTCAGTTGTCTTGCTCTCAACGTCCCCCGATGGCTCTCTAATGCCCCTGTTGAGAAACACTAATGTAGACAGTGGACTGCCATCATAGCTCATCATAGTAAAGTATGGTATACCGGAGGGCCGTTGTTTTGGTCTCTGTGACTTTCTTAGCCTCCTTCATAATCACCTTTACATCTCTCTCTCTCTCTCTCTCTCTCTCTCTCTCTCTCTCTCTCTCTCTCTCTCTCTCAGGAATCAGCATGGGTCATCCCATGATCATCTCCTTCTTTACGATGACCTTTCTCTGTGTCGTCGTCGTGGCGATTGATGTGGAGCGCCACCAGACCAATGACACCCTGGACAACCTTTCGACCAATCACTTGCCCTCGACCAGTGGTCATAGCAATGACACCTCATCTTCCTCTTCAGCATCTCCATCCTCCTCCTCTCTTTCCTCATCCTCCTCCATCTCTCCAAGGAAGATCCCCCTCTCTCCTCCTCCTCGCCTCCCTCCTTTCCCCCTCTCCCTCTCCAACTCCTCTTCCTCCTCCATCTCCTCTCCTTCCTCTTCCTCTTCCCCAAGGAAACCCTCCTCTCCTCCTCTACTACCCGCCTCCCCCCGCTTCCTCCCTCTCTCCTCTTCCTCCTCCTCTTCCTCCCGCTTCCTCTTCCCTCTCTCCGCCTACCACTCCAACTCTTCCTCCTCCTCCTCCTCATCCTTGTCCTCTTCCAACTCCTCCTCCTCCTCTTCCAAAGACGCCCCGGCGCCCCCTAGTTGTGTGCAGCCGACGGGCGCCAAGCTGCTCTTCAAGTACGTCAACACGCTGTTGTCATGCGTCATCTTCGTGGTGGGCATGGTGGGCAACGCCACGCTGCTGCGCATCATCGCCCAGGAGAGGAGCATGCGGACGGGCCCCAATGCCCTCATCGCCAGTCTGGCCCTGGGGGACCTCATCTACATTGTCATAGCCATCCCCATACACATCTATAAGGTAGGGACTGCATACACGCAGGCACATACATGCACATACACGCTCATACACGCTCATACACACACACACACACACACACACACACACACACACACACACACACACACACACACGCACACACACACACATAGCCACATAGCGCTCATCGCCAGCCTGGCCCCGGGGGAAGT
>NC_085877.1:32657575-32677575 GCF_034702125.1 Engraulis encrasicolus | reverse complement strand
AAGGCGGTGTTCAGTCTGGTGGTGATCTTCGCTCTGTGCTGGTTCCCCCTGCACCTCAGCCGCATGCTGAAGAAACTCAACTACAGCCCCACGGACACACACCGCTGTGACCTACTCAAGTACGAGACCACACACACACACACACACACACACACACACACACACACACACACACACACACACACACACTGAACTACAGCCCCTCGGACACACACCGCTGTGACCTACTCAAGTATGAGACCACACACACACACAGACACACACACACACACACACACACACACACACATACACACACACACACACACACTGTGTTTTCCCGTCTTTCTCATGGATATCCGTGATGCAAAAATGAGGCATCTCTGATTGGGTCCCTCCGCCAGCTCTGTGTGTATACGAGAGTAGCAACCAGCTGATAGCTATAGCAGAGAATTGTATATGAGAGCGAGATAAATCAGGTGGGTTCTTTTCCGGTATCCACTTTACGTCGGGTGAACGCCCCCTTAGGAGACCTTAGATTAGGAGACCTTCGGAGTCTTGAGGTTGAGAATAAATGGAGTCCCCTTAGCGCTGTAGATGGCGGTACCGCACGTCTTGTGCAAACACCACAAAAAGAGAAGAAGAAGAAGGGACAACGCCCCCTTAGGAGACTGAATTTTGAGCACACTCGTTTACATTGGATGGGCGGGTTTTAACATAACTTACTCTACTATGGCATTCTTTGTCTATAGGGTAATGGAGGTTTTGTGCCACCATCCACCACTTGTTTGGAAAACCTGTGAAAGAAAATGTACTCAACATGATTTTAGAAAAAGAGCCGTACATCTATGGACGGGCATAAACCCAAGTAGGTTAAGCCTTTTCAAAGTAACGTAAAGTGTACAGACTCTTCTGTATTGTTTCTGTGAATGCGAAACAAAGTCATAGGAAGTGGCACACCACTTGCAGGCACAGCATGTAGGCCTACATATACTAGGGGGGTGACCCTCTGTATTACAAAAGGATCAAGGAAAACTATTTTTCAATGGAAGTAGATCGTTAATAGTCATTTGTTGTTGTTGTTTCCCTGGTGATTTCAGCTTCCTCCTGGTGCTGGACTATCTAAGTGTGAACCTGGCCACAGTCAACTCCTGTATCAATCCCATCATCCTCTACTTCGTCAGCAAGAAATTCAAAAACTGCTTCAGGGTAGGTACCTAAGGCCTACGCACACATGCACAACATACCTGTCGTCTATATTGTATATGATTCATTATGACCTCATGTACGTTTTTCTGTCTCCCGTGTGTGTGTGTGTGTGTGTGTGTGTGTGTGTGTGTGTGTGTGTGTGTGTGTGTGTGTGTGTGTGTGTGTGTGTGTGTGTGTGTGTGTGTGTGTGTGTGTGTGTGTGTGTGTGTGTGTGTGCGTGCCTCTGGTTTCCTGTCTTAGTCTTGTCTCTGCTGTTGGTGCTTACCCAGTAGGACCCATGTGGACTCCAATCCTCAGACACGCAAGGCCTTCCTACCCTGAGAACGCCTCTACTTCACTGGATGCAGTGTGTGTGTATGTGTGTGTGTATGCGTGTGTGTGTGTGTGTGTGTGTGTGTGTGTGTGTGTGTGTGTGTGTGTGTGTGTGTGTGTGTGTGTGTGTGTGTAGGTTAGTATTTGGGTGTATAAATACACAAGGCCTTCCTACCCTGAAAATGCCTCTACTTCACTGGATGCAGTGTGTGTGTGTGTGTGTGTGTGTGTGTGTGTGTGTGTGTGTGTGTGTGTGTGTGTGTGTGTGTGTGTGTGTGTGTGTGTGTGTGTGTGTGTGTGTGTGTGTGTGTGTGTGTGACACGTGTTAATGTGTTGGTATATAGGGGTACTGATACACACAATCCAGTCCCACCCGGACTGTTTTGTATACGTCACTGGATGCAGCGGTGTGTGTGTGTGTGTGTGTGTGTGTGTGTGTGTGTGTGTGTGTGTGTGTGTGTGTGTGTGTGTGTGTGTGTGTGTGTGTGTGTGTGTGTGTGTGTGTGTGTGGGGGGGGGGGGGGGTTAGGGGGTTCAACTAAAATAATAAATGCTCATTTTAACATTTCTTTAATATAAAATGTATAAGAAATTAAAGCTTAAAATAACTAAAACCTAAAATTGGCCTCAGGGTGGTCTTTTTGGGATGTTGTTCAGTGTGTGTGTGTGTGTGTGTGTGTGTGTGTGTGTGTGTGTGTGTGTGTGTGTGTGTGTGTGTGTGTGTGTGTGTGTGTGTGTGTGTGTGTGTGTGTGGTGTGTCAGATGTCAGAGATGAACAACACTTCTCCACAGTAGGAGCAGTAAGATCTGCGTAACAACCGCGACATGCGCACGTCTTTGATTGGAACGACATTTTTACGACATGAAGAACTCTGGGAAAGCTGAAGATAGTCTACACATGATGCCTAATTACCCTAACTGGGGAATATCAACTACAAAAACGTACATGTGTGCACACATGCACACACACACACAGTCTCTCTCCCTCTCCCTGTCTTTGTGTGTATGTGTGTGTGTGTGAGAGAGAGATAGAGAGAGAGAGAGAGAGAGAGAGAGAGAGAGAGAGAGAGAGAGAGAGAGAGAGAGAGAGAGAGAGAGAGAGAGAGAAAGAAAGAAAGAAAGAAAGAAAGAAAGAAAGACAAAGAGAGAGAGAGAGAGACCACTGACTGCAGGGGAAAATGCAGTAAAACAACTTACACGCCGTTAAAGCTCTGAAGTGGCTCCAGTGGTTTCATATCACGGATATGAATCTTGTTCAGGCAAAGGAACCTTCAAACCACATTGGTTCGTGTGTGTACGAGTTTATTAGTCTGTGTGAGGGAGCAGTTTCATTAACTTCAAATGCAGCGACTTAATGGGATAATTGGTAATTGTTTGTGTGTATGTGTGTGTGTTTGTGAAAGAGAGAGAGAGAGAGAGAGAGAGAGAGAGAGAGAGAGAGAGAGAGAGAGAGAGAGAGAGAGAGAGAGAGAGAGAGAGTGAGAGAGAGAGTAAATGAAAGGAAAAAACGTTTTATTAACTTCAAATGCTCTGACTTAATGGGATTGACTGTGCATGCCTCACATGTGTGTGTGTGTGTGTGTGTGTGTGTGTGTGTGTGTGTGTGTGTGTGTGTGTGTGTGTGTGTGTGTGTGTGTGTGTGTGTGTGTGTGTGTGTGTGTGTGTGTGTGTGTGTGTGTGTGTGTGTGTGTGTGTGTGTGTCTGTGTGTGTGTTTCTGTGTCTGTGTGTGTGTTACATGTATGTGAGCGAGTGAGGCAAGTCAAGTTGGTGTATTGATGTATCTCTTTATTGCTCAGAAAATACGCTCATACAAAACACTTCAGATCTTAGCACACACACTCTGACCAAACAACGATGAGGCACCCAAGAACACACACGCACGCACGCACGCACGCACGCGCACACACACACACACACACACACACACACACACACACACACACACACACACACACACACACACACACAGCGTACTGCATTTGTTTGGTAGTGCAATGTACAATACAGTACAGTGAAAAAGCATCAGAAGTACATGGACACAGGGAAATTGCACAAGCCCTACACGTCAAAAATCTACCGTAGACATTAAAGGTGCACTGTGTAATATTTTTAGACGTTTATTCATGATGAATTCAAGCAGGATTCATGCTGCCCAATCACAAATGCTACCTTTTTCATGAATACTTACCACCAACAAATTTTAAGTATTCCATTATGACTGGGAAAATTGCACTTTTCATTCATGAAAGGGTGAATCGTCTCGACTGTCTGCCATTTTGAATTTCCAGCAATAGACATATATAGCTGGAAAACATACTGTACTTCGGTCATACTAGTAAATATTAGTTCAATATTTAGTAGATATTCATGAAAAGATCAAATTTGGCAGTAGACAGAACCGTTTCAATAACCAGCATATCTGTTATACTGTTCCTACTCTGGCCACCATCCTACACAGTGCACCTTTAAGTGAGAAATCAAATGGCATACAGAATACACAAGGGGAAAAAAGAACAATACATGACAATGAAACGGACAAGAGGTGAACTGGAAATGCATACAGGTTGTGATAAATTAATCATTAAATTAAAGTATTAGTCAGTGAGAACATTCACAGACCACTGGAAGTGGATACAAATAGATGGATGAAAAAGGTAGAAGTTTTAAAACAAAAACACCAAAAAAAAATGTGGCACAAAAATATCTTCGGGACAGTTTTATGACATTTGACATTATAGCCTCTTACTGCAGACAGGCCCATGGGCCTATTCATGGGGGGTGGAGGTACCTATACAATTGCAAGACGCTAAGGTTAATGAAACGTGGAAAAAAAGACTGCATTGAAAACACAACAAAAATGAACATAGGCATTCAGATTACAGACTCCACAATTCATAGTGTTAAAAGTCTTGCTGGGTGGCAGGGGCAAAAAAAATGGTTGCATTAAAAAATGCTCCCAAAATATAATATGTAGAAAATGTTTGATACTGCTTGTACCCCGTGAAACAACTGGTGCGTAGTAAAATACAGCGGGTCAAGGGGGGAAACAACCCATCTCCAGGCACTCAGTCAGAAATTCTACAAAACATTTTTTAGAAATTTTTATATATCATTTATATAAATTATCATTATTATTATTATTGGGCTGCAGACACCAATGTGTATTAGGCCCAAACACCCTTCATCTAAGTGTGTAACAAACAAAGAAGCTTCTTTAATAAGAATTCTTCAACTGCATTTGAGAGGTCATCTCACTCTTCTGTCAGGCCTGGAAGTGTGCTGTGCTCCTGATCGAGGGTAGGCCAGTGTTGAGAACGATTTGAGGAACCCTCCTCTTCTTCAATAGTTTGCACTACTTTTACTGTAAATGGCTTATCTTAGTCCATATTGAGGTGCACAAATTCTGACTCTCTAGTTGGGCAGTTGCAGCAAGCATATCTTGGTCCTATGGCTTCTCAAAGCCCACATTGACATTTTGAAGGGTTCATTAATTCTGTGTCTCTAATTGGGCAGCTGTTGGTGTGTCCCCTTGTCTGGCAGTGCGGCGCGTACCTGGGTTAGGCTAGTGCTGTGGACGCTGTGCACCTTGTTGTGTATAACATAGCATACATGTAGGCAATTCTTTGTCATGTTGTCATGTTGTCAACTCTTTGTTGAGGCCGGTGTTAACTCCCATCATTCCTCAGTCAGGTCTGGGAGAGTGGCGTGCTCCTGGATGAGAGTGTTGAGGACAGTGTTGAGGACAATACTCTTGTTGTACTGTATATCTCCTTAGTAAGAATTCATTTACTAGCTTTAAGAGCTCATCTCAGTCCTCTGTGAGGTCCGGCTGCGTGGCACGGTCCTGGGCCAGGGAAACCAGATTATTTGCTTCAGATGAGTTGCTTTCTGTTGTGATTCGCTTGGGTGTAAATACAGTGTAAATCCATTACAAAGCCGTGCGGTGTGAGTCTTGACCACTCTAAGCGGTGTATGCATGTTGGCAGCCTTGGTGTAATGGGTAGGGACTGGGACTTGGACTTTAGATCACAGGGTTGCAGGTTCCAATCCCACCCTTGCCTCTCCATACACCCTCCACCCATGGCTGTGGTGCCCTTGAGCAAGGCACCTAACCCCACATTGCTACAGGGACTGTAACCAATACCCCTGGATAAAAAAGCGTCAGCTGAGTGCAATGTAATGTGTCACTCCTCGCTCAGGTCCGGCAGTGTGGCGTGCTCCTGGGCCAGGGCGGCCAGCTCCTTCAGGAACTCCCCAAATAAAATGGCGGCGTACACACGGTTACGCAAGGAGGGCGGGATCTTGGGGCAGCGGGGGAGGGGCCTCAGCCCATGGCCAATGGCAAACCAGCTCTCTCCGTTCTCTCCTGTTCTGTCTGTAAGAAGAGACAGAGAAACGGAGCTCGTTATTACTCTATTATGAGCTATTTGTGTTAAAGGTAACAAAAGAGAGAGGCGAGGGGGGGAGTGGGTGTGTTTATCTGTACTGAATGTAATTATGAGCTGCTTGGGTGTGTGTGTGTGTGTGTGTGTGTGTGTGTGTGCGTGTGCGTGTGCGTGTGCGTGTGCGTGTGTGTGTGCGTGTGCGTGTGCGTGTGCGTGTGCGTGTGTTCACCTTTCTCCCTGGCGGACTGGTCTCTGGCCAGCAGGTACAGTCCAGACTCCCTGACCAGCTCTGCAAAGTCGGTCTCCTTCTCAGCATAGCGCTCCAGCTGATCCCTCACTGACACCAGCACCTAAACACACACACACACACACACACACACACACACACACACACACACAAATGCATACGAATGCATACGGATGCATACACACGCACACAAATATTGTGGTGTGTGATGAAGAGACCAGGAAGGAGGGTGATGAGTGTACTGTACGTGTGCAGTATATTAGTGTGTGTTTTCGCTGTGTGTGTACGGTACCTGCTGCAGAGTGCGTATGCCAGGCTGAAATAGCGTCTGAGAGGAGAGCAGGAAGGATCGTAGAAGGGGCTGGGGGAAGGCGGACAGCTGAGCCAGGATACCCGTCACCAGCAGATTCACCTCTATGGAGTTCTCCAGAAGGTTCTCCAGGCGGGACAAGAGAACACTGATGAACGGACCTGCGGAACACAAAGACCATTGGAGTTACATGTAACGCATTTGTTAAGAAATTCCACTCCCTATGCACCTTTACCTTTACCTCTAATGCACTTTACAAAAAAACTGTAACATTGATGGTTATCTGTAATTGAACTGCTGTCCAATGACTGCTGGGACCCTTTCTGTGTCTACCCATATTTATATTTACTCTAGCCTATGTACCTTGCTGTTGTGTGCTTGTCACTTGTATGTATTTGATATTGGGGATATGCCACGAAAAATTCGCATCGATTATGTCGACATGGCAATAAACTTCTTGAACTTGAACTTGAAATTATGTCACATTTTATTTAGTACATGTTTGCAGAGCAATGCCTATTGATATATGCTTCATGACTTAAATAACGGACCTGCGGAACACAAAGACCAGGTCGGGAGGTTAGGAGTGTCCATATGTCATGTAGTGGTCAGACCGGTGTTCTGTCGAGATGTGTTGCCTCGTCGAGATGAGCGACCGGTCGCCCTATTCGATAGTGGTGTTCTATCGATTTGCGATGCCTCATCTAAATGAGCGACCTTGATTTTCCACGGAAGGCGTTTCAATCGGTCCACGTAGGACTGTTTTAATAACCATAACTTTGTTTATTTCACGGACAGTGGTGTGCAATCGTTCGTGCGGAGTTTAATAAGAACGTGCGGCTGCTGTGCTGACCACTAAAAACCGTGAGCCTCTCGTTTGAGTAGGCCTAGTCCTAAGTTAAGAAATGTGCCATATGAAAGAGAGTTGAGTTTGCGCAAATACTGGAGAAAGCGTTTGGGATCAGGGCCTGGGGTTGTTTAATGCAGTCATTTGCTGTTGGTTTGGTTTCAATGCGACGTGGGCTCGCAAGGCAAATTGCCACATGAACTCATGTGCTATGGGGATAAACAAGCGCTGTTTAGATATTCCCAGATAGCAGATAGCGTATTGTGGCTTTGTTGTCTTTTGTCTGTCTTTTAATGACCGGAATCATATTTTCATAACATCCCCACCAGTGCATTTCTTATTACCATGCATGTTCAGGCATTTTACAATGCAGTCGATTCAAATTCTTGGGTGAAAAGGGTGGAGGGAGCATTTTGACAGCTCAATCAGAGGTGGCGATTTTTTCCATTTTGCAATGAGAACGCCTCCTCTACATAAATAGTCTTTTCTGATCGATGTTACAATGTTCGAGGCTGAGTGTGTGAGCGATTACGGTTAGGCAACAAAGTAGCAAATGTTCGAGGCCACGCTATTTCGCAGATTTTCCAATGATCTGCTGGATGATCCACGCTATTTCCCGTTTTCCCCCAGGGGATATATCGTAACTTTCAGTCCATGACAGTCGGTGATGACTGGTGGTAACCTCAGGAGGACATAGGCTACAGTTTGAGTCACTAAAGTTGACAGTCTCATGGGATCCTATCCTATCGTAACTTGCGGTCTCACAATTCGATGGGCAATCACCCGCGAAAACCACCGCGAGGGTGTGCGCATGCGTGCGCATGCTCAGTAGCGAAGAGAATCACATCTCGATGGGTCGCTCATATAGACAGGAGGACACCGGCGTAATAAAGACAGGCGTAGTAACACCCTCTGCGCTCTTTCACAGGGCATTGATAAATTCATTTGTAATTTGTTTTTCTCACCCCGTCCCACTTACTTCCGTCAATACAATTGTGGAGAGAAAAGTGAAGGTATCAATGCACTGTCGAAGCACGCAGAAGGTGTCTTTATGCGGTAGCACACACTTTCCACAGCATAGAAAAAGCCACGTTTGAATTTACACAACCGAACCTTTTTTTATGACAATGGTCATATAAATATATGTAAACAGGAAAAAACGTGACTTTGGTCACATATACGTAACTACAGAGTACCTTGGAGAGGTACATATCATCTCGTCTTACTTCTGAGAAGAACATATTTCATTGTTAAAGTACGGTGGTCTGTTCTTTTAATAGTCTGAAATCGCTAAAATGTTATCATCAAATCCTATGAAAGTATCGAGATATATATTTTTTGCCCACATCGGCCACCCCTAATTCTTAGCCCCTTACAGCAGGGGTGGGGAAGCTACGGCATGTCTCTAGGGCCGTTTCCAGGCCTTAAGGCAATCTTATCTGGCCCCCGGCATAAGTTTAATGTCAAGTTGTTTCACATAAAATTTGACATGTTTTGTAAAGAAATCTTAAACATTACGTTTGCAATACAATTAAGTTACATTTGCAGGGGACTTTTTGAAGGTGGGGTCTGTTGTAAAGGTGGCCACCCTCAATAAAGACCTGAAGTGCAGGGGGAAATCCAGATTTGAGTTCATAGTACCTCCCTTGGAGGCCTTTATAAAATTTGAAGTAGCCCTCGAATGAAAACGGTTCCCCACCCCTGCCCTAAAGTAATAATACCTGAATCCTTGAAGACCTCAACCTACCAGTGAAGGGGGCATCGGAGCTTTGTTTGAGGCTCCCACTTAAGTCCCCTTCCGGAACCTTCTCCGGCTGAGCTTCGTCCTCGAAGCTCCACTCCGGCTCCTCCGTCATCTCCTCTGCCTCCTCACGCAGGGCGAAGGTCAACCGCTGGACTCGCTCTCGGAACTCCTCCTCTCCCATGATGCTCTCTGGCTCCTGCTCCAGGCTGCGGAAGAGCTCCAGGCACTGGGAGACAAAGTCCTGGGGGTGCTGCTGCTGGTGCTGGGAGTTGTAGTCCAAATGCGAGTGGTAATTGTAGTCCAAATGCGAGAGGACGTTGTGGTCTACTCCATTTTGGACGCATTCCTTGCTAGTAACGCTGTGTGCGTTCCCGTGGTTGTTATTGTGTTCCGTCGTCTCCGAGCAAATCCCGTTGGTCAGGGGTGTGTTCTTCACCTGGTGATGCGTGCGGGCGCGTGAGTGCATACGTGCACTCTGAACAACAACAGGCGGCGGGTTTACAGTGTGCAACGGGTCTCCGTACGTGATTTCCACGAGATTATTCGTGAAGGAGTGCGTGTCCGAATTTCTTTGTGCGTCATTGGCGGTGAGCGAATGCGTGTTAGAGTCCGATGACTGTTCGTTCGTCGGTTGCGTCTTCCTGGGTCTGAGACGAGCGCTCTGTACAGTCACCAGCGCGCTCGACTTGTGTATCCACGTCGTGGGACTGCCCTTCACGCTACCGTCACCAGCCGACCTGTGTGGGCCGCGGTGCTGGTGTGCGTGCTGTTGATGCGTGTGTGTTCGTGACCCATGTGTGTGGACCTCCTCCTGCGTCTGCGAGTCTCTCCGAGCCCCCAGGCCGGCGTGAGGGCAGCCGGGTTGGTGCATATGCTGATGTGGATGGGCATGCGTGCGTGAGGAGTGTGTGTTGGCGCCTGGCGCGTGCGAGTCCCTCTGCGCCACCAGGCTGTAGACCAGCACGTCGTCCTGGAACTGGTCCTCCTCCACGTACGAGCCCTGCACCAGGGAGATGGCACTGCGACGCATCTCCACCAAATGCTGAGGGGGGTCCACCACGGATGCGGCTGGCTTCCCCCGATGAGAATCTATCAGAGGCAACAATGGTAAAGAGACAATATAATATAGGGTAGGGCTGCACGATAATGGAAAAAAATCATAATCACAATTATTTGGGTCAAAATCATAATCACGATTATTGTTTTTTGCAGATGTTTTCAAAATTATAACAAAATGAAATATAACCAAGAATGAATTATATACGGGATGAGCAAAATAAAATTAATTGTAATAATATAAACAACAGCATGGAACTTAGATGAACAGATCTCTGGCCGGAAATGCCAGCCTGTCAGTATGTTCTGGCTTCAAGAACGCTCTCGAAGGTAGGTCACTATTGCCACGATTAAATCACGATTGAAATCACGAGTTCGATATTACGATTTTATCACGATTTTCGATTATTTTCGATTAATTGTGTAGCCCTAATATACGGTATAATAACAATAGGAGCCCTGCTCCACTAGCCTGATTATCATCGACTTGCAAATCTCTTCGAGACTTGGACTGACCAAGAGCATAACAACTAACATTTCCATGCAATTAACTTTTAACAAACAGCATGCTTGACCCGCCTCCCTTGGTCTACTACTGGTTGTTTGCTTCTCGACAAAGTAGGAGGAGTTTTCGATTTTTCTGGAGCTCAGACACGATGTTTGTATTTACATTGCTCTTGGCCTGACTCGAAGCAATGCTGAAGGTTTTGCGTCACTAGGAGGGCGCGGCCTGGCTACTGCTCCATGGAGATGATGCTGCATCACTTCTCCACCAAATGCTGTGGAGGCTCCACCCCTGATGCTACTGCCTCCCCAATAAGACCATGACAAAAAATACATATTATATTACGCATATTATATTATATTATATTATATTATATTATATTATATTATATTATATTATATTATATTATATTATATTATATTATATTATATTATATTATATTATGCATCTCATCTAGGTACAACATAATATATATAATATTGTATTATAGTATATTGTAACTAGTGGAAATGCATAATAAAATGGCTCCCCTTGCCATACAGGGTAGGCCTATATTCTAGTGTAATGTAATAGTCTATTGCTTCATGAAGTCAGGGCCTCCTCCTCGCCCCCCCCCTTACAGTACCTCCATCCCCCTCGCCTCCGTCGTGCTCCATGCCCGGTGCAAACATGTCTTCCCACTCCAGGTCCTGGAGGAAGTATACGGATGGAGACGCCCTGGGGCTGGGGCTGGGAGACGCCGAGACCGACTCCGGCACGGGAGACAGCGTGTGGGAGAAGCTGGTGGAAGGACAGGAAGTCATTAGTTATTAAAGGCAACTGGGCTTCTTAGTTGTAGTTTGAAAGATATTTCATCTCTTCACTAAGGGTGCGTTCAGGCTGACGGAAAACCATGCCGGTGCCGGTTCCATAGGCCTATTCATTAATTTATTCACATTGAGTCTTGGTCTGCATTGCCCACAGATATAGAGTTTGTTTTTCTACAGACAAATCTTAGACAACGACAACAACGTAGAGATCAGCATGTTCATCCGGGTCACACATGGTTAATTGACCCACGTAGTGCAAATGCTCCAACTGCAATTGGTGCAATAATAAGCACTGAACACACCTTAAAGGTAGAGTATGTAATGTATTTTAGTAGTTTAATTTCAGAATTCATGCACCCATACTATCTAGATGTTATATGTTTCATGTGAATTCATCACCACCATCCTTTTTTCATTTAAGCGAGTACATTTAGGGTTTAACCCCCAAAAAATTGATACAAAAGTTTTTTCATGTTTTTTCATGTTTTTTCAAGTTTTTTCATGTTTTTTCATCTATTACTATTGGACCTCCTAAATGACTCTGACTTTGGGAAATTAGTTATTTTCAACATGGCTGCTATAGACTTATTATAAGGGCCGAGAGACACTCCAGGTGAATAGGCCAAAAAATGTAGCTTGCCGATAACACCATGAAACTTAACCCGGTGATTACTCACATATTTGTGAGAAAAAAATGTATTGCTAGTTTTCTGATATGTTATGTGTTAATATGGTACGTAATTAGACTATGTCCAATTAAATATGCATTACATTTCAAAATGCAAAAACTCAAAATCTGAAAAAGCCAGGCTCAAAATTACTCTTGTATTTTAAAAAATTGAAGAGCAGGAAACTGTGGCACTCCGTTTTCTTATTTTTTAATAGTACAATGGCAAATAGACTATCGTAATAGACTATGGTCTATTTGCCATTGTACTATTAAAAAATAAGAAAACGGAGTGCCACAGTTTCCTGCTCTTCAATTTTTTGATGTCAACTTTATCCACACACTGTTAGAGCACCCGTGTCAAAAGATCTGGATCCACGCAGCGCTTCCGTTTTTTCCTTTTTTCTACTCTTTTATTTTGTTTCTATTAAGCCAAAAGATATCTTCAGAAGAGAGTATGGACATCTCGTTTTGTTTTGTAGTAAATCTAAAGATCTTTGTGCAGACACGCCAGCTTGCAATTTTTCACCTCTCTTAAATTACAATAATTAAGTTTTATGTTTCTCAAGTTCTTCCAGATATTTTATGAGTCTGGTAATCATTCTTAGCATGCATCATGGCAAGGTCAGCTGTCCTCAACTCATAGCCTCTCCACAGGGGTGTCCCAAGGCCTGGTGCTGGGACTCCTATTTGCCATGTACACCACGTCACTGGGTCATGTCATCTGTTCTCACAGATTCTCATACTACTGTTACACTGATGAAGCACAGTCATATCTGTAATTTTTGACATATGACTCCATGGTCTACGCACACCTTACCATGATGATATGAAGAGTTCAGATGCAAAACCCCATAAGTGCCTTTTCAGAAAATAATCTTAATTAATTTTAAATTAATACAAAGCTATCAAAATTGCATATTTTTGTATTTATTCATGTAATATAACTATTTGTATTATCAAGCACATGAATGTAAACCAAACCAACGACGGGGTTCTATAAAAATATAGAAGTGCAGGTCTTCAGAAATGGAGGGGGTTTTGCATCTGAACCCTTCATATATTGTTATGGTGAATAACAAGTTCTTTGCAGAAAGTCAGTAATGCACACTTGCTCAAAGGGATTTTTAGGGTCTTATTAGTAATTACAAATAATCTCTATCCATGGACCATGTGTGTGTGGGGGGGGAAAAATGACTAAGGAGAAAATGGCTCCTAAATACTGAATATGAAATTAGCATGAAACAAGACAGCATTCACAGCTCAGAGAAATATGCATTAGCCTGACAGTGGGCTAAACCCTTCTAAATGCTCCATTAATAGGAGGAAATAGCCTACTGTAGCAAGTAAAAACAGCAATGATCCCCTCACAATCGACTACAAAATTATTTCAAATCTAAATTCTACGAATACATCAACACCATAAGCATGAAAATAGACAAAATCACGACGGCAGATAGAAAATGAACTGTACCTCGTCGCGAGTAACTCGCGCAAAATAATTTGCAGTATAAAATAACCTCCGCGATAGAAATGGCACAATGTTTCAATAGTAGACTACACCATAACACATAAGAACACCAAATAAGAAAGTGTAGGCTACTCACGTTTCTGGACACACACAAGACATAAGATAGGCTAACTAAACAACATGTGATTATCTAAACAACATGTGAGTAAACATTATTTTTTCTATGACCTCTGGAGTCGCGGCCCACCTGCCATACTGCCGCAGCCCACCAGAGGGCCGCGGCCCATAGTTTGAGAATCGCTGATCTAACCATTTAGAACACCACGGCTACACACCCAATTTCTCTCACTAAAACGACCTGGATGAATGAGCATCTTCACATACACCCCCGCCGACAGGGGGGGACTAAGGAGTATGTTGTCCTGGGACAAGGGAGATAGGGGGGCCCAGAATTGGGTCAGATGACTTTCAGATGACTTTGTCCCGGGCCCAGAAAAAGCTGTCAGCAGCCCTGTTCACATACCTGATGAATGGCAGCACCATGTCCTCTTCCTCTTCGACTGGCCCTTGCTCTTCCTCCTCTTTCTTCCTCTCCTCCTCCTCAGCCTCCTCTCTGCTCCTTCTCTCCCGCTCCTCCTTCTCTCTACTCTTCCTCAGTTGTGCCTCCTCCTCTCCTCTCTGCCTCTCCTCCTCCTCGTCTCGATACTCCTGTGGCGAGGGCTTGAGGCCGTCGTACGGAGCTGACCACACACGACACGCATGGACGCAGGCAGCGATTACCTGAAAACAGAGACACATGCACACACACACATATACATTTACACACTGATCAATCAGGGCAATGCATTGAGAGACAAAACAATGGTCCAAGCAAACTGGACCAAACTGCATAACATGACCTCCAAATACATACAGACTGCTGCACATCGATTAGACACATGCACACACACACACCCAAACACACACACACACACACATTAACACACAAAGCTGTGTACCTGCCGTGCCTCCCGCAGGTACTGGAGGTAGTTGCTGTCCGTCAAGGGGTCGTTGCCTAGGAAACGCCAGTAGCCCACGCTTGCCCCACTGATCAGCAGCTCGTCCAGGCCTGGGACAGAAGAAGAACTCAGAGATCAGGAATTAGGAAAGGGGTAAAATAGCAATTAGTTTGACATCATCTACAGCAGGGGCTCTCTTGCACTGCAAATGTCAGTTACCAAAATATTTAAAATAATCATTTTTAAAGGCGCACTAGGCCATTAGAAACACTAGGTATTGCCACTACCCTGCTCATTGGAACTGTGCTGCTTATTACCAAATGTGATCTTTAAATGAACATTTACTAAGTAATAAACCAATATTTAAAAGCATACCAAAGTACAGCCATTTTTGCAGCTAAAAATGGCTATTTCTTGAAATTCAATGGCGGACCATGGAGAAGATCCCCCTTTTCATGTATGAAAAGTGTGATTTTCTCAGTCATAACTTAGAATTTGATGGTGGTGGTAAGTATTCATGAAATAAGTAACATTTGTGAATGGGCAGCATGAATTCTGGAAACAAGCAACTAAAAATCTTACACAGTGCACCTTTAAAGCAAAAATTGAGGCCTATGTTGGTACAGGCCTTTTTTTGTTAAGGTTGGGCCTGCTGTATAATGTTGTTGCCATAACGGTGGTACATGGTGCTTTTATGTTTTGCATTGTAACAATGAAGAAAAGTGCCTTTAATTTTGCCTTTAAATCACCTTGGCAGAAAACCATGGCAAGCATCTTCTATTGGATCTACTAGACTACTTAAATGTTAAGTGAACCTGGTTTACTACTGAATCCTGGCCCACAGTTTAGAGGGGGATTATTATATTTTCATTATAAACAGTGGACTGAGTCAAGCATGTGAATATAGTCCTAAAACTGTTTTTTCCCCAGTATTTTTTTGGTTCCCAGAAAAAAAATACTGCATTACCCATGTTCAGGAAGCCCTCGGTGACCTTTGACCACAGGATGCAGTCCTGCTGCATGTCCTCCTGGTGCAGGAAGGCCGGGGTGAGGGAGAGCAGGGCAGAGGCGGTGGCCGAGTAGCAGTCCCTCTCGCGCAGCCTCTCTCTCTCACCACTCAGCACATGTGAACAGGGGATCAGGTACCTGGACACACGGACAAGCAGACAGACAGACAGACAGACAGATGGACAGAAAGACAGACAGACAGACGGGCGGACAGACAGGCAGACAGACAGACAGACAGACAGACAGACAGACAGACGGGCGGACAGACAGACAGACAGGCAGACAGACAGACGGACGGATGGACAGATAGACAGACGGATGGACGAACGGACAGACAGACAGACAGACAGACAGACGGACAGACAGACAGACAGACAGACATATGGACAGACAGATGGCCAGACAGACAGACAAAGACACACACACACACACACACACACACAGAGACATAAAAGCATAAACAATCACAGAGAGAGGATGTGTGAGCAGGGTAGCTGGTACCTTAGAAACAGGCACACAGCCAGAAAGACAAACACAGACAGACATGCAGGCATTCAAGCGCACGCACATGAATCACATAGTAAAAATGCAGTGTTAATCAACACTTAGAGATAGACAATACTTAAATTGACTCTCTTAAATGTATAAACAATGTATTTTATTTGTGCATGCATGCAAGTGTGTGAGCAGCACACACACACACACACACACACACACACACACACACACACACACACACACACACACACACACACACACACACACACACACACACACACACACACACACACACACACACACACACAGACACACACACACACACACAATGTATTGACTGATCATAGGAATCAAAGGCTCATAAAAAATACTCTGAATAAAAACAGAATTGTCACATACGTTGTCACATACTTGTATTTAACATTGACAAATACAGCATTAACATCACAATGAACAACTGCAAGCCAATGTCTGTGTGTGTGTGTGTGTTTGTGTGTGTGTGCGTGTATACGTGTGAAACTCTTAACAAAAGTATGCTCCGCCTGGCCACATGCATCTCTTAACCAAGAATACCAGCCACCACCCTCAAGTCGGCGTTTCAGAGTTCCCCGATTCAACTGCAACAGACTTAAACATGGCTTCATACATCAATCAATACTTTTCCTGAATGAGTGGTAACACTGCATAGTGTTATTGCTCCACAATGGGAATATCTTCAAATTATGTGGGTTGTATGTAATGTATGCATGCATGTATGTCTGATATGCTTGTGTCCTCTGTTCTGACTGTTGTCTTGTGATGTGATGTTATGTCTATGTCCTGTCTTAAACGAGTCTTGCACAGGGATGCAAAATGAATTCCAGTGTAAACTGACAATGAAGTATCATGGCATTGCATCGTATCGTGTACGTGTGTGTCTGCGTGTACGTGTCGGTCCATGTATGTGCTTGGGTGCATGTGTGTATGCTGTGCCCACGTGGGTGTATCTGTGTCTTGTTTCCACGTGCGTTTTCACCTGAGAATAAGTTGTAGCATGACGTCCTCACAGTGTAATCCAATTAGGGTGCGGAACAGAGCAAGTGACACCGTGCCCAGCTACAACAGAGACCAGAGAGTTACATATCCACACACACACACACACACACACACACACACACACACACACACACACACACGAACGTGCACACACACACGAACGCGCACACACACACACACACACACACAGACACAGACACACACACACACACACGAACGCACACACACACGAACGCGCACACACACACACACACACACACAGACACAGACACACACACACACACACACACACACACACACACACACACACACACACACACACACACACACACACACACACACACAGATCCATGTAAAGACTCTTCTCACAGGTTCTCTTCACATCAATCTAACTCCACACACCTACACTAACCTTTCAGAGGTGTCAATCTGGTCATCTGAGTAACCAGTTCACCTGTTTACTAACGACCAGTTGAGTGTGTGGTGGTTGGAACAAGTTTGTGGTGGGTTCTAGTTAAGTTTTCAGATCAGTTATTTTTCATATAAAATACAGGACTGTCTTATTGTTGTGAAAGAACACAATGACATTTGCTTGGCTGTCTAATAATTTTACTCACACCGACTATGCTAGCATGTCTTGGAAGAGTTAACTAGATTTTTAGAAATCCACACACAGACCACTTGAGTTCTCTCGCAGATCACCACTGGTCCTCAGACCACATTTTGAGAGCCACAGATCTCCAACATTGCAAATTCTAACAAGATCGGGACCCAGACCATTCTGAGCATATCCAACATATCGATGAAGTGTGTTTGACACAAAGACACACCAGTTCAGTTAGCAAGTGAGTGAAGGAATGGGGGGTCTGATTGTATCTTCAACCAGAAGCACACGAAGGCATTTCAGGAACGCAAGCTAGACAAACCCCTTTTTATATCCCTCTGAGAAATGTGTTGGCAATGCGAGTTGGGCAGACTTACAGATGCACTGTGTAGGATGGTGGCCAGAGTAGGTATTGCAACTATGCTGCTTATTGAAACTGTGCTGTCTACTGCCAAATAATGACTAAATAATGAATTAATCATTGCGAGTATGACCAAATTACCAACGTTCTGTGACTAAAAATGTCTATTTATGGAAATTCAAAATGGCAGACAATGGAAAAGATCCCCCTTTTCAGGAATGAAAAGTGCAATATTCCCAGTCATAATGAAAACTTGGAATTTGATGGTGGTGGTAAGGAGCACTCATGAGAAAAGGTAGCATTTGTAAATGGGCAGCATGAAGTCTGGAAATAAACTACTACTACTAAAAATATTACGAAGGGAGTTGCAGTGGCGATAGCCAGGCTTTGCAGTACCTGGAAGGGCGTGTTGATGCGGCTGACCAGCGTGTCCAGGATGTGCACGTTGTCGTGGCGATGCATGAGGATGAAGGAGAGGAAGGTGTGCAGGAGGGCGGGGTCAGAGATGCTGCGCAGGAACAACTCCAGGTAGGCCGTCGACGTCATCACTTCCTCCAGCGTCAGCTGAGCCAATCACAATGCAGAAACATGCACACACACGCACACGCACACGCACACACACACACACACACACACACACACACACACACACACACACTGACTGGTTAATCGGGACATTGATGGCAGGGAACTATAAAACAATTTAGCAAAACATACAAGGATACTGAGTAAAGGCAGAGCAACCAGAAATGTATGCAAATGTAGTGGAACCATGCTAACACAGGACCATCTACAAACATACAGACTATGTCTTGTGTATTTCTCCATCATGCACAAGCACGCACTCACCCTGGTCAATCTTGTAAAAAAAAATGTACCAAAAGCATGTACAATAGTATCGCATAATTCAGTTTATATAGGCCATATCGAACTAGGAGTCTCTCTCCCTCTCTCTCCCAACTATCTCAAACACACACGCACAGAGGCCTAGACAGAGGCGTTGTGGCTTAGTGTGGCTAGAGCATTGCACCATTCCACCAAGGACCCGAGTTCGATTCCGACCTGAGGTCATTTCCCAATAATACCCTGTGTCTCTTTCCCAATCCTCTCCCACTCCGGCCACATCAACTGTCCTATCTCAGTAACGCCTAAAAATAAAAAAGTAAAACGTACACACAGGCATGCCCATACCTTATGGAGCGCTGGAGCAACAACAGGCACAAGGAAGCCATTATAGATGTATCCTAGCAACTGGGAGCGAATGGAGGGGTGAGCTACCTGTATGAAAAAGAGAAAAACACAGGCAAGGAGACCGATTGAAAGTTTAAAGACTTCTTGTGTGTTTATACTTGTAGCTTGTTTCAGTGTTTGAGTCTTTTACAGTACACAATAAAATTACTATAGTAATTAGTGTGTGTGTGTGCAGGCGCGGAGTGGCCATCGGGAGATCGGGGACTTGTCCCGGTGGGCCGCGGCCGCGAAATAATTTACAACGGCCGTATAATATTCTCAACCGGCCCCAAAGCGTTCAGACGTATTATATTATCAGCTGGCCTGGCGTCGAAACCAATGCTATTAATCAAGTCTTGATTTCTAAAGTCGTTGACTCAACAGTATATATACCGTTTACCCGACCGCAATACCTCAGTGACGGTGTCAAACAGTAAATTGGCCACACCCCTTCTCTACTGATAATGTTCATACACCGTAGATCGCGGAAGTTTACTAGATCTTAGTAACATAGTTTCGTTTTCAGTATTTCAAGAACCTGTGATATTTAGATTGGTTACCAAGGAACGGAAATATTAGTCAGTTGTGATTTATTTTCCGATTTCCACATGACTGTTACAGTTTACAGTCTGCCACTCCAGATTCTCTTGTTCTGTGGTTATTGACTAGGGTTACGAACATACTCCACCAAGTGGTAAGGAAGTGAACTGCAGCTAAGCAGGAAA
>NC_085877.1:32652575-32655075 GCF_034702125.1 Engraulis encrasicolus | reverse complement strand
TGCATGCAATGGTATAGCTGTGGTAGGTTTATATAATTCACACTATCGGTAAATGACAATTGTGTCTCAAATCAGCACTGTCTGCATGCTGAAAAAAAGCTACTAGGTGTGGCTTTAAGATGACAGTGTCAAAGGTCAACAGCCTACAGTAATAGGATCAGCTATTTACTGCAAACCCCATCTATCTCATCCAACAGGAGTCTGTCTGTGTAGAGTCTCATTCATCATGAGATGCTGCTTAAAGGGGTATGCCATTATTTTGGTTAAAATCGTTGGCTGGGGTTTATAAAGGTGGTAAAGTGTCTTATTTTTCATGTTAAGCGTTGTCTTGCTGTAAGACAAGTTAAAAGAGGGAATATGTAGCTAAGCTAGTGAAAGTCAATGGATCCGTGTAGCATTGTAGCATTGTAACATGTAGCCTCTTAGACAGTGGTGTTGTCTACTTTTTAATGGTGGGTATACTGTATATTTGAGCATTTTTTGAAGTGGGTATACTGTATATATTTGTGCTATTCAAAACAATGGATCAATCAATTTTAAGTGGGTATACTGAAATCCCTGAAATTTACAAGTGGGTATACTCCGTATACCCGCGTTCTACATAGACTACACTGCTCTTAGAGCAGATAGGGTCGCCGGCGGGCCTATTTACTATTTGCTGAAAATACTCAACAGCATCATAACAACATGGCTATGACATTACAGAGAGCCTCAAGTAACAGATTAAGTTACAATTTTGGTGACAGTAAGGTTATAACACAGGCTCTGCGCTAAGGGGTTAAACTGTGTGGAATAGAACACTTGTTGTGTTGGCCCTACTCTGTGGGTGTGAAATTAACACTGAAAATGTACAGTGTAGGCCTACTTCATGACTCAGTGGGCTAAGATGCACGGCCATACAATTAATACAGGGACCCAGGTTCGATTCTGGACTGTTCGATTCATTTCCCGATCCCTCCCCAACTGAACTCTACCTTCCTGTCACTCTGCCACACTGTACTACCGAATAAATCCCAAGAATAGTCTAAAAAAAAGGTTTACTCCATGTGGTCTCCCTGCAACAGCACATATATCAACATCTTACATAAGTCAATCAAAATCATAATCAACAAAGAGTTGAAAAGCTTCAAGAACTCCAGGTGCTGCCAACTAAACTCATTTTTGGCTATCCTCTGTACGAGTTACCAATAAAAATAAATAATAAACAAATAAAATCCCTAACTGTGCTATTTCTAATGTGCTTAGTCATGGAAAAAATGTCTGTGTGTATTGAGGTCAGTGGGTAGTCTCTGAAAACAAAAAAAATGCCGGACTGAAATTCCTGTGACTCCGATTAAATTCACGATGGAAAAAAATGGATGCAGATGAAACTTAACTGTTCTAGTCAAACTGCTTAGAAACAAATGGTGTAAACATTAACACAACATCAAATCACCTACAGTATATTGTAAAGCTTGCAATAGTGCACAGTGCCTATGGAACTCTAAACGTATTGTGCAAATCCCCCTTGATTACTGTTTGTAAACTAGACTAGACTATAACCAATGCTGGGCAGAATTCCAGAAATGATGTGCCTGAAACACGTATGTATGTGCCTGAAACGTTTGAAAGTTATTATGTCAACTGGGAAATATGAAATGTAGTCTACTACCCATGTTTTACTCTCTTGTTGGTTAGTGAGAGCATGCCATACACATTTTGCATTTGGATACATACATGCCAGGGGTTTTCAATTGATTCTGGCCCAGGGACCACCATTCAGAATGACCAGTAGTCTGTAGACCACTGTGTTTAGGTATTTGTATTCATGGTAGTTAAACTGCATAGGAACTCACAGACCACCAGCAATATTGCCACAGACTGCCACGGATAGGCCACGAACCACTGGTTACAAACCCATGATACGGACAATGAGCTTCTCTTGTACTAATTGGTGATAATAAACATTTACCTATAGCTGCAAGGCAGTAATTGTATGGTAATATCTATGTTATTTCAACGTAATAAATAATTTGTGGTAATAAGTGGTGGTTATGAATGATCATTGCATTGACATATCATGGGCATTACCATACCATTGCCACCTTATAAGCGATCTTTAATGCACAGTGTAACCAACTAGTACACAGACAAGTAAGGAACTAGTGTCTAACATGTTTTTCTCAGGCATCATTCATGCCTATACTTTAATATGCACAGCCACAAGTATTCACGGCTGAGGTGCTGTGACACAGTAAGTACGCTAAGCAAGGCACCTAACCGTATGCGGGCCACCCTGGTTCCAGTCTTCCACCCTGGTTCCCAGCACTTCCCCATCTATCTCCCACTCACTTCCTGTCATCCCTTCATTGACCTGTCTACATCAAAGGCATAATACAAACACACACACACACACACACACACACACACACACACACACACACACACACACACACACACACACACACACACACACCCCCCGCGGGGGGGAAAAACACATTTCAAGTATTCAAGGCTGTAC
>NC_085877.1:32645075-32647575 GCF_034702125.1 Engraulis encrasicolus | reverse complement strand
GCACTCTAAAGAGATCCCTAAAGGGGTTGTATTACATCTTTTACCGTTTGGCCGTAACAGCCAATCAAAATCCTCCACACAGACGCCAAACAGGAAGTGAGCTCATATCTCAGCAACCCATGGTCAGAATCTTTTGGGAATCGTCACACACATTCTTGGCTATCCCATGACTCCCCACAAGAACTTTCAGGTCTCCAGCTCACTCGCTAGCGCCACCAGCAGGTCACAAATCAAATTTCGAGGTATATTTCTGCTTGTAAAAAATAACTACCGGTATGCGTGTCTCATTCTGCCTGCTCAGCTCTTTCGGTTGCCTTGGCGACTTAGGCGGACTTTCTGCTTGGCCCCGCATTGCTGCTTGCAGCTATATTTATTATTATTTTTCTAGTTAGAAACGGGAATGTCAAAATTTGGTGAATAATCTTTTTCCTCTCGTGATCCGAATCACCACCAAAATCTAATCACTTGTTTCTATTGTCATTTCCAACAACTCCACGAAATGTGATTAAAATCTGTTCATAACTTTTTGAGTTATCCTGCAGACAAACAAACGCGAGTGAAAACATAACCTCCTTCACGGAGGTAAAAAACCAGCCCAACCAGCTGCTGGGGCTACCGGCGCAGGTACGGTAATAATCACTTTAATCTCTTACTGCAGCTGGGGTCGCCGGCGACCATATTCACTTGCTGAAAATGCCTAACTACATCATAACAACATTGCTATGACATTACAGAGAGCCATAGTGCTGCGCTAAGGGGTTTAAAAAAACTGTGATCACCTTGGACAGGAGGCGAGCAGCATCATGAGGGGCCTCAGGATTGGCTTGTGGTGGAGCAGGGGCTGTCGGGCCTGGCCAATCAGCATGGCGTACATGCGCAGCTGCTCCAGCTTCATGTCATCTGTGAACTGGCGCCGCAGACTCCAGAGGAACAGGCGCTCCATCACGTTCTGCAAAAAAAAATAAAGTGCTACCATATTAACATAGTAATAACTAGAAATGCGGGGCAGCCATGGCCTAGTGGTTAGAGAGTTGGTCTTTCAATCTGAGGGTTGCAGGTTCGAGTTGCAGGTTCCCCCCCTGACCTCTCCCTCCATCTCCATGGCTGAAGTGACCTTGAGCAAGGCACCTAACCCCACATTGCTCCAGGGACTGTAACCAATACCCTGACAAATAATAACTGTAAGTCGCTTTGAATAAAATGAAAGTGTCAGCTAAGTGAAATGTAATGTAAAATGCACTCAGAGAGCAGACTTCCGACAAGGAAGCTGTTTGGTAGAGCATTTGACTATGTTACACCCTATTTTTTCTCCAAGTCTTTCTGCCTTCTTTTTGTGGTGTTAGAAACTGAAGTGTCAAAATTCGCCCTATCCCGTAATGGTGAAGAGTCTTTGAAAAAGTCCTGGATCTGGGTCGTGATCCGGATTACCACTAAAATTGAATCACCTGTTGCTTTTGTCATTTCCTACAAACACAAAGTTTCATCTAATGAAATGAATGGCCAGTGCAAAAAAGTGTGCGGAAGAAAGGTATGTGTGAGGGTGTGTTTAGTCCACCAGTGCTCAGCAGAACTCTCTCTCTCTCTCTCTCTCTCTCTCTCTCTCTCTCTCTCTCTCTCTCTCTCTCTCTCTCTCTCTCTCTCTCTCTCTCTCTCTCTCTCTCTCGTTTGCACCCCCTTTGGCTTAAAATTGTAAACTGACCTGGTGAAAATTATGCAATAAATGGGTGGTTAAAAGTCAAGTCTCTGACTGACACTGACACAAATCCAAATGCGCTGACACAAATCCAAATGACTCCACACACACACATGCTCTCTCTCTCTCTCTCTCTCTCTCTCTCTCTCTCTCTCTCTCTCTCTCTCTCTCTCTCTCTCTCTCTCTCTCTTTCTCTCTCTCTCTCTCTCTCTCTCTCCTCCCCTCCCCTCACCTCCAGCACTACAAACTCCAGGATGGGTCCCATGGCTCCTCCGCTGCCGCTGGGTTCCTCCATGAGCAGCACCAGCATGTGCTCCGCGTAGTTCTGCACGGCGCTGGCCTCGTCCGCGGGGATGGGGCCCTGGCTGCGGCCCGGGTCGCTCCGGCCGGGATCATACCGCTCCAGCACACGAAGGACCTGAGGAAGGAAGGGGGAAGATGGAGTGGCAGGGTGAATGAATGCAGAGGCGATTGATAAGATAGAGATGATTTATGGAGGTACTTTTCTGGGATCCATGTGACGTAAGGTGTACGACCCTTTAGGAGTTTGCACTATAGATGGCGGTAGCACACACAGAAAAAAGGAGAAGACCATGCCTTCTTAAGAGACCAGTGTTGAGCCCTCTCCTTTGTGTTGGCAGCCCCTGCTATGATTTTTAAAATGTATTTTTATTTATCCTTTATTTAACCAGGAAGGGTGCCGTTGATTCACAGTGACTCTTCTCCCAGGGAGTCCTGGCCAAGAGGCAGCAAGTTATGATTGATCTTGGCCCAACATATTGAATATCTTTGGTGAATGCATCTCAC
>NC_085877.1:32637575-32640075 GCF_034702125.1 Engraulis encrasicolus | reverse complement strand
GTGTTTCCTACTAGACTCCTCCACTGAAGTGCCAGTTACTGCAACTCTATGATTCCTGTTCATACCATTCAGTTTGTGGTAACATCTGGTTTAATGATACATGCAAATAAAGCAATATCGCCATATCTGGAGGAGCAGAAGAAAAGTAAAAATTAATTATTTGACTCAAGGAGAGGTGTAAAAGAAGCGTATTTTCCCAAATGGTGGACTGTTCCTTTAATCCCACTGACTATACCAACTTTCATATTGAGTTTCCACAATCACATCTGCACACTTTGCTGCCATTTTTCACACACTGCTTTATTCTACAACACAACACATTTGTGAGTTGGATAGACAAGCATCAGCTATTGGTGACTGTGTGGCCAAACATAAAACTACCAATACATCATGACATTATGATATTGTGATTCATGACAAATGTGGAGACCCGTGTTCACGTCTGATAGTAGGCCATTTATTGACCCTTTTCCTTCTGTCTCTCCCTCTACTTTCCAATACATTACTATCACTATATCTCACTGTCCTATCAATACAGGCACAAATGATTTTGACCCCTGGCGGGTGGGGCTAGTTTACTAGGCTGACAAATCCCCACTCTTTAAAAAAAAAAAAAAAGTAATGCATTTTAGGTTGAAAACGTTGCATGGTGGTTATATTTCCATCATGGGGGTGGGGGGGGAGAAAGAATGGAGAGAACAAAATATATCAATAAAGAGACAAAGAGAAAGAGACAGCGTGAGGTCCCATGGCTACAGCAGGTCTGGGTGCAGAGAGGTCCCTCCACCACCTGTCACCTCACCTACGTAGTTCTGAAGTCAGTCAGGGAAAAGACCATTTTCAAATTTTCCTGTGGGGGGCAGTATTAAGTCAGTAAGTAGATCTGAGGACAAACATGGGGCCTATCTATATTACAGTAAAAGTAAACCTGGAGAAGCGTTGTGCAATACACAAGAATGAATACTGCTACGTGTACTACATTGTGATTGGTAAGTATTCTCAAGCTATCCTGATCTGCCACATGTCAGAGAGATGAGTAATACTTCCTTAAGTGAGCCAGAGCCACGTCACCTCTAAAGCCTGGAGTCGCCATATTTTGCTCCCAGATTGGCTTCAGAGTGACAGGAAATAACTTTAATTATGCAACGACCACATTTACAAAACTTTTTTTCTCCTACCAAAGGCTATTAGGTCTTGTTAATACTGTATAATCATATAGCCTAAACTGTGTAGAAATGGTGATGAGATGTCTGGTGTGTAGAGTCAAATGTTGTGAGAACAGTCTTGGTGCCGACACCAATGCCAGGTTCCTTATTGCAGGAACTGCAACCTATTATTTATGGGACTTAATTGACCTGGGATGATCCACAATCCATTTTTTTTTACATTTCTAATCATGCCAAATGGTTATGTCAGTCAAGCTAGGGCCCGCCCACTGGCGGTGGCTATAAATCGCGCTGACACCCATCTCACTTCCTCTTTCTTTCACCGCTCTGCGAATGACAATATCGCAATATCACAATATCATCCTTTTTAGGGTCACAACACATAAGGTAAGTGATAATAATAACTAACTTTACTGCACTAAAAATGGTGTTTGCTTTTTACTTAAAATTAGCTCTTGCCACTAAATGAGGTGACTTCTCCCGAAAACATAGGCCTACATATTTTGTTCGACTCACTGAAGGTTTGACTGGGCCTTCACTTGGGCTCACTTGGTCTTACAAAGCTATTTTTGTAACAATGTTTAGAATGCTAAAACATTTTACTGTGATTTCAGTGTAACCTAGCTGGGGTATGTTGGCAGACATGCTAACAATGCTAATTAGGCTAATTAGACTGCAAATGCTAAGTAGCATAGTGAACATAAGCTCGTGTTCATGTTAACCACAGTATGCTAACCATAATCAAACATAAAAAAGTCACCAAATCGGCATTCTATCATCTCCGAAACATCTCCAGACTCAGGCTTTCACTCTCTAAGACAGTTACGGTGACACTCACTCACTCCATCATCTCCTCCCGTTTGGACTATTGCAATGCCATCCTGCTTGGTCTACCCAACATGGCCCTAGACAGACTGCAATATGTCCAGAACTCTGCTGCCAGGATCATAACAGGTACTAGATCCTGGCAGCACATCAACCCCATATTCAAGCAGCTTCACTGGCTCCCCATCAAGTCACGCATTACCTACAAAGTCCTCCTCCTAACCTTCAAGTCCCTCCATGGTCTGGCACCCCACTACCTCACAGACCTCCTTCACCCCTATGACCCCTCAAGATCCCTGCGGTCCTCTTCCAAGGGCCAGCTGATCGTCCCTCGTACCAGGCTCAAGGCCACCAGTGACAGAGCCTTCCATGTTGCTGCTCCCATTCTTTGGAACAATCTGCCCGACCACATCCAGAATGCCCCTTCACTGGCCATGTTTAAGCAACACCTTAAGACACATCTCTTCCTGGAGGCTTATTTACACCGCACGCCTCACCCGGAAAGCACT
>NC_085877.1:32497575-32632575 GCF_034702125.1 Engraulis encrasicolus | reverse complement strand
GCGTGCCTGTGTGTGTGTGTGTGTGTGTGTGTGTGTGTGTGTGTGTGTGTGTGTGTGTGTGTGTGTGTGTGTGTGTGTGTGTGTGTGTGTGTGTGTGTGTGTGTGTGTGTGTGTGTGTGTGAATGACAGGCTACAGCACGTAAGCAGAAGTAGAAGTTGACGCCACTTCCTTTTGTATGAGCTTCCAAATCTACGCACTTGAACAACGCTACTTGTACGGCGCTAGACTTTAAAACACATCTCAAATTGTAAGTACCTGATTTAACTTGTTTCTCTTTTTCGAAAAAGCAAGCACTTGGTCTGATTTGGGCCCCTAGCGAAGATACTTCACGATGTTTTCGAGGTTTGAGGCATCGATCTAAACTTGTCGGTCAAGTGAATGTAGGCCTACGTCAGGTGAATTGGAGTCTTAAACTAATCCATGGATGCTATGCTACTCCTAATAGATTAGAAGCCTACAGAATGGCTTTATGTTCTAGCCCTGGGTGCACTGTAAGGTTACACTCGGTGGTGGGTAGCAAAGGTGTAGGTTTGGCTCGAAAAGTGGTGGGGACATTTTGATGGCAAATTGTCTGGATACGCTGTTTTTACATTATATTTGTGAAAAAGTGATGGGGACAAGCTAGGTTTATCTCAAAAGTGGTATGGACATGTCCCCACCACCCCCCCCCTAAAATTATGCCCATGGTGGGTAGAGTAGGCCTACTGCACATGTTCTGGGAATGTGACAAAGTTACAGTGTTTTGGACTCCTGTGTGTAAAATTATGAATACGATTGGCCTACTCTGGTTGACAATACACCCACCCAGATCCATTTTTATGTTTGTTAAATGAATGAATGCATTTTAAAATAATTTACAGAAGGATCCTTTTTTTATGTGCATTTACAGCAGCTAACATATATATATACTGCATTGTGTTACTGGCAAATAAAAACTTGAGTGTAGTTAGCCACTCGATGCTAAATGTTGGCTAACTCTGAAAACTTGACAGCTCGAACTCGCCGGGCAGAACAGGAACCTGTGGTTGCTAGGAGACATTTTGTGTCTGGAATGACTGAACCTTTTCGAGACTCTTAACCCCTTAAGACACGGATTTATAAATTAGCCGTTACCAGAATGGCAATGACCAAGTTGTAATGTATTACTAAAGGCCCAGTGCACTGTCATAGTAGTGTAGTACTATAGTAGTTAACTTTCAATGTCTATTACAGCGTGCCACAGGAGGTACGGCGTTATGTTCCACCGTTCTTGGAACAAAAAGATAAAAGCATGAAGTAAGGAGAAAAGACAAATAAAAATATCAGAGTCAATATTCTGGATTCCTAAGACAAGGTATCTGATAAAAGCTTTTTCTGTTGCCTTTTTAGTTTAATAGAGGCTACAGTTTGTTACATTATTAGTTTAATAGAGGTTATGCTTGTCTGTTACATTATTAGTTTAATAGGGGTTACAGTTTGTCTGTTACATTATTAGTTTAATAGAGGCTACAGCTTGTTACATTATTAGTTTAATAGAGGCTACAGTTTGTCTGTTACATTCTTAGTTTAATAGAGGCCTGGTTGAAAACCATTGGGCTGTCTGTTACCTGCCTGTATATTGGACCTCATTGCTATCATGTATTTTAGCCACCAGAGGAAGCTCTCGGGGTGAAAGATCAGTGTGTGTGTGTGTGTGTGTGTGTGTGTGTGTGTGTGTGTGTGTGTGCAGGGCTGGACTGGCAATCTGGTAAACCGGGCAAAATCCCGGTGGGCCAACGCCCCTAGAGGGCCGGTGATGTCGGTTTTTAAAAATAATTGTTATTAATGTTTTAAAAAAAATGTGACCGGCGGCCCACAATTTCGTGCTGACGGCCCTCGGCCCTCCTCCAATGACATCAGCGCACACATAAAGGGGGTAGAGGGAGGGGGTGTCCCATTGGTGCATCTGAGTTCTTACTGTGAATGCACACATACTCTTCAGTTTGAAGTGTAAAGACTACAAAGCAGGGGATGGCAGGGAACTTATAACTGCGTTCTGTAATATTTAACATTTCATCCATATATTGCATGTAATATCAACATTCTGAAACTGTAGTCAGGCAGAGCATCAGTGCCAAACATTTCACACTGGACTACTGACAAAGGGCGGAATTCTCCCGTCTCCACTTAAGTCGGTTTTACGCACTTACCTTTTGCGCGCTTTGATCCTGCGCATATTCTCCCCTCTGAAATATTACCACACCCCTCGTGCTTAACCACTTAACTGTCACACACATTTTATACATTTTTGGCTTCTTTTACGCCAGGGGTTGCAGTCATATCCCAGTTTGTGCTACACTAACACCCGTGCTCTTGTTTGAAAGCTACGAGTCTGGAGTTTGTCACTAAATAGTCAAAAGAGCACTCTTATGTATTGTTACAAATCTACTTTGAATAAAACACAACATTTCTTGAAAAAAAGGAGAAAATGAATGAACAAAATTGAGAGGACTAAACTGGATAATGAGGGTCACTACACAAAACAAAGACGGTGTTTTAATTTAATACCTTGCATTTTAATCATCAAACTCACTCCAAGTGTTTATTATTCTATTTTAGATGGACTTGTCTCAAGAAAAGCAAATTAAGTCAGAGGACACCAGGCCCTGTTCTGAAATGGAAAGTGTAAGTAATGGTTGGCTCTTCATCAGACTCTACAAGAGCAGCCTGCTATGTCAAGTATTTGTGTAATGGTTAACCAAGAATTGTATTCTGTTATTACAATGTTTGCTCAAAATACAGCGCACAGGTATCTAACGAACAGGTATCTAACTTCTATTATATCTCTTTTACAGGGCCAACATTCCCATACCGTCTCCGTGGAACTAGGGGAATTGTGTCAGTCCACTACCTGCACTAAACTCCAAACAGTACTAGATGTCATAAAATCAAATGTTGTATTAAACGCAGAGTTGCCATCTAAAGATGAGAAAATCATCATTCAGCTAGGTAATGACAGGCCAGATAACGGTACTATTATCGCCACACATTTCCCTTGTTCATGTATTGAGGATGGCGTGACTCTGGTTGTCACATGGGTAAAAGATGTGGTTGAAAACCCACCACAAAACAAATTGGATGAAAAAACACCACAAAATCAAGGTGCAAAATTGGATGAAAAAACACCAGAACCAAGATATATACTTCCTAAAGACAAATACGTTTTGTTCTACATAGATACAGAAGGAGGGGAAAATGCCAAATCAAAAGAGTTATTTCAGAGCAAATCTGTCAAAAAGTACAAGTGTCTCTGTGTTTATGGAAAGAAAGGCATGACTGTGGCAGATGTGTTGGAGAGAGATTGCAGATTTAGTAATGATATAATTGCTGATGACTACTATCTGTCTATCAGAATTTCTGACAGAAAACCGCCAAAAACACACAAAACACAACTAATTGACAACCTTGCTGGCAAAACATTTCTTATTTCAGTGGATAGAAAAAAACGACAAAAGAGTGCACAGCATAAAGTTAATGACAGCCTAGATGGGGAAAAGAGTCAAAGAGATGCAAATCCGCATAAGAGCCCAACAAATAGTGCACAGGGCAAGGATAGGGCAAGATTACCTGCAGGCATACAGCAGCATGGGATCAGTCTGAAAACAGCAATAGAAAGGGGGGATATTGACACCACTGAAATTTACAACAGACTTTGTGAGCAGTTTCCAGAGCTGATAAAATGGATGGAGAGTAGATTTCCAGCTGATTCTTATCAGAAAGATCTGGAACTGAAGAAAGAGAACTTTGGAAATATTCAGCAGTCTTTTAGTGAGGCTCACAGAATTAGAATGTTACTTGAGCTAGGAGAGTCAGTTTGTTACCTCAGTGTTGGAACAGTTAGTCAGGGAACAGGCTTTGTGCTGTTTGATAAATTAATCTTGACTAATGCCCATTTGTTTGACAACTTAGTCATTAAAGACAAAAATATTGTGTCGAATATACAAATTTGGGCTCATTTTAACTATGAGAAACCTATGTCAAATGAGTTCTACTCCTTTACCGCGGAGAATAAACTGGTTGACTTTGAAAGAAGCCTAGATTATGCTGTACTTGAACTTAAGGCTGAGGAACATGCTGAGGAAGATGTACCACCCGGGCTCCTGAAACATTTTGGTCAACTGCCTGATGATGGCGAAGTCTGTGTCATTGGTCACCCAGAAGAGAAAGTTAAAACAGTGGATCCAACATTCATCCTTCCAAAAAAACAACAACAACAAAGCACTGATACCAATATGTGTCAGGCACCACTACCTATGTGCTCAATTAAACAATACTTCGAAATCCAAGGACTTGAAATCATAAAGATAAAAGAAAGTGGTATAGATTACAAAACTCGCAGCATGATTCATGGTTCCTCAGGATCTCCTGTGTTTGATGGTTCTGGCAATGTTGTTGGTCTGCACACCTCAGGCGTCTTTCTATCTAAGGGTGAAAAGCAGCGTGTCGTTGCATCAGCTCATCCACTGCTAACTATATTTGAAAGCTTTGTGTGGCATCTGAAGAAGACTGAAAATGATACACTTCTGGAAAGAGTTGTGCAGGTAGCAGAGAAAAATGCAAATGAATTGCTTAAAGATAAGTTAGACTGTGTATTGAAGTGTTGGCCTGATGTTGTAAGACCAATGGGTTTAATGGGGTCTGAACCAGCAGATGCTCAAAAGCCAGGCATATCTAGGGTGGATGCTGAGCAATCAGATGATGAGCACATGGACATACAGTAGATGGTTAATCCATATAGACTTCCCATTATAGTCAATAGGGAATTAATGCACATGCTTACTGGGCCCAGGCCCAGGGGGCCAGAGGGGGGGGGGGGGTGCAAGGGGCCAGGGGCCAGGCCAACTTGGCCCCATAGCCACGACCCAAATCAGCATTCAAAACCACCTTTGCGATAACTATCTTTCCAATTATTTGAGTTCATGAGTTGCTACCATTGATTGTGGTTGCTACAAAAATGACTGTGTTGTGTGTAGGCCTACCTACTGTTTCGTGGATTCAGCATTCAAAATTAAGCTTTTGGGGTTTCAGTCATGACTGATGGGTAGTAATCTCTGAATAGCATCACATGTGTGGTCATGTGACATTAATTTTGTCATCTCAACATCTCAAATCTGAGGGAGTGAGTGAGATGGGATTTGCCATTCCTTGCTCTAAAATTGATTAGAATTTAGGAAATTGTGTCTAAAAAATGCATTTTTTTCTGGGAGAGGGCCCCCACACCCCCCAACACAAATTGCCTACCAACCAACAGCACCACACTATGTACGTACTATATAGTTCTGCCCACTCTATAATATGGGTAAAACTGGTGTGTATCCAGTAGTGTCCAATCACCTGCTAGTTGTGAACACTGTGCAGTTCTCTTAGCATGTCCGATTAGCAGGGTCAAGGTGAATTTTTTCGGGGTTAGGGGGCCATCATTTCTTAATCTGCCCCTGATAGTCAAGAACATACTCACTGGATCCATAGCTAGAAGTGAAAAACTTTCAGCCATTCAGGTATCAGGTCACAAAATGAAATATTTGTACAGTGTGCTTTATTGCTGCTGTATTTGATTATCTTCTAAATTAAATCTGGGGAAATGTGTGGCCAGTTTTGTGCCTTTTCTGCAGTTGGGTCATTGGTTTTGCACTTAAGATTGTATGCTTTGATTGTTAACAAAGAGTAAGGCCAGATGACAAGATAGGCCTATATATTTTTATTTTCATTGCTTTGTATCTTTTCCTTGTTCGTCTTTTGACGTTGATGTGACTTTGTATCACGTTTTGTATGGGATTTAAGGTATAAAAAGGTTAAATCATGTAGTATGTGGTAGAATTTAATGTAATAGTTATTATTGCCAATAAGATATTGGGTTAAGGGGGTCACTGTGGGGCATTGCACTCTTTTAAGATGATTTGATTTCAGTTTTAACTCCCTGTTTTTAATTTCTTCTCCTTACTTTTATCCTTTTATTTTTTGCCTTTTCATTTTATCAGCTCTCTTCATTTCATCTGTGCTGCTCTATCCTTTGTGCTTTTTTGGGTTAGGCCTACTGTCTGTGTTTGAAATGTGTATGAAATACAAATAAATTTTCCTTGCTTTGGACAGTAGTTTCAAAGGTTTTTTTTTTCCTTGACTGGCGCCAGCAGAATCACAACACATGTTTGGGGTGCACATGATAAGCATGATAACATATAGGCCTACATATGTTGTGTGTCTCAGATGGTGCACTTGTGCACTCAGAGCACTGTGTTTCAGTGCAATTAATACACCGTACGCACTGAATGAATACCGAAGTGCACAAGTGCACCATGTGAGATCCAGCCATGTCTTCTTTGTCATAGGCGCAACCCCACTAGGCTACTGACTTGCCCCGGGGGATTTAACCTGCTCCGTTTCCAACCTGGGCCAGCACACCCCTCTGGTCATTTCCCATATTAACTGATGTTGACTTGTAGGCCCTATCGTGCAAAATCACAGACTGAAGAGTAGAATTTCAGTCAAAAGTTGTCTTTTCATGACTGGCCTCTGCAGAATCACAAGCACATGCACATGAGAAGTTGATACAGTAAGTAGTCAGATGCAGTCCCATCATGGTCAGTATGGGAGGGAGGTTGGTTTGTAGTCTGGGTCCGTCCATACGTAACACTGCTCAAAATTTCATACAGCAGGCTAGAATAATATATTTCGCATATTATTCTTATAATGAATAGCAGGGTTTTTTTAATAAGGAGTTAATTAGAAGACATATGGGTGAAAGAAGAGAAAGCATTTATTTGTTTGCTTGCTAGTTAACTAATAATATAATCCACATGCCCCTAACCAATACTATTATTGGATTTTTTTTTTTAAACAATGTTAACGCAAAAAGGCTACTTTCTCACATACCAGGCTTATTTTGTCCATATCAAAAGTGCAACTGCCATTAGGCTACTGTCCTGAGGGAGGCAGTAGTTCTCCATTAATCTGTAAGTCCACATAGGCCTACATACAGTATGCCAGTGTTTCTCAAAGTGGAATAAGGGTTTCTTGTTTTTTGCATTATTTAATAGACCCACATTTCTGTTCTGTCATGAACACATTCACTCACAAGATATTACATTCACTAATTGTTCCAAACATGTGGCTTTAATACATATGCATTTCTTCCTTAATTTACTAATACTCACATTTATTTATTTATTTATTTATTTATGCCTTTTTGCTTGGGGCGGGGGGTGATTGTAGCATGCACACACGCATGCATTCACACACACACACACACACACACACACACACACACACACACACACACACACACACACACACACACACACACACACACACACACACACACACACACACACACACACACACACACACACACACACACACACACACACACACACACACAGCCCCACATTAACAAATGGTCTTTTTGGGGCACTCTCATTGACTTCCATTCATATTAACCCTAACAATAGCTAAAGAAGGCTTACGTGTACTTAACAATCCCTTACCTTAATCTGTCTGTGAGGAAATGTTTTTACACGTTTACCTTTACCAGTAACAGCAAAACTACCCCAGCAAAAGGGGTCAGAACATGTGGGGATTGATGCAGTACACAACGACACACGCACACACACACACACACACACACACACGCACGCACACACACACACACACGGACATGGATTATACAAAGATAACAATAAATACACAACAATAAATAAAGATGATGGATGCGTGTGTTTCAAAAAAGAAAGAGATCAAATGTAGCCCACTAATGATAATTCTTGGTGTATGACAAACTGCACTGCAATATTTAGGTCAGAAAAAGAGACACACAAACATGAAGTAAGCGTTAAACTAACTTATGGGAAAGTAAACTCTCCCCCGCACTGTTTTTCATGGTGCAGATTCACTGTCTGGTCAATGAGTCATAAACTTGTCATTGGCCAATCAGTTCAAAATTGATTTTGGTCGTAGACAACTGGCAGCGACTAAAACGACTTTCTTGACTTATTGACTAGCACAAACAGGAAATGCAAAGGATTTGCTACAAAAAATAAGAAATAACAGATAGAAATAGATCTGTTGCACTCTGTTCGGAAATCTGTTGCAATGTGCAAATGTAATTGCAAGTATTGTAAGTTGAAAAGAAACTAGTCAGATTCAAGTGGTAAACTGAAATGTTCAACACAAAGAAAAGTTGAATTCTTCTTCATCCTTGCCAAAAACAGAGCATGGACACACACACACACACACACACACACACACACACACACACACACACACACACACACACACACACACACACACACACACACACACACACACACACACACACACACACACACACACATATTTGATTACTTTTTGGAACCAAGAGACAAGCATTAAGGTACAAGATCCAAATATTTTAGAATAGGCTATTGACAGGCTGGCAGATTGTAATAGGCTTACACACTTACTTATCACACACACACACACACACACACACACACACACACACACACACACACACACACATACACACACACACACACACACACACACACACACACACACACACACACACACACACACACATACATACATACATACATGCATACATACATATATATGTACAGGCCTACATACACACATACTGTACATACATATACATACATACATACATACATACATGGGTAGATGACGTGATGTGAACATTTTGCTGTCACAGGCTCTTAAAATAAAGTAAATTCATGCTTTCGAAATTGTCAATGTTTTAAATGATCAAACTAGTGTCCATGTTGTGAAAAAGTAATGTGTAATAAAACCAGAGTTTAAATAAGTATACTTAATTTCGAGTCAAATGCCACATTTGTCCTATGGTGTGACTGTCACAAGCCTGGTTCTAAATGTTATAACATTTTTAAATAAATAATCAAAGCTCAGTCATTTCTCTAAACAATCCTGGCATGTTTTTCAAGGTGTCTATTTTGGCAAGTGGCAATGTTTAGGTTTTGTTTTTCGTTTTTCTGAGACCATATGGACTTATGAAACTTTGTCACAGAAAACAATATCCTGTGGTGTGACATCACATTTTTGGGTAATTCTGTGGATAATTATCTATTGTTGAAGCTCCAGCTGTACTTAAATTGTGACCTCAGACCCTTAAGAAGCCAATGGCAAAGGTGGATTTTAGTTTTTTCTCTCAGAGTTCTTCAATCAATCAATTACGTTTTGCTACCACAATATGTATTAGTTTTGTAGTCCTTTGGTGTGACAGCCATAAAATACATTTTGACACTACTGTATATTTTTTATATTTTTTTCTTATGTTGATGTATGCATATGCATCTTACTAAAGGTGAAATTGTATTTCAGTTGGCAACGACATGGCTTTAAATTAACTCAAAAGCTCAAAAGTCCTATGGTGTGATGGTAAAAGTCCTATGGTGTGACACTTTGGAGTATCACACTAAAGGACAAAGAGGTCACACCAAAGGACTAGATATCTGAGAAATAGCTTTTAAAACAACTGGTAGTATTTTTTTAAAAACATTTTTTGACTAGATAGCCTACATATTGTGTATTCAAATTACTTATTCCTTTATCGGCCATTGGAATTTATACTTTGATGCATTGTTGATGAATATTTGCTGTTGATTTTAGATACTGTCAAAGGATATAAAATGTCATTAATGGTGCTTTGAAACCATAGAATATAACGGTAACAGTGAAGGAAAGATGACTGAGACAGTATAGAGAAGTATAGATGAATAAAGTATGCTGCGGAGAGCTCAATATATAGCATAAATGTGCTTCCCAGCTTGAGATACCAAACAGGCACTGGCCACTACACACTACAGGTTCAATGGTGTGACAGTCATAGCATACCTACAAAGAGCGTGAGGTGTGATGGTCATGCCAAGGTCACACTTCAGTATGAGTCTTATGAGCTCTGCAGGTTACATTTAATGACCTCATGGTTGTCATTAAGTGTTACGATAGGCTGATAATCTATGACTCAAACACTTATAAGTGCAAAGTGTAGGTCCATATTGACTACAACATTACATTATGATCAAAAGACAAAATAATCATGTTGATACATTTGTTTCTGGCTCAGTTTTTCATTTCTGTCCTTTAGCGTGACATGAATGTCCTACGGTGTGACATTTTTTAAACGCTCAAATATTTGTTTGAGCTTAACAATATTTTTGATAAACACTGAATATTGCATTAGGGAAGAACAAATTATCATCCCTGAAATGTTAGTATAAATTCGGACAATTTTGAAAATTTAAAAAGAAAGATATCCCTGTATTTCCTCGAAGGTTTCTAATAAGCTCACCTCTAATGGGAAAAAAAATACTTAAATGGTAATTTCTCATTTAATTAACACTTTAAAAAATTGCAATAAATATGAAGAGTGTAACAATATTCATAAAAGTCCATCAAGCCATTTCTACATTACTTAATATATATATTTCTTAACGTCACACCAAAGGACATATTTTCAGCAAATTGCTTTATCAACGTAAATAAATAATCAATTAATAGACCAACATTGTGACCACTTGGAATTTTTGAAAGATCAATCGCTGCACTACGTAGACATATACTTTTTTCCATCATAAACAATGTTTTGTGAAAAAAAATGTTTTTTGCAGCCTATCTGTCATCTACCCACATACATACATACATACATACATACATACATACATACATACATACATACATACATACATACATACATACTGAAATACATACTGACATACATACATACATACATACATACATACATACTGACATGCATGCATATACTCTAATACATTCCTTCACAGCACCTGTAAGTGTCCTAAATACTGCATGCATGGCTGTGGCCTACATGTACTGTATATAAAGTACAGTAAGATGCTGTTTGGGGCAGCCATTAGATATAGCAGAGATGCATTAGAGCAAATTGAAGATTTGAATACAAATAAATTACAAAAACAGAAGCTTAAGCATAATACAGGGGGATTCCAAATTTAAGACTTAGCCTCTAAATAACTATATGAAACATAAATGTTGTAACATTTTACACAGCACTTTACACAACAGCATCAACACAGCGGCATCAAAACAAACAAACGTCGACATTTCCCGAAAACGGCGCTCAGGACACTGACTCACAGAGCACAAACACTACTACGAGGAGAACAAGGAGGAGGGCGATGAGTGACAGATGACCTGTAGTTAATCATCATCTGCTTTCCCCTGGACATGACCCACTCTGGTGAGGAGACGACAGGATGGGGTGGGGGCTGGCTTGGCAGGCCTGTCACAACCAGGCAAACAAACTAGGCTTTTGCCTAGGGCCCCCATATGAAATGCCCCCCCTCCTGACAATGATTGTTTCTGTACTTGTGTTTAAATGACAGTAATGGCAAGTTTGTGAGTCGAATGTGAGTGTGAGGGAGTGTGACAGCATCTCCCGTCCTAAATTCAATGACTAAAAAGTAAAATGATCAAATATCTGTTGAGGGTGGCCCTCCCCAATAGTTTATAGTGGTATTTATGTTTATGTTTTAGTATTTATGGTGGGGGTGGGGTGGAGGCAGGGGGATAAAACCTCGCCTAGGCCCCCCAAAATATATTGAAACGTCCCTGGGGGGCTGTGGGCGGGGGGTGGAGAGATAGGGGGATGGTCCCAAGAGGTCTAGCCATAGTATATATATGGCGGCCTGGACACTGAGAAGGCATAACACCCACAGCCTCAACATGAAGACATTACTGCTACTGTGCCTGTGCATCTGCGCTGTCCTGGCAGATGATCCCATTGAATACGACGATTATGATCTGGTCAGTATTTCCTTATAACTGTCTTAGGTAATGTTACAATGACGTTTTTGCATGCCTTTCACCCTTTAAAATGTTTTCTTTTCTTTTTTTTTATCCTAGCTCAAATGTCAATGTCAGTTTTGTGGCATTGAAGGTTAATTGCTTTGCATAAAACATGCAATGCATGTTCAACATGCATACGTGAATTTCTCTGAAAGTGTGAAACATCTTAAATGAAGTATTTCGTATTATTCGCAACAACCTCTCAAGTTACCAAAACCTATCACTAATTCTCAGCCTTGATACTTTCTGCAAATCAATTCGCATAAGTCTCTGCAGTACTGAACTAGGAACAAGAAATGGCAAAGGAATGTTTGGTAAAGAACAGCCCCATACCAGCCACTACTATAGCATACCTATAATGCCATAGACCACTAAATCTAAATTGTGGGCTAATCTCTTAGGGAAAGAAAAAAAAAAGCTCAAAGCATCATCCCCTGAGGACTATCGATCCACCGGGAAAATACCCTATATACCAGATTACCAGTTCAGCCCTGATTCTCTGCCTATATGTACTGTATATATACATTTTATCATTGGGAATGTGAGAAAGGTGGAAAGGTGTGAGACCTTTGTATGCGTTTATGGTTTATACGAACAGTAGTTGAATGTGTATGGTTTTGGGAAAAATAACAGCAGTTGTGAAAATTGTTTGTTTAAAAAAAAAACTGTAAGAATATATGAAATATGATACAGTATATAGAAATAAAATATGTCTGTTTTCTTTGATCTTTTATAGGACCCAGCCAAACCAGCAGGAGTAAGTATCTGAACATGTCTTTGCCATTATCTTACATATACTTATCTAATATAGACTTAAATTTACTTGTTTACTTTATTAATATTAATTCAATATTTTATCTTTAACATAAAAGGGTGCAGCGATTGACCCCAGAGGTCATCGGCCGACCGTAGGTCGCGAGTCCTACTCCAGAGGTGGTGCCGCCCCGCCACCCATCTCCGGCTCCCACCGTGGCCGTTACCGTGGGAGACCCACCACTCCCCCGCCCACCGCAGCTCCCCAGGAGGAAGAGATCATCGATGCCGGCGGTTGTGAACACTTCTCCAAGAAAATTGTGAGAAAAAAACAGTATCAACAACAAAACAACCACAACAACACACTGCATTCACATAATTGTTGTAGCCTAATTCATTTAATTTATTAGGGACCACTATGTACATTTTTTTAAGTCCAAGTAAAAAAAAAAAAAAAAAAGAAAGAGTCCCAAGCGCAAATGTCATTCTGAGTTGTCAAAGTTTGTCAATTCACTTGCTGATATTAGCAACAATGGCCTCATCATTCCATAGTGGTGTACGGTTGTAGCCTCTGTGGACTCATTCTGCGGTGGTATGGGTTCTATGGATTAATTTCACAAGTCAATTTTTCATTGCCTGTAATAAAATGTCTAGCTCAGCGATTCTCAAACTATTAGGGAGGAAAATGTCCCCTTTACCTCATCATGAGCCACCTAACACCTGCCTTAGTGTTAAAAAATAAAATAGGCTAATGCCCCAAAATGGAAACTGAGCACCCGTCCAGCTGTATTGTATCCATCTCAACGCCCCCCTAGACCTCCCTAACATGCCCGTTGTCGAAAAACACTAATCTAACTGGCGCTGGTTTTGTTTCTCTCCCATTTGTCTGTTTCCGATTCGTAGGGCACGCTCTGTCCCACTGGCTGCGAGCTGAAGACCACCATCCTGAAGCAAGAGCGCAACGTCAAGCCCACCGTGGCCGACTTGAAGAGGAGCGTGGAACAGCTGAACCGCGACACCAACACCGTCTCCAGATACGTGGACGGCTTGTCCAACGAGCTGAGGGAGCGCCAGAAAGTCACTGACGGTAAAAACTGATCAAAATATTCATATCATGCTATTTTCACCAGGCTGTGCTCTACTGCATAAATAATCATTTATCAGTTAATAAGATATACTATATAAGGTTGTGGGTTCGATTCCCACACCATCCATGGCTGAAGTGCCTTTTAGCAAGGCAGGGACTGTAATGATATGTAATAATGTAATAATAACCCTGGAATAATTGTTAGTTGCTTTGGATAAAAGCGTCAGCAAAGTCTAATACAATGTAATGTACTGTAATGGTTGATCTGATATGCAGTGCAACTCCCTAACCACTACACCACAACTAGATTGAGAAGTTCCCTTGAAGATGGCCAATTCGTTTCACATATCAATGACATCATCAGTCACAAATCCCTGATAGGTTACTTGCAACAATGATCCTGGATCATTAATTACTTACTTCATAATATCAGATCAACCGTAGGGTAGGGTAACCCAAGGCAATGAGCAGCTGGTGGCCGAGTACCCAAGAGGCCTGGAGGCACAGCAGGCCTTCATCAAGGATTTGAACCCTCTAAGACGTTTTACGAAACTAGAGTGCTAATGCTAATGTTCAACTGTATTTTCGTTTGCACTAACTTTCCCTCCATCTTTGCTTTCTGTTGACAGGCAATGGGCAGCTGGTGGGCCAGTACACGAGCGACCTGGAGGCCCAGCACGCCTTCATCAAGGACGCCATCAACAACAACTTCCCCAGCAACATCCGCATCATGCAGGGCATCCTGGACACCATGCGCACCAAGATCCAGCGGCTCCAGACCGCGCTGCAGACACAGAACCAGAAGTGCAAGGACCGCTGCACCGTCACCTGCCCCATCCCTGTGGTGTCGGGCAAGGAGTGCGAGGACATCTTCCGCAAGGGTGGCGAGGAGTCGCAGATGTACCTCATCCGGCCCGACCCCTTCTACAAGCCCTACAAGGTCTTCTGCGACCAGACCACCCTCTTTGGAGGTAAGTGGTTGTTGTGTGGTCTGTCCGTTGTGTATGTGTGCATTTTCCAAGTCAAGCATTTTCTTCTCCGCTGTCCACCTACTCCGCCACCTTTTTTGAATATTTCCCACCAGTGCAGCTGAATGCACTGTGGTGGAGAGTTTTCTTTTGTTTTGGATTTTCAGATTTAAAAAAAAAGAAATGCAGGCACTTAATTAGTGTTTTTATCCAAACGATAGGGACTAGAATCTCAGTTATAAGACAAGTAATGATATGCTATTTTAAAACATTATTATGTATAAAAAAGAAAAACACTATCCTGTACCGTATTCTGCTGTGATTAATGTGTTTGTTTGTTTATTTACTGGGTACTTGCTCTGTAGGCTGGGTCACCATCCAAAGCCGCATGGATGGCAGCGTAGACTTCGGCCGTCGCTGGGACGACTACCGCAGAGGTTTTGGCAACATTGCTTTTGACACTGGCAAGAAATATTGCAACAAACCAGGTAAGACCATTTTACACAGCTCCCTTTGTATCTCACATGGAGAAATGGGTTGACAACTTGAGGAGGCGAGACCAAATACTCATAGAGGATTCAAGTCACAATATTCAGGCTAAGAACATTTAGGAACCAAGAAGAAAAAAACATATTATTACAGTCAAGTTAAACACCAAACTGCCTACTTGTAAATCCTGATCATAGAAAGAAAATTATAGAGTAGAGTAGAGTAGAGTAGAGTAGAGTAGAGTAGAGTAGAGCAGAGCACTTTTATTAATCCCAAAGGCAATTACTGTTAGGTGTTTGTCAGCTTAAAGGTTAAAATGTGGGTAGTCTTAAAATGTGGGGTATTGTGACACCGTTGAGCGTTAATGAGACCAATGAAGACTTTTACTACAAATTGGATTATCTTAGAGAGTTGAAATCAACTGTGTTACGCATAACATTTGGTCCCACTTAAGAACAGTGCTCATTTTACTCTTTGATCAGTGTAACATTTTAATATTTTTGGGCTCTGATGCCTTTATTCAGACAAGAAGGTCTGAGAGTGAGACAGGAAGCAATGTGGGGGAGAGAGACAGGATTTTTTTTTGGAAATCGAACTCAGGTTCCCAGTGTACCAGTGCAGTGCCATGTAAACCATTAAAACACGGCATTATAAATTTGCTGTTACCAGAATGCCAGTGACCAAGTCATAGTACTAAAGGCCCTGTGTTATGTTATAGTAGTGTAGTACTATGGTTGTTAACTTTTTTTAATGGATTATGACAGCGTGTTATAGGAGGTATGGCGTGCATTATGGGGCTGCGCCACGGCGCAAAGCCTGCCATCCATGTTTTTAACCAACCCAAAATCCTCTGTGCCGTCTTCTCAGGGGAGTACTGGCTGGGCAACGACCGCATCAGCCAGCTGACGAAGATGGGTCCGACCGAGGTTCTGTTCGAGATGGAGGACTGGAGCGGCGCCAAGACCCAGGCCCGCTACACGGCGTTCACCATCCAGAGCGAGGCCTCCAACTACATCATGTCCGTCGCCGGCTACTCCGGCACCGCGGGTGACACTCTGCTGACTGGCGCCAACGAGCTTTTCGGGGAAAACCGCACCATGACCATCCACAACGGCATGATGTTCAGCACATACGACCGCGACAACGACAAGTGGTGAGTAGCGGCGCGGGTGTGTTGGTGCATTTATTTGACATTGATAATGACAATTATGAAGTAATGACTAGTTAATTAATTAGATGACTATTAATATGACTAATTCCGTAATTAATAAGTGGTGAGCAGCAGGGCTGTAGTGGTCAAATTAGAGGTGGGTAAACTATGATTTTTTTGATCAGACAGACCGTGACGCGACGCGACGCGTGTATCATCGGTGTATCTGTGTATCTACAGGTATGAAAATGGGTATGAGGCCAGGCATGATAGTAGGCCTATAAAGTATCGGTATCAACGCATCCAAAATGGTCATTTGTTTAAAAGCCACTAGAACTTTTTGGCATGCACATTCATTTGTCTACTATAAATGACAATTAAAATCTCTTCAGTTACGCCTATAGGCCTATCACATAATTTGTGTGATCATATGATGCAGAGTGTGCCTTTGCTACAATCCTAGATAGTAGGCCTAACACCTATATTGGAGTAGCTCAACAGCATAACAATGCAGCTCAATTTCATAGGCCTATTCCACTTTCTGCATTAGGTTTTTAAAAATAGATTCACCATCATGTAGCCTACTGTAGGCCCATCTCAGCCATTCCCCACAAAGATGAATGGCATTAGGCTATAACATTGGAAACTAAATATAAAAAACACAGCATTTGTGGTTTTCAACTGAATTGATAATGAAGTGCTATTAGGCTACATTTTAGGCTTATATTTTTATAAGACACCTCACAATTTACCCCTCCACCATCATCCATTAGGCCTACTTAGCTAGGCTAGGGCCTACTTGTAGTGGCATGGTGCTCATAGATTAGCAATAGGCACTGCAGCCATTAAGAGAGGAACTGGAGTTTTACCTACCATTCATAAGCTAACCCATACAGCGTTATCAATAGCTGCAAAGGAAATAGACAGAAGAAGAAGCTGATGAAGAAGAAGATTATAATTTCTTTACTCAGGAATGAGTCCTTCTAGCTCTGAGAAATTGCTTTTGCAAATAACTTAGACATGTCAGATCATGAAATCATTTTTAGGCTAAGTCTTGTGACAAGGTGTAACAAAACTTGTACCTCCCTAAATGATGGATTTGGTGGTGTTACTAGGCTTACTCCTGTGTTAGGTTATTTTCATACCTGGCTTCACACGCGGGATTTTTTCCCCAACTCCACCGCGAACGTGCATTTGCGTTTCTATCGGCATTGCCGTCCGTAGAACCGGCGGGCAGATGCGCTTTCGCTTGTAAACATGGGGCGCACTGGCTTGTCCCCTACTTCTTTCGGACAAACGTTGCGAAGTGGCTAGATTTGATGAGAAGGGCGTGACTAATTTGCGAACGGTAGAGAGAAACCTGGAGTGGATGAAAATGATTCCTACTAAAGCGTTAAGTATGTTCAACAATATTTTTTAAATGACACCAAATTTATTTTGGATTATTCCAACGGCAGATCACAAGGCGCAGGGAACTTTGACGTGCGTAATTGCCATTAAGAGCTGCGTAAACGCTATTTAGAGGTGGTTAAACACTATTTAGAGGTGGGTAAACGCTATTTCTAAAATTCCAGAGGTGCGTAAACGGCGTTTACGTGCGTTTACCCTCCACTACAGCCCTGGTGAGCAGTATCAAGAGTTTGCGTAGCACCCACCCAATGGCTGCTATTCAAACAGTCAATGGAGTGGCAGTCGGAATAGAGACGCCAAAGAATGTTGTTCAAAGCACGCACACACACACACACACACACACACACACACACACACACACACACACACACACACACACACACACACACACACACACACACACACACACACACACACACACACACACACACACACCACTACTCATCACATAATTAAACTGATCTTGAATGTGAACTTGAAATTTAATCCCTTCTAATGCATGGATTGCTCTTATAATTGCAATGTTCTTCAGGATAATCATAAATGTTGAATTAAATCATGCTACAGTGTTTAAATACAATGAGCTTGACCATGACCCTTTCTATTGGGTGTTTTTGTCTTGTAATTGCAATGATCATAAATGTTGATTAAAATTACGCTAGTATTTAAATAGACTGGCCTTGACAATTATAATGGTCATAAATGTTGAAAAAAAATCGCAATCGCAATGAGAATACAATGATCCAGAAACTGACCCCTTCTCATGTTGCGGTTGGCACAGGACGCCGGGAGACCCAAGCAAGCAGTGCTCCAGGGAGGACGGCGGCGGCTGGTGGTACAATCGCTGTCACTCGGCCAACCCCAACGGGCGTTACTACTGGGGGGGCTCGTACACCAAGTACATGGCCAAGCACGGCACCGACGACGGCATGGTGTGGATGAACTGGAAGGGCTCGTGGTACTCCCTCAAGTCCATGTGCATGAAGATCAGGCCCTACTTCGAGCAGTAGAGCGCCCACAGCGAAATCATTTTGCAGCGTTCATTTAAAAACCTTACAGAGTTGAAATCGACACTAACTCATTAGATCAGGCTCTCCTTCGAGCAGTAGCCTAGAAGCCCAGAAATATACAGTTAACACAGCGAGTTATTTCACAGTGTTATTTCAACACCTCAGACAATCGAATTTAGGCTACGATTCATAGTGTTCCTCCTACTCTGTAAGTGCTGAGTTAACACTGCAAAAATGTGCTGTGTATACACACACACACACACACCCTGCATAGGGACGTCTATGAAGATGGTTTTGTGTCTATGTTGAGGCAAAGCGAAGTGTGTGAAGAGACGAGACTAGCTACAATGAACATAAACAGACATTTTACATTCATTATTAAAGAGAAACAGACGCTGCGATTACAGATTATGATGCTATTGGTGAGAAACGGATAAGTTTAATGGAAGATGTTGTCAAAAATACATCATATTTTAGGAGACAAGGTTTCAGAGGCTAAAAAAGATCAGAAAAAAAGTTTCATTATTTATTGTTGAAAAGGGTGTTGATTATTGATGACTTGTTTGAAACGGCTGATCATGTAAAACGACTTCCATGAAGAGGAGAAAAACTCCTAAGAAAATGTGTTGCCCAGGCAAAACACTGTTTTAAAGCCTGATGTCTGAACGTGAAATAATGTGTGTGTATGTGTGTGTGAGTGCTCAATGTGGCAAGTCTAGACTGTCATCTCAATAAAGTCTCTCTTAAAGTATTTAATTGCCTTTGAATCTTCTCTACCTTAAAAAACACCATAAATTTACACATGGTAAAAAAATGCCTGATGAAAAACTGTCTGACAACTTCTATATGAAAACTAAAAATGAAACACTGATGACATGGGGCAGTGACATTACAAACATTAGGCCTACCTAATTTAAAGCTAACTTAACCTTTTCTTTGGCCTGGTCTGCCCTTATTTGAATACAAAGCCACTGTATCGCAACGTATTTAAAAAACAAACTAGTTCTTTTTTAGTCAATTTCTCCATCTCTCTCTTTGGGGATGTCCTCCTTCGTGAAATTGTACAGCTGAGAGCATACTGTACTCCCATAGAGATGCCTCACTCATCTCCTTCAGAGAAACGGAGACTTACACATGTCCTAATGTTTTAATCTCAATGAATAATACCAAAGTCAAATGCAGAATCACGTTTATTTAAACAATGATATCCAAAACGGCAGAACAAAAGTGGACATTTCAAACATTAGCGCTACAATCCCCCCATCAAGCAGTTATGACATAATAATACAAAAATATAAATAATATAATAAATGTTCTACTGTATATACAATGTGACCATATTTTATTATAAAATACTATTTTGTACTTATACTTTGGAAAAAGAAATAGAAATAAACCTCAATGGCCTTTTAAGAAGAAGGTCATAAGCCCTTTGCCACATCCAAAAAGCAACCTTTGTTGATGAATGATAAACCAACAAGTGCCATAGTGGCATTATGAAGTTGCTGCATGTGCACTGCAACCATATCATAGTCCTCTCTGGGTCTAGGATTTGGGGCAACCTCCGTTAGCAATTTCTCTTTTATCATCATCCCCTACCCATGCGGGAGAAAGTGGCTTCTTGTACCATTAGTTTTTTATTTATTTATTGATTTATTCATCACCAATGTTCTGGGGAATACATTTCTAAACTGCCAAAATACATGTATAGCCTTTTGAAGCTAACACTGCCAGCAAATACTGGCACAGATTACCAGTATGGGTAATGCATGTCAGGGCTGGTCTGGGGGAGAAATAGGGCCTGGGCTCTTTTGGCTTAATAGGGCCCCCTCATAATTATTGGCGCAGAACTGACTCACGGGTGGGCCCTGCACCCTTGTGGGCCCCTATTTTCAGCAATGTAATAAAAAATATGTATATTTTTGTTTTTATGTTTCGGAAAATAGGGGTCCACAAGGGTGCAGGGAAAAGCCTGCTATGCCCGATGGCCAGTCCAGCCCTGATGCATGTCCTGAAATGAAGTAAAATTGTGTGCCAACCTTTGTCATAGATTTTGTTTTGATCTTTGAAGAGCAGCCTGAAGCCCATTAGTGATTACAAAATTTCCAAAACTTTACAAATAATTTACTGTGACACAAGGAATAATAAAACTCACTCTCAAGTTTGCCACTCAATTGCAATTTGTCATTCAACATTTTTTTGCAAATGCATCCAGGGTTCAGTACACAGCTCTAAAGCAATGCTGAAGTGTGTGAGATCATGTGGACATAATCGCATTGGACCGTACACACCCGTTAGGCATCAAGTCCTCAGGCGCGATACCTACTTTGGAAAGTACGAAGATGCAAATGATTTTATTGTTTCTCAATAATAAATATTTCACCATACATGGATACTCCTCCTCATGATACTCTCATGTGAATGTATCATACCTAAGTGCTACCACGGAGAGTGAGATAATGTATAAATAAAAATGGAATGGGAAGGGAAAATAACAAAGACACAATTGACACAAGGAAATGTTGTCATTGTTGAGGTAGTAAACTAAAGCCACTCTGAAAAACATCAGCACGGCAAAAAAAATGTTGATATTGTAAAGCAGCACTGTGGCATTCTTCTGCAACACGCTGAAAGTGATGGAACTTTGAAAACCTGCAACTGCAAACAAAGAAGTTTCAAAGTTCAAAGGCACTTGCAAAACTTGGACCAAACTGAACCCTAACTACTGAAAAAGACAAAAAAAATCTGGTATGGGTTACTCTAATTCCACCTCTTTTACAAGTTCTTCTAAGGATGTTTGAAGGTGTGTGCGCCCTTGCAAAACTTAGCCTAACTGAACAAAACAAAACAAAAAACTTCTCGTCTGAGCCATTCTATTTCCAATTAATTTAACCCATTGGCGCCTATGACACCTGCAAAAAAAAAGGGTGCTGAATGCCTGAGCCCTTTTTAAGTAAGACTGCCCTCAGCCTATACAAAGCCTAAATATCTCAGCCTCTGGAGCACATGAAAAATATGCACTAAGTTGCATTTAAATGCTAAGAGCCTCATCTTTCATTAGAATGTGTTCATTCATCTCAAACAAACAGAGATTTTTAATAAAGTTGTCTCAAATCTCATGAGCCTGAATGTTGCGTAATGCAGCTCCAGGCGCCAGGGCCAATGTTGCGAAATGCAACATCAGGCATCAATGGGTTAAAGGGTCCTATAGCACCACTTCATGTAAGTCTATGTGTGGGCCCTTACAAAATGTTGTGAACTAAAGCCTGACTATGAAACAAAAATATCTGGTCTGGCCTATTCTAGTTCCAATTCGTTTAAAAGGTCCTCTAGAACCACTTGGTTCAGGTCTATGTCCTCGAACTGCGTCAGGAACTCTTTGCGGACTATGTGCATTCTCCTGTACTCCCCGGAGACAGGCGGCCGGACCACCGGCTGCAGGGTGAGCTTCCTGATGTCGGCAGGGGACGCAGCCTTCTTGGCAGTGAAGAGGTTAAAGCCGGCCAGCTCACTCTCCATGCTCGTGTAGGCGTCCAGATCGATGCGATGTTCGAAGGTGTATTTGCACGACCCATGGCAAGCTCGTATTTTGATGTCAATGTCCACCTGAAGACAGTCAAACAAACAGATGGAGACATCGAGTTAGGTAATCGAAAGGCTCAAAGGTGATGTGTCTGTGTGCAGTCAGTCAGGACACACAGTCAGTCAGCACACACACAGTACAAATCAATCACATATGAAATCATGGACATCCTATGTATCTGGGAACTGGGAACATTGATGATGGGCCAGACCCGAAACGTTTGTCCCTTGTCTGTCGGTTTTATTTACTTTTTTCTGCTTTTTTTAATACATTGTTTTGCTTTTGCATTCAGCTCTTGTGTGCGACTCCTTTCTTCCTTTTCATCCTATGTACCTCTCAAGATTGATATGTCATCACCATCATCATATTCAAATACAATCACACTGAGTGCAGTTGCAGTCAAGGATATTCCCTTTTGAAACGGAATGGTGGCAGTATTCTGTGACAGATAAGTAATGAAAACTCTATTCCAAATGTGGCCGTGTTCTGGGAATTTTCCGGTTGTAGAACACTGTTCCAGACATGTAAATGGTATATTCCAGAAACTGATTTAAACCAAATACTGACAAAATTCTGTTTGAAATAAATATACTTGCATGTGACTGTGATCACCGATACACTAAGGTATACATGGGTTCAACATTTTTGTTTTCCCCTGACTGCGCGAAACTAGCTGCGCACAACTCAACCTCTGATTGTTGGAAACCGCTGTCGGCCAAAAAAAATAGCTGACATGGTTGGCTGCCAGTGTCTTGTACAATACCGTGTTGATAAACATGGTGAACCCATGTATATTTATGTAGTGAATACGTCAATAATCATGGCATGGCATGGCATAAAAAAATCATACACACACACATTGACACCAAGCAACAAACACACTCTCGCCCATACGCACATACGCACATATGCACGCACGCACGCGTGACCCATCCACCCACCTCAAGTCGCCTCATGTCGAGTATCTGTTCCTGTACGAGGCTGTGTAGCTTGAGTAGTCTCCTGTTGAGTTGTGTGGAGCGCCTCTGCAGTTGGGTCAGGTTCCTCTGGAGGCTCTCAAACCTCTCTGCATACCTGAGCTCATTCACTGTTGATTACATTATATTACAATATACTTAGCTGACACTTTTGTTCAAAATACAGGGTATTGGTTACAGTCCCTGGAGCTATGTGGGGTTTGGCGTCTTGCTCAACTGCACTTCAGCCCAACTTTGTGCATGGAAGCAAACTCTGGATTTACTTTGGATTAACTCTGGATTGACTCTGAACACACATGTGAGGGTATGACAATACGGCTGCAGGTGCGCTCCTCTGACTGTTAAGCCAATTAGCCTGGCTCTTTGCTGTAGCGGTCAGAGCCACAGTTTAACCTGGAAGCCCTTCACTAGTGCCCTTCACTATTCACTAGTGTGTGCAAGTACAGCAGAAGTCGTGGTCTACACACTGTCTTCAGTATAAGTTATTCAGTATGAGTGCATGTCATGTTAGTAGTGGCGTTAGTGAGGTACATACTGTAAGTTTTGACTATGACACTCCGGTGGGTGTTGTAGACAGCTACGTTTGTGAGCATGGCTGTGGTGGCGGCGGTGTGGTGCTCATCAGCCCGGGTACAGATCTGTGCCAGGCGCGAGTGGATGTCTGCCTCTGTGGCATCTAGCAAGCCGGCCACACGACATCCACTGGGACATTTCCCTGACTGTCAAAACAAAACAAAAATAAAATAGAAAGAAAATAAAGAAAATAAAATGTAAAAATTATAAAAACAATGACAGTATTAATACACAATAGACATGGGGAAGTGGTTAGGGTGTCAGGCTTGTAGCTCAAGGGCTGCTCCCTTGAGGCGCCGTTTTGGGCTGCCCCCTTGACGGGAGAGGCATGAATGCAATTTCATAGTGTGCAGTGTGCACTGCTGAATGCTCTGTCACAATAATATACCGTAATATAATACGATATAATATAATATAATATAATATAATATAATATAATATAATATAATATAATATAATATAATATAATATAATATAACACAACATAACATAACATAATATATAATATAATATAATATAATATAATATAATATAATATAATATAATATAATATAATATAATATAATATAATGTAATGTAATTTCTGCTTGTGAATGTGGTGCTATAACTGCTCCCAACTGTAAGTCCCCTGCCTCCCCGCTCTCCCCTGATTTGGACCATATCTCACCCACTCGTCATCTGCACACATGGGAGCCGACGGCTTTATCACGCACCGGCCGAAGCGGTCACGTACGGGAGCGTAGCGGTACTCAGGGAGGCATGGAGAAGGGGTCAGCTGCAGAGCTTTACAGTCTGCAAACACACACACACACACACACACACACACACACACACACACACACACACACACACACACACGCACACACAAGATGTTTATTATATTTATTTCCATGCATTCATATCTACCAACCATATAAACGTGGCATTATATTGTAAGTGCATACTTAGCATGTCAGCATAATTTGTATGTGTCTTTTCATTTGAATGTTTGCTTGCTTCATTTTTTTTTCAAGTTGAACAAATCATGTAACTCCATGAACTTGAACTTTTATATACTAGCACCTTCAGTGCATATTTGAGCTTTTAAAAGTAAACAAGTAAGTAAACAAGTAAACCTCTTGCGAAATTGATTTTAACCAATTATGAAAAACCATGCTCACTAGTCTATTTGTGAAACATATTTAATTAAATGTACATGCTCAAACATGTTGCCTTTCTTCCAAGTTGAATTTATTTCATTGTCTTTGTTTATTTTTTCTTTGCCTCACATGTTTTCAGTGAGGAAGTTTACTTCTGGATTTCTAAGGACTTATACGAATTTTCAATGTGGTAACCAAGATAAATCGTTCATGCATCACCAACGTAACAAAGTGCAATCAATTCCAGTCTGCTAAATGGACATGACTTTTCGAATGTTCCCCATTGATCATCTTTTAGTTTGAACCCCCTGTGGTCTTCCAAAGTGGCATGGCAACTCATAGACAAGGTCAGGCCTAGGCTGGAACCAAAAACGGGCATTTTTTGCCCCCCCCCCCCCCCCCCCTGACTGTATATTAAGAATAAGGTTTGTCCCATCTTAATTGTGTGCCGGTCTTTAAGGGACAAAAAATTAAACAAAAGCATCAGTCCAGCAGTCCACTGTCCAGCAGCCCACCAGGAAAATGCCCTGTTTGCCAGATCACCAGTCCAGCTCTGGACATAGTTTCTTAGAACCTTACGTCACATTGATTCTGGAAGAAACTCCTTATGAACCCTCTTCTTATCAATCGCCTCATGGTTTCAATTTAAGTTCAACTGTACCAGGTGTCCATGATGAACTATATCAACTCTTTCCATATGCACTGATGTGCCATTACCATTGTTAAGCAATACACCTTACACAGGTACTAACAGGGAATGGGGCGGGGGGGATTTATTTCATATTATAGCTTCATGGTGGTCTTTCATGAACATGATATAACCAAAAGAAAATACATATACCAGACTTAAGGAGAACAACATCATCTTTATTTATCAAATGCAAACTTGTGTACGATTTTCACTTACAGGAATATTTTTCTTGTAGTTAGGAACGTTTCATTAATTACATAGCTTTCTTTCTCCTTGCTATGGTTGCTGTACTTCTTACAATTATTTTCATTAGGCAGTGGCTGTGTTACACATCTTAAAATTATTGAGATCAATACTGCTTCAAGTGATAACTCAGCAAAATGTCACAACACATTTTCTTTAACCCTTTCATGCACGGTGTCCACATACGTGGACAGTAATTCTAACCCCACTTTAGATAGGTAAATAGTGGTTATTTTTTTCCAAATTGTATATGGGAAGTACCATGAGGTTCATTACAATACTTTAACAGCAATTATAACCTTTTGCACTAAATATTAAGTGTTTGATGACATCATCAATCTAACAAATCCACCGATGTGAATTATGACCATAACAAGCATGTTTATATCTGAAAATCAACCACACCAAAGGGCAATTTCAGGTTTTAAAAAATATTATGATGTTTAGTACAGTTCACTTGAGAAGTCTATGTTGTTAAAATCCAAATTTACAATAAAGGTAGGTTTTTATACAATATAAAGCTACTGTCCACGTATGTGGACGTTGCGCATCAAGGGAGTCTAATGATAAACATATTATTTATGATTACCGTGAGAATATTCTGCTCATTTTGGGCAAATACTTAATGTTATGAGCATTTATAATGATTATAGTGTGAAAATAAATTATTTTCAACATATTTAACACATTTTAACACTTTTAATTTAATAAATTCAAGAAAAACTACCTAAAATTAGTGTTTCACGCACGTGTCTATAGGCATATTTCGGGTTTCTTTCACCACAAAATGACACAAATGATGTAGGAATGAGCTAGAATACATGCTGAATCAAATACAGATCTGTCTTCATCAGAATTGAAGTTTTTTCCACATGCAACAAGGTTTCCCCACAAATCTTGCCATAGCTGTGTATGTAAATATTGCTAAATTGACAGTTTTTTTTCTCTTTTTTCATCTTTGTTCGTTAAATACTGTAATATATAATGTGTAAGTGTCATATAATGTTGTAATATTACATATAGTAACATGGAAAGTAAGTAAATTAACTTACATTTATAATAGGGGGTCTATTTAACACTATTTTTTACAGAAAATACTTGAAAATGCTGATGAATGACTACAGAACGCATGTGTCTGGAGGCAAATTTCATATTACCTTTCATATAGGGACAACATAAATGATGTAGGATTGAGCTAGAATCCATGCTGAATCAAATACAGATGTGTCTTCATCAGAATTTAAGGTTTTTTCCACATGCAACAAGGTTTCCCCACAAATCTTGCCATAGCTGTGTATGTAAATATTGCTAAATTTACAGTTTTTTTTCCTCTTTGTTTCATCTTTGTTCCTTAAATAGTGTAATGTATAATGCATAAGTGTCATATAATGTTGTAATATGACACAAGGTAACATGGAAAGTAAGTAAATTAACTTACATTTATAATAGGGGGTCTATTTAACACTATTTTTTTTTTACAGAAAATACTTGAAAATGCTGATGAATGACTACAGAACGCATGTGTCTGGAGGCAAATTTCACATTACCTTTTATACAGGGACAACATAAATGATGTAAGATTGAGCTAGAGTACATGCTGAATCAAACTGAGCTTTTTGTTCACCAGCATTGGCTGTCTTCTTGCATGCAATAAGAATTTCCCACATATTTTTCTATGACCGCCTATATAAACAATGCTATTTTTATATATATGTTTTTGTTGTTGGTTAATTACAGTGATATATGGTGTTAAAGTGTTATATTGTGTTGTTATATAGCATAAAACACCATAAAAATGAATAAAACAGCTTAATTTGAACTTGAAATACAGTATAGGCCTATATAACTTTTCACTCCTTTGATGCGCAGTGTCCACATATGTGGACAGTAAAATAACTTCCACATCAAAAGAGATTTTTGAAAAATTCCAAAAGATTCTTCATATTAGCTCCATTATGAGTGAGAAAATCAATATATAAAAAATATTGCACATTTTTTTCATGGTGTCTGCATGAAAGGGAAAACGAAAACATTCAAATGACTGTTGTGTGTGTGATTTTTCCACCTTATTGAGTCCATACAAAGGGGGAAAGGGAGGCTCTTGCTTTGTCTCTAGATAATGTGTAGATGAAGTTGTTCTTTGTGGATTGCCTTAACAAGCCTGCAACCAGAGGCGAACAAACTGGACGGAGAGAGTCAAAGGCTTGCCATATCTTCCTTTGGTCTGTGCTCTCAATACAAGTGCTTTCACTTTTATTAGCTCATTCACACCGGATCAGCAGGTGGAATGTGATAAAAAACATTATGTAGCAGGACTTAACCTTTCTGAACTCTAAGTACTATATCATTATCTTAAATGTGAGTAGAGAGTCAGATTTCTTGCAAGTATAAAAATATAATGTACTTGGCCAATAAGGTTGGTTGGTCCTGACTCTGAAGATGTCAGCTTTGTGAAGCTGGAGGAGTCATTTGGCTCCAACAAACCACATAATGCAGCAGGAATTTAAAAAAAAAACTTTCTGAACCCAGGATGTCCACCTCTGGCCAGCAGCAGGCTTGTTACTCTACTTCAGTGGGGATCTTCTCCATCTTTCCCTCGGACTGTGTCCCAGGCCTGCCACTGCGGGCGAAGATGTCTGGCAGAGCGTCGTCCACGTCCCCTCTCCCAAACGCCCCGAAGTCGGACCCAAAGGCCCCGGACTTGGTGCCACCGGAGCTGAGCAGGCTCTTGGTGGAACTCATGGTCTTGGTGCCGGAGCTGGAGAAGGACGAAGAGGACCCGAACTGCTTGAAGAGGTCTTCGCCGAATCCGGGGAATCCTTCGTCGATTCCTTCGCCGAATCCTCCGCCGCCACCACCAGCACCACCGGCCATGGCATCGCACCCGGCACCGGTCATCACAGTCTCGTACTTCTCCACGGGGCCATCCTTGGTGTGCGTCACCACCTTTCTCACCGTGCGCGTGCATTTCATCATGTGGGTGGTGCTGGTCATTGAGGGCCCAGAGGAGGAAGAAGAGGAGGAGGAGGAGGATGAGTCGGATGAAGAGGACGAGGCGGAGGTACCTGTAAAGGGGGTGTCACGGTATGAAAATTTAACCTCACGGTTGACGGTTATTATCGCTGTTTTTTTTTTTTTTTAAGGTTGAATATGTTCAGAAACCATTGATTGACCTAAACAAACTGAAATAGTTTCAAAAAGGTGTAAACATGTTTGTTATATTTAATAAAAAATAAACAATGTCTTATCAACACCCGTTGTGTAACACCTTTGCGCAGAGTTTACAACCTTACTGTGTCCAAATTGTAATGACCAAGTTTTAATCTGCTACTTAAGGCTCTCTGTAATGTTATAGGTGTGACGTGGTACAACCAGGGCCGCTGACAGCTTTTGCTGGGCCCGGGACAAAGCCATCTGAAAGGGCCCCCCATCCAATTCATCCAATGTAATGGAAACCCAATGTTGGGGGGCCCAACATTGCCTGGGCCCGGGACAACTGACCCCTTTGTCCCTGCCTGTCAGCTTCCCTGGGTACAACCATGGTAGGAATAGCAAAACCAACTCTCCCTCCTACGGTACATGAGGTACCACAACTTGTTACTATACCTAAGCATTGCTTCCTTGAGGTGCCAACTGGGCTGTCTCCCGCTTGCACGGGTTAGGCATAAACGCAATTTCGTTGTGCACTTTTTGCATCAACCGAGAAACAGGACTTTTGGTGTGGGGTATACTTTTCATTTCCTATACGTCATACCTACGTACTGTACCTGAATCCCTTTGTAAGAGTCATATATAAGATAGGATAAATGAAAAATTGTAAAAAAAAAAAAAAAAAATTAAAAAAGTAAAAATGTAGTATTTCTTTTTTCTTTTTCGCATCAAATTAAATGAAATAGCTTCCTAATCCTAGTTTTTACACATCAGCCAGGTGGATGACCAAATAAAGTGACATCACCTGAGCACAGGCAGAAGGAATATCCGTCCAACAAAATCTTTGATGTGCGACACTTTTAATTTCCTATTAGTTTCCTATTAGTTTCCTTTTAGCTATCCTTCTATGTACCGTGTCTGAACTTTGTAAGCATCATATATTACTTCTTCTTTCTGTATGGCTGACACCCTGTACCTGGACTGTACCTGGCTACTTTCAGATGGTGGCGGGCTTCTTCTCCTCATATAAGACTTGTTCAGCCATTGAATCAATTTGTGTCATAGTGTCATATCATATATTATTTATTTTTTGCATGGGTGACGTCCCTGCTGCAGCTAGGTACATTAGGTTTTACCGTGGCCTAATGGTAAGGCACTCGTATATTGTGTGGTCGTCCCGGGTTTGATTCCAGGCCCAGGTTTGATTTGCCGGCCCTTCCCCGTCTCTCTCTCCCCACTCGCCTCCTGTCTCATGCTTTGCTGTGCTATCTCAATAAAAAGTTGAAGACCTCAAAAAATACATGAAAAAACAAAAAAACTAGTTAAATTACCTGGGTACTTTCTGACTATGCAAGTTTCATATGGATTTTTTGTATGGGTTTCGCCCATACTACTACTAGGTATTGGACATGGGTACTTTCTGGCTGTATACTTTTTTTGTGGTATTTTTGACATCCCTACCCTACTGTAGCTCTGAATGGGTGGGTCAGATCCCAATTAATACCTGTGTCTGGTAGCCGACTTCCCGATGGTGCAAGTTATGCAGTTTATAGGCCTACGTATGTATTTTTGTTGTTGTTTGTATGGGTGGGTGAGATCCCTACTACTACTAGTCACTGTACTGTACCTGGGTATTTTCATATTAAGTTTCATACTATTTTGGTCTGTTTGAAATCCCTACTACATAGTTCTGTACCTGGGTATTTTCCGACGGTGGCGGGGGCGTCTGCACTGCCGCCCTCATCATGCAGGGTGAGCTGGCTCTGCCCGACATCCTCAAAGTACTGCTTCTGCTCGCCATCAGGTGAGCCAGACTTGTAGATGGAGGGCACGTCGACCTCCTTCAAGACACGAGACTTCATGACGCGCAGGGCTCCCACCGTCTCCACGCTGTTCTGCCGATTGGCTTCCAGTGTGTCCATCTGCTTGTCCAGCGCCACGTAACTGTCCCGGTCCACCGAGAACTCCGCGTATTCCGCACACGAGCCCTTGCAGGAGCGCAGCTTGATATCAATGTCCACCTGTAGTATGACAGTACAAGGGATGTTTAGGATCTGACGGATCTGGCGTGCATATTTATTTGTTGCCAGAATTGCGTTCTCTGTGCCACATCTTTATTCGTCACCAGAAATTAAAGACAGAGTAAGTAATTTCACTGTACTGACTTCGTGAACAGTGAACTGAACTCCTTAACCCCTTATCACAGAGCCTATGTTATAACCTTATTGTCACCAAAATTGTAATAGCTATGTCTTAATCTGCTACTTAAGGCTCTCGGTACTGTCATAGCAATGTTGTTATGATGTAGTTGAGCATTTTCACCAAATAGTGAATAGGCCCGCCGGCGACCCCATCTACACTAAGAGGCTACGTGGACCAAGAAGTGAATCAACAGCAAAAGGACATAGTTCTGTTTTTGTTTATATTCTGAGTGCATTACAAAAAGAGCTTTCCTAATTTTTCTGTTCATGTTAGGCTTTTATGGTTTGTAAGTGCTCTTTTTGATCATACCAGGTCAGTGTGGTTACAGTACAGTTCACTTCCAAGGGTACACTTCTGCGTACACTTTGGAGTGTTCACTTATACACATAAAATGCTGAGTCACAGGTCTGAGTTGCTGAGGACCAGGTTTGGTTTATTTTCCAGATTTCATGCTGCTCATTTACAAATGTTACTTTTTCATGAATACATACCACCATCATAAAATTCTGTGTATTCATTATGACTGGGAAAATTACACTTTTCATTCATAAAAAGGTGGATCTTCTCCTTGTCCGGCATTTTCGAATTCCAGTAATAGACAGTTTTAACTGCAAAAATTCCTGCACTTTGGTTTTACTAGTTAATAATAATGTACTAATTAGTAAATATTTTTGAAAAATACAAAATTTGGGAATAGGCAGCAAAACTCCATAATTACAACAGCTTTTCTGGCCACAATCCTACATACTCCAGTGGTGTAGTCTACGTAGAACGCAGGTATACGGAGTATACCCACTTCTAAATTTTAGGGGCTTCAGTATACCCACTTAAAATGGATTGATCCATTATTTAGAAGAGCATAAATATATACAGTATACCCACTTCCAAAAATGCTCGAATATACAACATGCCCACTTCAAAAAAGTAGACTACACCGCTGACATACTCTATACCTTTAAGTGAATAAAACCTACTCAATCCTCATCCCATGAATAACTGCCCAGGGGTGAATTTCTGGAAAGCGTAGTTGTTAGCAGTTAGCAACTTCGGTAGTTGCCAATGGGAAATTGCATTGCAGCCAACAAAGTAGCTAACATAGTTAGCCACTCATCCAAATGAGAAAATGACACTACATTGCAATACATTATATATGGCAGACACTTTCAACCAAAGTGACTTACAAACGAGGACATAATCAGAGCATTGTTTACTGGCAGATACCAAGTGTACAGGAAATATACGGAACAATAAGTACAGATGCCGAGCAGTGAGATAGTAATAGTAAATACATAGGTAAATAACAAAACGACAAGAAAAAGAAGAAGACAACGTTACAAATGTGTCTATAGCAATTACCTCAAGCCTCTGCATCTCGATGATCTGGTCTCTCACGCGGGTCTTCATGTCCTCCAGGCGAACGAGCTGGCGGTCGATCTTGATCTTGATGTCCACAATCCTCTTTCTCAGAGACTCGGCCAGGGACATATACCTGTTTTCACCGCCTTCAGGACAAAGAGGGCAGCCATCAGTGTCAACGAGAGGAGAGACAGAGAGAGAGAAAGAGAGAGAGAGAGAGAGAGAGAGAGAGAGAGAGAGAGAGAGAGAGAGAGAGAGAGAGAGAGAGAGAGAGAGAGAGAGAGAGAGAGAGAGAGAGAGAGAGAGAGAGATCAACCATTAGACTCTTGACATGATGTTGTGTGATGATGTGTGTGTGTGTGTGTGTGTGTGTGTGTGTGTGTGTGTGTGTGTGTGTGTGTGTGTGTGTGTGTGTGTGTGTGTGTGTGTGTGTGTGTGTGTGTGTGTGTGTGTGTGTCAGTGCTTTACACTAACTTTTTCGCTTACCAGCCATTTTGGCTAGTGGTTTTCCTGACTCACTAGCCATTGGGCCTTTTCACTAGCCATAATTTTCTTAACCATCATAGCAGCTTTAATGAATTATATAATAGGCTGTATATGTAATGTAGGATAATATAACATAATATAACATAACATAATATAATATAATATAATATAATATAATATAATATAATATAATATAATATAATATAATATAATATAATATATTATAATATAATATAATATAATATAATATAATATAATATAATATAATATAATATAATATAATATAATATAATATAATATAATAACTAGAATTGTTGTTAACTGATTAACTTATCTGAGGAATGGCATAGCCGTGCAGAAACACCAAGCACAGTGTTGTGGAAGGGCACAAATGTAAGCTACATGAGAGCAAAATATTTCTGTCTTTGATCTGAAGGGCACTTTCGATGCGCAAAGTAAGTTAGATAGTAAAGTCATTGCCAAGCTTCGCATGTCCTCGGTCATGGATGTGGAATAACACCTCTTCTGGAATATTTTCTCATAAAAGTAGGCTATCTACTAGAAGGCACACACATATGCGGCCGGTAACTACAGAAGGAGCTACGACTTCCTTTCATTCCGTTTAATAGGCCTATTGAGTTGTTTAAAATATAAACGGACGCAAAGCAAGATGGGCACATGCGAAGGGACATGGGACATGATTTTGTACTGTCTGGAAGGCTACTACTGCGCGTTGTTTAAGCCCTGTTTGACAGTCGGGAACAACGGCACAAGAAACATGGAGGAATATTAAGGTATGAAGACATACAGGCAAATCAGAAAATGATTTAAACCGAACATTATTAATGCCGCATGTGTCCTTGTCTTATCACTGCGCTAATTAGTCTCAAGACTTTCTCAAGACTGAGGTGTTCTCCTCTCGCCTTGGTCATTTTAATGTCCACTACTAGGCCTACTATGCATTGTACTAATGACAGATCCCAAAATAGGTCAGTTGAGATGAACTTCGCTACTTTATTTTCACGTGAAGGTTTTCAGTGACGCGCGCTGATGTGCCGGTAGCTCGCTGCTGCCACTCATATTCGCAAGATTAGGTGCATTCGAGATGTGTCAACGCATGCATGCGCATTTAGACAGCAATGCACCCTGGATGGAAAATGCTGCATGACGGTTAGATTTCCTGTCAAACTTCGAAATTTCGTCGACGTTGCGTTGACGAGGTGACATGTCACATGGTGTAAAACTATCGCGGGATGAATGCGGCTGCAGTCAGATCTTGCAACCTCTGCAGTTGCTTATCCCCTTCGACGCTCGTCGGCGGACTGCCTCCGAGGTCACGCGCCCATGAACTGGTTGGTCAACAACTCACTCACGTGTGTATATGGGTCTTGTCTCACACCTCTACACAAGTTTGCGCAGGTCCCCACTTCAGCTCCTCCTCACTGCCTGTCCCCCCACTCCTCACACGTGGTGTGTTAGTAGAGCAAACCGGTGCGAGCTCATCGTCTCGTTCATATTTGTGGCCGACTGCAAATGCGCTGTATTTAATAACACCCACATCGTGACAACAAGTTCTCGCTCACATGGTTCCGTCAACGTTGGTCGACAGCAACAAAGTCGTATGGGCTTAATAGCTCTATCAGATTCCTCTCGGGCGTGAGACACAGGTGACACGTGACACAGGTGCTTCATGGGTATTGTAGGCTCGCGAAATCGCATTGCATTGCGTTTGTAGCAAAGACGGTCCGAGGGAAAAAACTACAAAATGCGGTGCCTCATCATTTAGAATAGTGACGGACCCGCCAGAATGGCTAGTGAATCTTCAGTATCTACTAGCCAACGCCGACTTTCACCCGCATTTGGCTACCTGGCGTGTGTTAGTGTTAAGCCCTGGTGTGTGTGTGTGTGTGTGTGTGTGTGTGTGTGTGTGTGTGTGTGTGTGTGTGTGTGTGTGTGTGTGTGTGTGTGTGTGTGTGTGTGTGTGTGTACTCTTTAAAAAACAGAAAAAAACTAACCCTTCTTTGCATCTGCACTTATTGTTCTGTATATTTCCTGTGCACTTTGTATTTGCTAGTGATGTTGGCTATGATTATGTCCTCATTTGAAAGTCGCTTTGGTTGTAAAGCGTCTGCCAAATGCAATGTAATGTAATGCAATGTAATGTAATGTAAAGTGAACCAAACTCGGTCCTATTTAAGTGGACCAAAAAGCAAACCGACAGCAAAATGACTCAGTTCTGTTTTTGTTCATATTGTGCTCTCAGTTCTCAGTATGGTTAGCTTATGAGTCCTGACAAGTTACACTTGTGACTAGGTTTCGCTTAAGGAGTGCTCTAGATGACCTGGTGTGATCAAAAAGATGACTCACACACCATAACAGCCTAACATGACCAGAAAGATAGCCAATTCTTTTTGCAATACACTCAGTATGAACAAAAATAGAACTGAGTCGTTTTGCTGTCGGTTCACTTTTTGGTCCACTTAAAGAGGACTGAGTTTGGTTCACTTAAAGGGGACTAGGTCTGAAAATGCCCTTATAGTTACTTTAAGTACAAGGTGTTGGTTACAGTCCCTGGAACAGTGTGGGGTTGGGTGCCTTGATCAAGAGCACCTAAGCCATGGAGTGAGGTAGGGAGTGAAAGGGGAGGATACAAACCTCAAGTATTGGCAGAGGACGCGCTCAACTTCTTGGAAAAACGAAAGTCTTTGGGTGCGAGATAAAAAGCGTCAACTTAAGGAAGAAAAATCCGCACTCACAAACTGCGTCTCATCTCATGGTACCACGCACTGATGAAGGCTTGTTAGCCGAAACGCGTTTGCTTTTTGGACATGGTGGTAATATAAATAAATAATGAGACGCAGTTTGTGAGTGCGGATTTTTCTTCCTTAAGGATACAAACCTGCAACCCTCTGTTCTAAAGCCCATCTCCTTAACCACTACCCCAACTGCCCATTAGGTCACGGCTGCCAATACCTGAGGAGGTAGTGAGCTTTTGGCGGAGGTGGTCGTAGGCCTGCTTGGAGGACGAGTCGGTGCTGCGGTACTTCTGGTTGTAGTCGTCCAGCAGTCGGCGGATCTTGTCGATCTTGGTCAACAGCTCGTGGTCTGTCTTGTCCAGCAGGCCCTGCACACGGCAGCCAGACGGGCACTTGGGGCCCTGGGTCAGAGAAATAGCAACAACAGAACAAAAAGCAAAACACAAAAGTATTTAATAAAGGAGATTGTCATTGGTACTTGAAAAAAGTGCAATATCTAGACATAATTTTAAAATAACACAGACATAACATAGCATCTTTGACATATTAACCCTTTGTGTCCTGGAGCGACATACGCTGCAATCAAGTTCTTGAGATTTCAACTGTTTTATTAAAAATGTGGGTATGTTAGAGTTGAATGAACAGTTACAGTACTAGTGTAAAATGAAGGTTCTAGAATGTAAATGCAACTTATTTCATGTTTGTATGTGCTTCGGAGGATGAGATATGACAAGTCATGTACTCTGGGCACTTTGCTCGAGAAAGACAAAAATAAAAGTAATCATTACATTTAGATGACATAAAGCTAAACATAATTTCAATTTCCTTTGTATGAGCTATGCATGTGAAGAAATTGACAATAAAGCTGGTTTTGACGTTGACATTGCGTTGCACTTGGTTTACACTTTCACTTGAGGAATTAGATTCAAGATTCAAGATTCAAGATTCAGGATTAGTTTATTATGTCTTATTATAGGTTTGAAGCCTATAAAGAGTTAAAATTGTTGTGTTTTTGTGTCCTCGAAAAGATTAAAAAATAAAAATAAAAAAGAGAGGGGGGGATGGAAAAAAGTGCAAAGAAAGTGCCTTGTTGTCTTCAGCATGAATTCAGTAATCTAACTGCTTGGTGGAAGAAACTACTTTGGAGTCTGGTAGTATGAGATTTCAGGCTTCTGTACCGTTTCCCAGATGGTAACATAGTAAACAGTTCATGGTTGGGGTGACTAGGATCAGCCAAGATTTTTTTAGCCTTCCTGATGCTTCTTCCCTCAAATAGCTCCAGTATGGAGGGTAAGTCACAGCCACATATGTTCTGAGCTGTACGCACAACCCTCTGAAGAGCTCTCCTGTTGGCTTGAGAGCAGTTCCCATACCAAACAATAATGGTCCCCGTCAGAATGCTCTCAATGGTGCCTCTGTAAAACGACCTCAGGATCTTGGGTCTCATCCCAAACTTTCTCAATCGTCTGAAGTGGTACAGACGTTGCTGGCTTTTTTTTACAATGCGCTGTGTGTGACTGTCCCAGGTGAGGTCTTCTGAGATGGTAACGCCAAGGAATTTAAAGTCTCTCACCCTCTCCACTGTCTCATTGTTGATGTTAATGGTTTCAATTAGGTTGTGAAATAGCCCTGCATTTTAAGACATGGCCCCAGAGGCCCCTGTCATACGTGTATTGTTATCAGAATGCTAATGGCCCAGTCATACTGCATTGCTAAGGACTCTGTGTAATGTTGTACTACTACGGTAGTAAAGTGTTTTTTCAACAAAATGAAAGCGTTCCACTGCAGAGTGGTGTGCAATATGAAATTACAGAATGATATAGGCATTATACACATTAAAAAATAATAATAATAATTAAATCCTTTTACACATATTGATCGGATTTACACATCATGTGGATCAGCATTGTGAGTTTTACAAACCGTTTTAGGGATCTATAAATCCGTTCATATGTGCAAACAAAAAGCCGAAATGGGTGCATTTATTGAAAAATATATCCATCCAAATATCCAGGTGTTAGTATGTGCATACAGTATACACACTTTAAATCATTCTTAAGTGTTTGGTAAAATTCATTAAAATTTACAGCAAATTATTCGCTTTGTCACTCACTTGACATTTTCATCCAGACACAGCTGACAACGCAAACCACACACAACTCTATTGGATTTTTTTTGCATTAACTTTCAATAGTTGCATTCACTCTCAGTGAGTGTAGCAGGAGACACTCATAGCATAGACTTTGGCCATCATTTTGAAAATAAGTGGTGACAAAACATTACATTTATATCTGTAAATACTCCTACACTTTGATAATTACACAAAGTTGTATATATAGTGTGTATATATTTTTTCAGGACACCCTGGAAAACAAGTGTGTCTGTCTAAGCATGTGGAATAGAATCCACAGATGTAACTCCTACCCAGTCATCATCTATGCATGCGCCATATTCCTTCTCTGGGGCGCATTTGTCAGACTTCATGCCCTGCTCGACCGGACGGTTTCCTCTGGGGTCCAACATCTGTGCTGTGACACTGGTCTGGAGGAAGAGAAGAGAAGAGAAGAGAAGAGAAGAGAAGAGAAGAGAAGAGAAGAGAAGAGAAGAGAAGAGAAGAGAAGAGAAGAGAAGAGAAGAGAAGAGAAGAGAAGAGAAGAGAAGACAAGCAAGTGTGTAAGAGAAGAGAAGAGAAGAGAAGAGAAGAGAAGAGAAGAGAAGAGAAGAGAAGAGAAGAGAAGAGAAGAGAAGAGAAGCAAGTGTGTAAGAGAAGAGAAGAGAAGAGAAGAGAAGAGAAGAGAAGAGAAGAGAAGAGAAGAGAAGAGAAGAGAAGAGAAGAGAAGAGAAGAGAAGCAAGTGTGTAAGAGAAGAGAAGAGAAGAGAAGAGAAGAGAAGAGAAGAGAAGAGAAGAGAAGAGAAGAGAAGAGAAGAGAAGAGAAGAGAAGAGAAGAGAAGAGAAGTGAAGAGAAGAAAAGAAAAGTGAAGAGAAGAGTCATAATGAGAATACAAAACATTCATTTGATAGTGCACTGTGCCATGCCTGAGAGAACGTTTTGGATATACAACTGCAATAGGGTCATTCCATGTCAATTCACACGCCTTCCCCACGTGACCCTCTCCGATTTACCCGATATCTCACATACAGGTACCTTTTGATGTCAATTGAAAGAATACCAAGTATTAGCACCCTACATCTAACGGTTGCGGAGATGAAGCCCTCCAAAGTTGGGGTGCCATGCCCACCTTTCAAGCCTGTGAATTGCATACAACATTTACAAGCAGATTTTGACACCTCTGGTTTTAGTTTGAAGGAAGATACAGGCCTAAAATCAACATGGCCCCTAAATATGACCCTGTCTACCAGATGATGTACTTACAAATAGCATGCCTTGATTATTTTTGGCTATATTAAGCCTTAAAAACTGAATTTGTGAAAAGCGTGATGAAGAGTCTTGCCATTTTGGGATTCCAGAAGTTCATTCACAGCATAACAAACTGTGGATCTACAATGACTAGACGACTACTTTAGAGTATTCGATCATCAGAAACCCAACTGTTTCAGTGAGGCATTTGAGTGATGGAGGGATGGCTTACCCAAGCTGTTGCCAAGACCAGACACAAGCAGAGGACACTATGGAGCTTCATCTTGTCTTCCTTCTGTGTTGTTCTGTGGGATACTGATCTGCAGCCTCCACCTCTCCTATATTTCATGGCCTGAGGGTGACTAACTCAGGTAGCGTCATTGCTTACCTAATGCAACTGACCAAACTTGGAGATATCCGATTTTTTTCTCCGGTTTTGGTGTTTTTGCTGTTATTCATTTACAGAATTGGTTCCCAAAGCGGGGACGGGGACCCCTAGGGGGGTCACAGAAATATGCCAAGGTACAAAAAGCAGAAGAAAAAGTTTGGGAACAACTAATTTACAGGACAGCCAGAACAGAGAGGGGAGGGGAGGCACTCTGAAAGCAAAGTGTGTGCGTGTGTGTGCGTGTGTGTGCATGTGTGTGTGTGTGTGTGTGTGTGTGTGTGTGTGTGTGTGTGTGTGTGTGTGTGTGTGTGTGTGTGTGTGTGTGTGTGTGTGACAATATCTGAACTGATCATGCAGGTCGATCAATGTCGAGGCGTGCGCACACACACACACACACACACACACACACACACACACACACACACACACACACACACACACACACACACACACACACACACACACACACACACACACACACACACACACACAGGGTTATGTGTTCAATGACTCAAACCAAATTATGATAGGGATTGGGTTGGAATTACTGTTTTGCTTAACCTACAAACCCCAACTAAGATGAGTTGGGACATTTGGTACACTGTGAATAAAATCAAATTAAAATCAAATTTTCAAAAATTCAATCAATTCGTTAAATGGACAACAGTGTAAAGACAACATATTAACTGTTAAAACTGGGAAATATATTGTTTGTGGGGACATATGTGGTCATTTCCAATCTGATAGCAGTAACATGTCTCAAATAAGTTGGGACAGCACCAGAGAAATGCAATTCAAAACTAGATTGCATTCTCACAGAAAATGCTGGAAGCGGGCTTGCCTTTTGGGGCAGAGATGAGCAGTTTTATTTTTGATAGGCCTATCTCTATCCCTAAATTAAAAACAAAGTACTATTGAGAAAAACAAAGCTAAAAGAAATGTTGGAAAAAATCCATCCACCCAGTCAGAAGTAATGGGCCAAATAATTCAGCCATCTTGGATTCAGCCGTCTTGAAAGTGTTGTAGCTCCACGTTTTGGGGATATACTAAATGACATGGTATTTTAAATTGGCTAAGGAACACTGCATATGATATGATTTTGAAAATCAACATGGGTCCGAGTGGGATTCGAACTCACAACCTCCATATCTCTAATCCAGCACCTTTGCCATTGATACTAAATGACATACATGGGATTTGAAGTTGGCTAAGGAAAACTGCATATGATATAACTTTGAAGATCAACATGGGTCCGAGTAGGATTCGAACTCACAACCTCCATATCTGTAATCCAGTACCTTTGCCATTGATACTAAATGACATACAATTTTAAATTGGCTGAGGAACACTGCATATGATATAATTTTGAAAATCATTACCATTACCATTGAGCCAAGCAGCTGGCTGTTATAAACATTCCAGCAAGACAATATTAGATTGCATTGAAGAGCTGAACAATAGACTTCTAGAACTGTAGTTGCAGGTGCTCGTTAAAAATAGAATGTTGAGAGAAAGTGACAGTTGAGATGGAAACCTATATTGGCTGCACCTGTTCTGATTGACTGTATGGCAGTTAGTATGGTGCTCTAAGACAGAGGGCCAAATCAAAACTGTTTCTAGGTTTTAGAAAGCTGTTGTTAAAAAACTAAAAAGAATTGGCACATGTCCTGGTCACAGATTGGAGTCATACGTGTGATCTTTCTAACAGTCCTTGAATGAAGTTTATAGGTTAAACGGTTCAGTCACAAATGGACCTCTTGTGGAACATGCGCTGACCTCTTGAAAAAGGCACTTCAAGACTCAATCTGAAAACCAGTGCAAAAGCCCTGTCGATTTTACACACCTGCCATTTAAAAAGTAATGGGAGTTGGGAGATAAAACTTTGACAATTTGGAGACATCCCATAGAGCTCACTAAAAACGCGTCAACTAAACTTCTAGGTGAAAGTGTTGATGTTTTATGACAGAAAAAGCCTCCTACACTCTAATCTCTAGAGTGGCGGAACCTTGGTTCATGAAGGTTCTAACATTGTTTTCAATGGGGACCCAAACTTGCACAAAATCGCCAAAAACGGTAAAACGACAAGAGACACGGACACGCTATATCAGTAGAATGATCTCCAAGCCGAGCCGGTCGTTTTAGTGTTTGAACGGTGTCTCTATCTCTATTGCTCTGCAAGCCCGCTTAATAATAATAAACTGTACTTAGGGATTTCTAGAATCGGGCCGTGCTCTGCAAGCCCGCTTAATAAACTGTACTTAGGGATTACTAGAATTGGGCCTTGCTCTGCAAGACCGCTTAATGAATTATAGGGACTGACAACATGCATGTCCTGGTATAAAACCATCACAGGGAGGCTGAGTCACTCAGAATTAAAGATGCAAAGGGAATAATTACCACAGTTTATACATTACAAGTTTTTAATTTTCCATTGAATTATTAAATTGTGTGTATATAAGACCTATTTCAGTCATTAAAATCATCATCTAAAATCATGAGATCATGAAACATGTATTGTGTGTCTTACTCTGGCCCTCCAACAATTAAAGCCAGTGAAAACTTCACTAAGATTTCTTCATGTGAACAATGATGCAGAGGTTTAACATTCTTCTATGGACCCGAGCTCACTTGAAATAGACTCAGAGCACATGGGAAACATTTTTTTTTTTTTTTTTTAACATATTAGAGTCTTGCACTTCTAGTAGTGCAAGCTCTTCTCACTCATCTGTAGATTTAAAGATGGTGCTGAATAATATGTGGTATTTAAACAGCATAAGAAGACATTCAGGCATTATATTTGGAAGGGAGGCTTTCAATTATTGCCGCTTAATAAGACCAAATTGCATTTTCTACTAAGGACAACCAGGTGATAAAATGTCCATCTTGTGGCCAAGACCGGTCACATTGTAAGCACTACAGTAAGGAAAACATTGAAAACATACCATTTGGGCTCTTGAAATCATGTCCAAGACAGGCATTAACACTGTTTTTATATTAAATTGATCTCATCAGTTAATGTAATTAACGTCTTTTGTTTTGTTTTTGGTCTTCAACATTCGCTTCATTTTATTGCCTCTGTCCCAACTCTTTTGAGACATGCTTTTTCATATTCATAAATATCCCCCAAAACAATAATTTTGTCAGTTTTGACAGTTGTTTCTTTAACTCTTCTCCATGTAATGTAAGATTTTTTTTTAAATGACAGTATTATTAAAATAAATAGTAAATAATTATTCACAATTTACCCAGTGTTACGATAGTCCCCACTTTATACATGTATAAAGTTAACTCTATCCCTGTTAACTCTCCTACCACTATGTGTGCATTACATGAGTCAGTATGTACAATACTATGTGCATGAATGCTGAGTAAGGGCTACCAATACCTGCTGAGACCTGAGGCAAACGCAAGCTCAGTCTCCAGAACCTTTCTCCAGCCGGCTCTCCTCTAGGGTTCATCATTGTGAGGGAAACCCCACTCTATTCCATCAAACACAAAGGTCCATGGTATCTACAAATGTCCCAGCATGGTCTGGGTCCATATCTCTTGGAGTTCTCTGAGCATGGGCAGGATAGCTCCAACGCTGGCCAAACCAGCTCCAGCGTGCGAGTAGATGCCTGCTGCTCACCTGTTCAGCAGCCAACCTCCAGGGGCTGTTCACTCACGGAACTAGCTACTAGCCACAACTGGCTAACCCTAACCACGGGCCAGTGCAAAATGAATGGGTGTCAATGGAGTTTTCTACCATTATAATTTTTGTGATTTTTTATAATTTTTTGTCCTGAAATATTAATATTAAGTTCGAAGCTAGAAATAATAAGACCCCATTTGAGTAGCGTTTCGATTATTTTGCGCCACTAGATTATTATATACTGGGTCACAAAGCTCAATTTTTATGGAGCCAAACCCATAAACATTAGCGCGATGCTAACGAGTACAGGTTGAAATCTTCTAACCTGCTGTAAAACTACACACCTGAACCATTTGTCTATACAGCCTATTGTTAAACAACAGTCATAGTGCTTACCAGGAATGTTTTGTTGATAATATTTGTGACTGGAAATCGCAGTAGCAATGTATTTAGCATATGGGTTCCCCTTTCCATTCCATACATTTTCCCACATGAAGGACTGAACTACGCTCGCCAACTAGTGGACACTCCATAGTTACAGCAGTATGCATGCAAAGCTAACTGGCTACAATGGGAACCAATGAGACTGAACCTTCTCCCTGTTAGAGATTCTCTGCAACCTCTCAGGTCTTCTCCAACTTCCCATTCAAGATGGCTTCAACCATAGAGGTAGAAAATAACACTACAGAGGACCCCGCCCCCCTTTTTACGGCAATCTGTAGCGGCCATTATCTGTAGGTAGATCAGAGAACTGGAAATTAACGGAGAACGAGGCTCACCTCTGTCAAAAATGGCTTAATCATGTGAAAATGTCCACCAACACACTATACAAGGACAATAGTTGAAGTGTGTTGCTAACTATGTTCATAAAAGATATTATTTGATTTTTAGATGTATTTTATCGACTCGTATGATTTTAGTAGATATTTAGCCTGCCATTTCAAATCTGGTGTTTGATTAATGTGTTACTTCATATTCACACAGTTTTAGTCAATTTTTTGACAGGGGTGGGCGTGTTCTCCATTGACTTGCATTGCCCGAAGGTACCTACACTACCTACGGAAGTTAGGAAGCTCCAGCTGCCATTTCCAAGTGCTGTCGCAAATTGCTGTGTCCTCTCTGTTATTTTCTACCTCTATGGCTTCAACATTATTAAAGGCACAGAGCCTCAAAAGGTAGTCAGTGACCCCATGTGGTATGGATGTGGTAGTGTGCTGTCTAGTCTACATGCAACTAACCCACTATCACTCCGTAACACCAGTGTCCCAACTTCAATGGAGTTGGCGTTTGTAGTTTGTTTATTTGTACAATTCTAAGTAATATCTTTCTTTCTGTCAGTGGTGTGTGATATGACAATATTAATTTGTGTATCTTGAAATCGAGGCAAGTGATTATGGTGGTGATCCTTATCACAATCCGGACCCAGAATTTTAAAAAAAGAAATCTTCACCATTGCGGGATAGGGCGAATTTTGTCTGCACTCTCTGAGTGCATTTCTAGTTTAGGTTTAGGTTCAAATGCACCGTGTCCACGATAAACTATCTCTAAGTTCATTCCATATGCACTGATGTGCCATTACTGTCGTTAAGCAATACACGTTACACAAGTTCTAACGAAGGATGGGATGTTCAGACGCATATTAAGGTAAACTGCTCACATTTATTTGACATTTAGCTTCATGGGGGTCTTTCCCGGAACATGAAATACAACCAAAAGAACATATAGATACCAGACTTAAGGAGAACAACGTCATCTTTATTGGTCAAATGCACACTTGTGTATGATTTTCACTTACAGGAACATTTCTCTTGTCATGAGCAATGTTTCATTAACTACTTAGCTTTCTTTCTCCAGTGGCTGTTTTACATGTTTTATCATTCCAGAGTTTTGATTACTGAGTGAAATGCAACATATTACATTTCCTTTAAAGGGAAACAAACATTCAAATGACTGTTGTGTGTGTGTTTTTTCCGCTTCATTTAGTCCATACAAAAGGAGAAAGGGAGAATGTCGCTTTGTCTCTGGATAATGTGTAGATGAAGTTGTTCTTTATGGATTGTCTTAACAAGCCTGCAACCAGAGGCGAACAAACTGGACGGAGAGAGTCAAAGGCTTGCCATGTCTTCCTTTAGTCTGTGCTTTCACTTTTATTAGCTCATTCACACCGGATCAGCAGGTGGAATGTGATTAAAAAAAAAACATGTACCAGGACTTATGTAACAGGAGTTAACCTTTCTGAATTCTTTGTGCTACCTCATTAGATCTTAAATGTAAGTAGAGAATAAGATTGCTTACGAGAATAAAAATATAAATGCACTTGAACTTCATAAACATTGTAACTGACTACCTCGTCAAGCTGTACGAGTCATTTAGGCTGCAACAAACCACATATGGCAGCAGGACTTTTTTTTAAAAACTTTCTGAACCCAGGATGTCCACCTCTGGCCAGCAGCAGGCTTGTTACTCTACTTCAGTGGGGATCTTCTCCATCTTTCCCTCGGACTGTGTCCCAGGCCTGCCACTGCGGGCGAAGATGTCTGGCAGAGCGTCATCCACGTCCCCTCTCCCGAACGCCCCGAAGTCGGACCCAAAGGCCCCGGACTTGGTGCCGCTGGAGCTGAGCAGGCTCTTGGTGGAACTCATGGTCTTGGTGCCAGAGCTGGAGAAGGACGAAGAGCTCATGGTCTTGCTGGAATCAAAGCTGGAGAAAGAGGGCGACCCGATGCCGAACTCCTCGAATCCTCCTTCAAATCCGCCGATTCCCCCACCGCCACCGCCGCCGCCGCCGCTCAGGGATGTCAGGGACTTGTCGGAAGAGGGGGAGGTACCTGTAAAGGGGTGTCACGATATGGAAATTTAACCTCACGCTTGACGGCTATTATTTCAATACTTTTTTGAAAAAAAGTTGACTATATTCAGAAAACATTGATTGACCTAACCAAACTGAAATAGGCCTAGTTTTCAAAAGGTGTCAACATGTTTGTTATATTAATTACAGCCTGATCTCCAAAAATTCTGTGCTCCTGGACACGGATGTTAAAGACACGAAATCCGTGTCCAGGAGCACGGATTTTGCCAAAATTCTGTGCTCCTGGACACGGAATTGTTTTCCGTGATGGGCACACGGAAGTGCTTTCTATAGGCTATTACCACAGCATTGTGTAACTCTATCATTAGAAAATACATACCAAATGCTAATCCTAAACAAAATAATGCTACAGCAATTTAAGTTGTGCCCTGACCAAAACATTCCCTAAACTTAATCTGTCATATTTTTTGAGAAATACCTTTTCCAGTTGGTTGCTAGGTTATCAAATTCATATAATGATTGAAAGAAAACTAGCTGTGCCCAGGAAATGTTTTTTTTTGTTGAGAAAAAATATTTGAAATTAGAAAAATCCTGAGAAAACACAAGACTGTGGAAACATAGAGCTATGGGAGTAGCCTATAGAGAGAGCACTTCTCTGTGTCCATCACGGAAAATAATTCCGTGTCCAGGAGCACGGAAAACAATTCCGTGTCCAGGAGCACAGAATTTTGGCAAAATCCGTGCTCCTGGACACGGATTGTGTGCCCTTAACATCCGTGTCCAGGAGCACGGAATTTTTGGAGATCATGTTGATTAATTAATACAAACAATGTCTTAACAACACCCATTGTTTAACATCTTTGCACAGAGCCTATTTTATAACCTCACTGTCACCAAAATTGTAATGACCAAGTTTTAATCTGTTACTTAAGGCTCTTCGTAATGTCATAGTTGTGGCATGGTACAACCATGGTAGTTATAGTACAACCACCTCTCCCTCCTCCATAACTAAGGTACCACAACTCGGTATCATGATCCCTACACATTGCTCCCTTGAGGCGCCAATTGGGCTGTTTCCTGCTTGCAACGGTCAGACATAAACACAGTTTCGTTGTGCGTTTTTTTGCAGCAATGACAAACAGGACTTTGATATACATTTCTTTGCATGGGTTACGTACCTACTACTACTAGGTATTGGACATGGGTACTTTCTGACGGTGTAAATTTCACATATTTTTTCCAGTATTCATGAAATTCATACTACTGTATGGGTGGGTGAGATCCCAACTAATACCTGTATCTAGGTTCTTCCTGCGGTACAGGTTATACAGTATATTTTGCTGCTGTTGTTTGTATGGGTCGGTGAGATGGTCTGATCCTTACTACTACTACTACTACTATTGTAACTGGGAACTTTCTGAAGGTGTAAGTTTCATACTACATTGGTCTGTTTGACATCCCAACTACTACATAGTACTGTACCTGGGCCTTTTCCGACAGTGGCGGGCGCAACGGCGCTGCCTCCCTCGTCGTACAGGGTGAGCTGGCTCTGCCCGACGCCTTCGAAGTACTGCTGCTGCTCGCCTCCGGACTTTAAGCTGGGGGAGACCACCTCCACTGACTTCAAAACGCGCAGGGCTCCCACCGTCTCCACGCTGTTCTGCCGATGGGCTTCCAGTGTGTCCATCTGCTTGTCCAGCGCCACGTAACTGTCCCGGTCCACCGAGAACTCGGCGTATTCCGCACACGAGCCCTTGCAGGAGCGCAGCTTGATGTCAATGTCCACCTGTAGGGTAGGGGAGGCACATTACAGAAGATTACAATACACTTACAGTAGCTGACAAAAACAGGGAATGTGAGGCAGTGTTGAGTACTCGGTGCCACAATTCTACATACTCTACTGTACCTTTAAAGGTGCACCGTGTAAGATGGTGGTGCAGGGTGGCCAGAGTAGGTATTGCAACTATGCAGCTCATTGAAACTGTGCTGCCTATTGCCAAATTTGATCTTTTCATGAATATTTTTCGAATAATAAACCAATATTTACTAGCATGACCAAAGCACAGTAAGTCTTGCAGCTAAAAATGTCAATTTCTGGAAATTCAAAATGGCAGACCAGATCCCCCTTTTCATCTATGAAAAGTGCACTTTTCTCAGTTACATTGAATACTTAGAATTTGACATTTGTGAATGGGCAGCATGGATTCTGGAAATGAACAGCTAAAAATATTACACGGTGCACCGTGAATAAGTGGAAGTGAATAAAGCCTACTCAATGCACACATTGAATGACTGCCCAGATGAGCCACCTATCCAAATGAGAAACCTAACCAAAAAACTTGAAAAGAAAAAGACATTACAAATGTAGCAATCACGATTACCTCAAGTCTCTGCATCTCTATGACCTGGTCTCTCACGCGGGCCTTCATGGCCTCCAGGAGCTTGAGCTGGCCGTCGATCTTGATCTTGATGTCCAGAATCCTCCTTCTCAGACTCTCTGTCAGGGTCATGTACTTGTTATCATTGCCTTGAGGAGAGATAGGGGAATCATTAGTGTCAGATAGATAGATAGATAGATAGATAGATAGATAGATAGATAGATAGATAGATAGATAGATAGATAGATAGATAGATAGATAGATAGATAGATAGATAGATAGAAAGAAAGAAAAACAGAGAACCAGAAAAGAGAGAAAACAAAAAAAAAACACGAAGGCTTCTCTTCAAAGACCACACCTTCATAACAACCCTGTGCATGTGTTCGGTGTGTGTGCGCCCACGTGCGTGCGTGTGTGTGCTTGCGCATGCCAGAGATTCTGCCAGGGATATGAGGGAGAGACAGAAATGAAATTTATGAAGGTCCATCTGAAAACTAGATGCACAATTACACAGTGAGTGTGTGTGTGTGCGCGTGCATGCGTGCGTGCGTGCGTGTGCGTGTGCGTGTGTGTGTAAGTGTAAACCTGCAACCCTCTGTTCTAAAGCCCATCTCCTTAACCACTAGGTCACAGCTGCCCACCAGGCCACGGCTGCCTATTAGGTCACCATACCTGAGGAGGTAGTGAGCTTTTGGCGGAGGTGGTCATAGGCCTGCTTGGAGGACGAGTCGGTGCTGCGGTACTTCTGGTTGTAGTCGTCCAGCAGTCGGCGGATCTTGTCGATCTTGGTCAACAGCTCGTGGTCTGTCTTGTCCAGCAGGCCCTGCACACGGCAGCCAGACGGGCACTTGGGGCCCTGGGTCAGAGAAATACCAACAACAGAACAAAAAGCAAAACACAAAAGTATTTAATAAAGGAGGTTGTCACTTATCCAGGCCGTTAATGTTACTTGAAAAAAGTGCAATAACTATGATATGACATAACATAGACATAATATAGTATCATAGTACATATAAAGTCATGTACTCTGGGCCCAGGGATCAAGACAGACAAAGAGTAGTAATCACTATATTAGATGACATGGTGAAAAGCGTAAATTCAATTCCCTTTGTATGACCTCTACATGTGAAGAAATTGACAATAAATGTGTTTTGACCTAGACATTATACCTGTATTGCACTCAGTTTACACTTTCACTTGAAGAATTAGGTTCTGTGAAATAGCACTGCATTACGACATGGTCCCTCTTATAAGTGTGTTGTTATCAGAATGCTAATAGTCTAGTCCAGGGTTTCCCAAACTGGGGTGCGTGCACCCCTGGAGGTGCGCGGCCTGCCATAAGGGGGTACGCGAGCTAAATAAAGCAATGGCGGATATTGTAAGTTTTCATCCAGCATTAATGAACATTACAGGTAAGTAAGTTTTGATTGTATGGTGAATTGTATGCTGGAAATGTCCATCTGAAGTGTAGTTTAACAACTAGACTACTGGAAAAGAGGATTCCCGAGAACAACTGTGCATAATGTGCTGTGAATGTGCAGTGAATCATACTTGCGTGTCCATCAGCACACCAAAATATTTGCTTAGGGGTGCGCGGACCACATTGAAATGTACAAGGGGGTGCGCAGGGGGAAAAGTTTGGGAACGTATTGCCTATGTAACTGGACTCTGTGGACTCTGTGCAATGTTGTAGTACTACAGTAGTAAAGTATTTTTTTCAACAAAAAGCAAAACGTTCCACTGGCAGAGTGGGGCGCAATATGAAATTACAGAATGATTGAGGCATTGGACACAATATGTTTAAAACATTGGTATATCCTTTTTAGGGCAGGAACTTAACACGATTAATTGCTCATTTTAATCGGGCTATAATATAATAATTACATAGTTCTGGATTAGACCAGTGGAGGGCAGTATTACGCCTGATCGTGTCCGGAAATTGAGAAGATTTCTCTCTTCTTTAAAAATGAACAATATTTTGTTGATTAAGCTTATGTATTGTCCTTATTCAAAATCTATGTGAAAAAAAAACTTTTCATTGTTCTCAAGTCAGATATACAGTATGATTAAAATGTGATTAATTAATTTCAAACCCTATAAATTAATCGAGTCCCAGCACTAATCCTTTTATATATTTTGATCGTGTTTACACGTCCTGTTAATCAGCACCTGTACAATGATTTAGAAGTGTGTATATATTTTTTCAGGACACCCTGTAAACAAGAGTGTCTTAGTTTGTGGAATAGAATCCACAGATTTAACTCCTACCCAGTCATCATCTATGCATGCGCCATATTCCCTCTCTGGGGCGCATTTGTCAGACTTCATGCCCTGCTCGACCGGACGGTTTCCTCTGGGGTCCAACATCTGTGCCGTGACACTGGTCTGGAGGAAGAGAAGAGAAGAGAAGAGAAGAGAAGAGAAGAGAAGAGAAGAGAAGAGAAGAGAAGAGAAGAGTCATAATGCTTTCTTTTGACCGTCCTCCATCTTTCTTAAACTGATCCTGTTTGAGCTGACAGGTGGGGTATTTCTATCTCGAGTCGTCATAGTATTGACTAGCCTATAGTTAATCATCAGGTCACACTTTGATACCATGGAAGTAAATACAGCACATTTCCATTAGATATAAGATGCATTACATAATACAATTGCTTCTGGCCCATGGCCCACCTATTACAGTAGCCTATATTCACTTTTGACCCACCATGAGAAACAAATTGGGTGATGATAGTGCCCATGATAGTGCACTGTGCAATGCATGAGATAACTTTTCAGATATATAATACATACAGTGTATGAATGAAACTAATACTCCATATGTCACACACTAATACGTGGTGAAAGAGCTGCCAATCTGGACAAATTTCACATTAATTGATGAAACTTAATTACGTAAACCTAACCTAACCTACCCAAGATAACCTCTGTTACCGTCCTCCTGACAGCACAGCAATTCAAGCTTAGAAGTCTGTAAACAAACAGTTGATCTCCAATGATAAGATGGTCATTTTAGGATTCATCAGAAACCCAACTGTTTCAGTGAGGCGTTTTGAGTGATGGAGGGATGGCTTACCCAAGCTGTTGCTAACACCAGACACAAGCAGAGGCCACTATGGAGCTCCATCTTGTCTTCCTTCTGTGTTTTTCTGTGGGATACTGATCTGCAGTCTCCTCTTCTCCTATATTTCATGGCCTGAGGGTGACTAACTCAGGCAGCGTCATTGTTTACCCAATGCAACTGACCAAACTTGGAGATATTCGATTTTTGTTGTTAGTCATTTACAGCAGTGGGTCCCAAACTGTGGGTCGGGACACCTAGGGGGATCGCGGAAATTTCTTGTACAAAAAGCTGGAAAAAAAGTTTGGGCACAACTGATTTACAGGAGAGCCAAAACAGAGAGGGGAGGTGTGCAGCTGGCCTATTAGGCCACAGAGGGTTATGTATTCTGTGACTCAAACCAAATTCTGACAGGAATTGGGTTTGAATCACTGTTTTTTCTTACCGGTAACCTAGTTTTGTTTATTTCTACAGTTGAGGTTAAGTACATACGTCTTCCTCTCCTCAATATGAGTATAGGTCTAAGCCATATCTTTCTGTTAGGGATGTGCGCGATATAACAATATTAATTCGTGAATCGTGAAATCGAGTTGAAAATTGTCGAAGATTTGCCAAAGTCGAGAAATATAGCACCGGTCGCTTTATCAGAGTGAGTTTACTTACTTGGTGTAGTAGTCGCACTTTTGTTGTTGGTGGTGTTTTTTATTTATTAATTTTTTTTAACAAATTGTACTACATTCCAATGGTGCACTTTTCAGAGTGTTATGGTGACTGTGAACAATGTTTGTACATGCAAAATGGCAAGTATTCATTAAATTCTGTTCAGAATGGATTGTAGCCCTAAAATGCCTGCTTTTTTTCTGATGGAAGATCGTCATAAAATCGATACCAAGATTTTATGTAGGCCTAGGCCTATAAAAAATCGGGATATTACATGCTTGCCATTTCACCACCCCAGTTTCTGTTTAACTAAAACTTGTCTTTCTTTTATGAGTTCAGAGAATTAGGAATAGGCTAGGCCAACAGAAAACTAGAAATGCACTCAGAGAGTGCAGACCTCTGCCAAGGAAGCTGATTGATAGAACATTTTAATATGCTACACCCTTTTTTCCCAATTCTTTCAAATCTTGTTTTGTGGAGAAACTGGGATGTCAAAATTGTCAAAAATGTCCCGCAATGGTGAAGAATCTTTTTATACATTTCTGGATCTGGATTGTGAACCGTATCATCACCAAAATGAAATCACTTGTTTCTTTTGTCATTTCCAGCAACTCCTCAAAATATCATCCAAATCCGTGCAAGACATTTTGAGTTATCCTGCTGACAGACAAACAAATAAAGTTCAAAGTTCAAAGTACTTTATTTGCCATTTGTGCATACATTAGTAGTCCAAGCACATAGGAACTCTTTTGCAGGCCCTCTGAGTCAATAGATACATAGAATTAAATAGAAAAATAGGAAAATGACAAAATACATTAAAAAGTGATAAAAATTAAAGAGATCAAAAGAATAATAATAATAAAAAAGTGGATCAAATGTTCTTTTTGCCATCAGCTTCATTGTTGCTGGGAAGAAACTGTTAAAAAAACCTTGCTTTTTTGTAGGAATGCTGTCCGCCCTACTGTGTCTCAGTTTGTATGTGCAGTTCTTGTGTTTGAGCAGAGAGTTAGCTGGATGGAGTGGGTCTTTAACGATTCTCTCTGCTCTCCTCTGGCTGCGCTGTACATAGATAGAGTCCATGGAGGGAAGTGCTGTGCCTATAATCCTCTCCGCAGTCTGGATTATTTGTTGCAACTTCCTTTCAGCCTGAGTGATGTTGCCATACCAGACAGTGATGCCTGTTGTGAGGATACTCTCTACAAGTCCTCTGTAGGCCTGGGTAAGAGGGTGGTGACTCAGTCCAGCCTTCCTAAGCATTCTAATAAAGTACAGCCTTTGCTGGGCTTTTTTTCACGATGGATGTGGTGTTCAAACTCCAGCTCAGGTTTGATGTTACTTGTTGCATGCCTAGGAATTTATGACTTTCAGCTCTCACCACCTCTGTCCCTTTAATGTGCAGAGACTGTAGAGGAGGAGGATATTTTCTCAACTCCACTATAATTTCCCTTGTCTTGTCTGTGTTGAGGATGAGGTCGTTTGTCTCCCCATAGTCAATGATGTAGTTCACAACAGACCTGTATCCTGACTCGTCCCCTTCTTTGATGAGCCCCAGGATGGTAGTGTCATCAGCATATTTGATGATGATGGTGTTGTCATGGCTTGAGAGAAGGTCATGAGTATGCAACGTGAAGAGCTTAGGACTGAGGCAGCATCCTTGTGGGGATCCCCCCCCCCCCATTCTCACCACTTGGTCTCTCTATAAGGAAGATCAGAATCCAGTTACAGGTGGGAGTTGGGAAGCCAAGGTCTGTCAGTTTCTCAATCAGCCTGCCTGGGTGGATGGTATTGAAGGCAGAACTGTAGTCCAGGAAAAGCATTCTGACATACGCTCCGCTACTCTCCAGGTGCTCCAGTGTGTGGTGTAAATAGACAGACAGACAGACAAAACTTGGCGGAGGTTATGAAAGGGCTGCAAGCTTGACAACCACGCAGGAGTGCTTTAAATGCCTCTTAATAATATTATGCTACCTGATTTTCATTAGGCCTACTTCCTCAAAAAACAGATTGGGTCTCAAATTAATGCAGCCAGTGATTTTTGCCAGGATGAAAAAAAAAGCCCCGTCTCAAATCGATAAGTTGGAGAAAGTGTGGGCCTAATGCCCACTTTAATGAGGTAAAAAAAAATGAAAAAAGTTGCTTGTATTTTAGGATGAAGAAAAGAATGTCACTGAGAGCATATTTGGCCTGGTCTACATTCTCAGAGATGGGAACTATTGTTAAGTAGGAACCATTGAGTATACCGGAGCCTTTTCAGCCTGCACCGAAACATTCAGGGTCGACCAGTTGTTGTTGCTGAACTTGAGAGAATAACTTTAATTTCGTAAAATCAATTAACAAACTTCAACCATAATTCAATACGCGTGTTATGGTATGTGTTTCTGAGCGTAATCCTAGCGGATCACCAGAGACGTTAAGTGAGCGATGGGTTTCTAGTCGGAGGATTAAAAGTATTGCACCGAGACCAATCGACTCGACTCGACCTACCATTGATGTCAAAGTTTGATAACTTTTTTCAAAGTTCTGCAACGAAATTACAATGTCTTACGTACGGCATTCATCGCGTGCTCTGCAAATGAGTACTTTGCAGTGGTTGGCACGCAATTCAACTTATATCCACCACACAAATACCTCTCGTCACATTCATTCTCTGAGCAGGTTGTCCAGTTTTCAAATCAAGCAACTCCGACATCAATGGAATCGACATGGGAACAAGAGACACTACACAGACTCCGCCAAGAAAACAGTCCGCATTGGCTGTGCATCGGGGTTTTGGGGAGACACGGCAACTTCAGGTAAAAGAAAATGTTTTGTGCAGGAAAAAAACAAAGGCTGTTTGTGTATTTGTTCCAAATGCGCTGCTTCGTAAGTGACAGGTCACGTGACATGTTTACCCGAAGTGGGTCAGAGTTCATTAGGCTAAAATCATATTTTATACTACTACTACACACATTCATGTCGTGTGAGCGGTAGAAATAAGAACACAGCGTCGGCTGGCAAAAATACATTTAATTGTTGCTGTTTGAATAAAGAGACCACCCTAAATAGCTCTGCACTGCAGTGCAAACATAAATCATTTGCTTATTGAAATTGTTTCATCGCAGGACTGTAAAAATATCTGCTTGTAGATAATGGGCAACACGCCCACAACCATCTTCAAAACCTGCAAATCTTACAAACTCTGTAGTCATCACCAATTCCTTCCCCGTGCTTAGTGGTAGCCCACTCTGATTTTGCTGGTTCCAACCATAGATTGTGGTTCCAATTAAGTCTATCGTTTAAAACATGAAAATTGTTTGGTTTGGTTTGATTTTGTTGTTGTTTTGGTCCTGTTTCGAAGGACTAGTAGGTGCATTCTTTTGCCATAAGATGGCACTAGTGCCCAGGTTAAGTGGCTCCAGATTTCTATAGAAAGGTAATCGTCATTAAAATGAAATGGCATCCCTTTTGTTTGTGTTTTCAGCGCCACAGCTGATACATGGAGGCAATATAGACTTCCTTGTCTTTGACTACCTCTCTGAGATTACCATGTCTCTGCTCACCGCTGCGAAAGCCAAGGTCCCTGTGAGTCAGTGAGGAGCACGCACGCATGCGTGTACAGCACACACACACACACGCACACACACAGAGACACACACACACACACACACACACACACACACACACACACACACACACACACACACACACACACACACACACACACACACTGTATGACCACTGATTTGACTTCTGCTGCTGCTGTTGCTGCTGCTGTGTGTGTGTGTGTGCGTGTGTGTGTGTGTGTGTGTGTGTGTGTGTGTGTGTGTGTGTCTGTGTGTATTTATTGTCCATCCGCATGTTAGTTAGTCTTCTCTTACACAGTGTGTGTGTTGTGAGTCAATTTGCCAGAGAAAGAATGCACATTTCATGTATCATTATGTTCGTTTACTGCACAGTGTGTGTGTGTGTGTGTGTGTGTGTGTGTGTGTGTGTGTGTGCGTGTGCGTGTGCGTGTGCGTGTGCGTGTGCGTGCGTGCGTGCGTGCGTGCGTGCGTGCGTGCGTGCGTGCGTGCGTGCGTGCGTGTGTGTGCGTGCGCGTGTGTGTGTGTGTATGCGCGTAGTTACTGTCATTGTCTTATTTGTATGTTTAGTTCAACTGCACATTAGAGACTGGTCAAGCAGAATTTATTATCTGTGCTAACCCTGTTACGTTTTTGACCATAAAGTACACTTGACTTGACGCCCACCTCTGCATACACCATGTAACATTTTCAATGATTATCATTGCAAGCATAACTAATCATTCTTTTAAAAAAAAAAACTTTCTCTCTGCCATTCCTTAAGTTTTGTTTAGATTTGATCTGCTCTCTACTGTTTTTCTGTCTTCAAGAATCTTGGGTATGCACCAGATTTTGTGCTGTCTGCCATAGCTCCGTTCATCAAAGACATTCATAAAAAAGGTATGGGGAACTCAGAACACACACACACACACACACACACACACACACACACACACACACACACACACACACACACACACACACACACACACACACACACACACACACACATACACACACACACACGTTGTGTCCTCTGCTGCCACCTGCAGGTATCCGTGTTGTGAGCAACGCGGGCGGTGTGAATCCTCTTGCATGTGCCGCTGCTCTTCAGGAGGTCGCGCAGAAGGCCAGCCTCGACCTCAAGATCGCCGTGGTGACCGGGGATGACCTCATGCCTCAGGTCAGGACAGAAGGGAGCGTTGCAGCTGCCTGCAGCACCCTGCTTCCAAAGATTTTCATAGGAGAGAAAGATATCCCAAACTCCGCCCACCCAATGCAAAGCAGTGTGCTCAAATTCTGTCTGTATCTCAAAGTCATGGATCCTGGCCTTGCTAGGACGTGAAACGCCCAGTGATTGGATATTCTTTGGTGAACTCCGCTGGTGTCTCAAGTCCTAGCAAAGCCAGGATCCTTGACTTTGAGATACAGCCTCGGTTTCCTAATGGGGTGTTGTCCCATCCTTCTTCTTCTCTTTTTGTGGCATTTGGTGGCGGCTTGCACAAGATGTGCGCTACCACCACCATCTACAGCGCTAATAGGGAGATAGGTGACCCGATACTTCAGTTTGTGATACAAGCGCCAGAATCGGTACAGATACTCCTTAAACATTACTATTTTCAAAAAGTATGCGGGCCACTTCAAATTCAAGATGGTTGCCCATTTTCCAATATGGCCGCCATACAGATATAAATTGGCAACTGAAACAATTTGTGATACAAACACCAAACTTGGCACGGATACTCCTTAGATGTACCTCTTTTGATAAAGCATGCAGGGGACTTTTCCAAGATGATTCATTTTCCAAGATGGCCACCGTTCAGATGTGTCATAGGAAAATAAAACAATTGTTCAAATAATGATACAAGCACCAACATTGGTACAAATACTCCTTAGACTTAACTCATTTGAAAAAGCATGCCTGTCACTTGAAATTCAAGATGGCCGCCCATTTTCCAAGATGGCTGCCAGAAAGTCCTGTGGGAATACTGCAGGAGATACTAATAGTGATGTGAGCACCAAACGTGTTACAAATACTTTTCATTTAGAGCGTGTTGGCACTAGGGCCGATGAAAGGACTTAAGTCTTCTTACTTCAAGAGCATCCACAGTTTGGAGTTTACTAAGTTGGAGAACAAGAGCGCTCAGTCAACCTTTTCTGTTTTGTGTTACAAATACTCTTCAGACACAACTCTGTTGTTAAGGTGTATGGACCATTTGAAATTCAAGATGGCTACCCATTCATTTATTGCAGTTCCATAACTGAAAAAAGTTTAAATTGTGATAGAAGCACCAAACTCGGCACAAAAACTCCTTAGACATTATCCTTTTTGAAAAAAAATACCCTACTTAGGCTAGCCTAGCTACAAGGGAACTCCATTTATTCTCAACCTCATGACTCCGAAGGTCTCCTAACCGAAGGTCTCCTAAAGGGGCGTTCACCTGGCGTGAAAAGGATCCCGGAAATGAACGAGTCTGCGGCATCTTTCACTCCTATGAAAATCTTTGCTGCTTCACCACTTCAATTAAATTGAATTGAAGTTCATTCCGTTCAACACCGTATTGATGCATAAAACACATGTGTGACAAGTAATGGTTGTAAATGGTGGACGTTTGTTAGAACAGTGTTCTCACTCAATCACTCTCTCTCTCTCTCTCTCTGTCTCTGTCTCTGTCTCTCTGTCTCTCTCTCTCTCTCTCTGTCTCTCTCTGTCTGTCTGTCTGTCTCTCTCTCTCTCTCTGTCTCTCTCTCTCTCTCTCTCTCTCTCTCTCTCTTTCACCTTCACTCTCTCACTCTCTCACTCTCCTCCCCACCCCTCTGTCCATCTGTGTTATTTCTGGCTCAGAAAGGCTCTCTGGGCCAGGTAAGAGTGGCGGACTCCGAGGGGCAGCAAGCCCTTCCCAAAACGCTGCACAGCATGAACTCCTACCTCGGGTAAGAAGACCCGTTTGGCTTCCTTTTCCCCATTAGTGCTACTTGTCCCACTAGGCAGGGCAAGTTCTACCAGAGATTCTTTAAGTATAGAGATATGCCAACATAATAGGTTTCTATGGGCACCTAACGTGACCAGGTTCCGGTCTGCCTAAAGGGGCGTGTCATAATGCTCCTAGCATTGAATAGAGCAGTCCTCAGCTCTGCCTAGGTCTGCCTAAAGGGGGATTTCCCCCCCAATAATAGAACCCGGAAACAATGGGCCAATGGAACCTCTCTCTCTCTACTCTCTCTGGTTCTACTCAGTTTGGTGTCCAAGGCAGCAGCCCCCTTTGCTTTTTGGGCACTTACAAATCGTTATTTGTGAGCATAGTTTCATACATCTGATCACAGCTAATCTACTACTGACTACTGAGTAGGGATGTAAATAAAATCGAAATGTATCGATGTATCGGAAGTATCGGCCGGCGATTTAATCAAATCGCATCGTATTGTGGGGCATTCTTAAGAATCGAAAAGAATCGAGTCGCTGGCCCCTGTGCAATGCCCTAGCTCCATAACACACTAGTAGTGGAAAAGTAATTGGAAAAAAATGGAATCGAACCGAATCGCATCGTATCGTGGGGAATTCTTAAGTATCGAAAAAAAAATCGAATCCCTGATTTAAGAAATCGATACCGTATCGTATCGTCATGAAGGCTGTGATTTACACCCCTACTACTGAGTGTCCATGAACAATGATTGTCCATGTAAAGTATAATGGTTTATTTCTCTCTCTTGATATTTATTGCTATAATAATTGGACTGTTGGGCGTCAATGACGGGCAATGAAGCCTTGTCTGCCTATGCAAAGAGCTGACCCTACCTCTAGGCGTCTCGGGATCAATCGTGAAAGTAATTGGCAGTGTGCTCCACATCTGGAAAATCTGGGAATTTGATTTTATTGATATAGTGTTATATCTTTTGTATATTTTCTATTAGCCAATTGACCTATTTAGCCCTCTTGTTTCAGTTGCACGTTTTGAAGACCAACTCTTTCTATTCCTTTTCTGCTCCAAAACACATTTGATGTGAAATATCTAGTTTTGTTTGGCTTAGAATCCAGGCTCGTGTGATGTGTTTGTATCGTAAACAGCAAGCCCTGGTTTATTTATTTATTTATTTATTTATTCATTTATTTAAGTCCTGTAGTGACGGAAATGTCACGGAATGTTAAGGCTGATTTGCCGTGAGATCCCTTTGTGTTTCTGCTGGCATTGTCCCATGGTTACGTCACCTACATAACACACAGTAATACACAATAAAGAGATTTACTAACTGAACAAAAGTGAACTTTAACTTGAAGTGAACTTTTTGCACCTCGGGTTTGTCTGATGTGAACTGTTTTATTTACGTAACTCTTGAATGAAGACTGGCAAATGTTTTGTCTCCTACAGAAAATAATGTTAATATTGAACAAATAGTTTTCATACTGCCTGTATGTGTCTAGTCTATGGCAATCTATGACTTGACATAAAGTAATTTAGGGATTGAAGTATTTCTTTTATTTTGTTCTTGTGAATTAAGCAAAACAAAGAGGGTCCACTTGTAATTGCTTCAGATGTTGCCTGGTAGGTGAGTTGCTACAGAATGATGGGTATAGGAATAAAACTAAGTACGCCTGTCCAGTATATCAATGAATAACTCATTTGTTTTGGCAGAAACATGAAGCAATTCTGCATTTTCATTCTAAAATCCAGCACAATTTTGGAATGCAATAGTCTGAATCAATCTTCAATTCATTCTTTTTTTTTTCATTTTCATTCAGACATTTTAAGGTTTTCTCCTTTACTTGACATGCTTAGATCGTGTAACTTCCATCTTCCTCAGAGGGTCACACTGGTGACACTGTCACAAGGAGGTTACACCTCCGGTGGCACCTCAGCTGATTAACAAATATGTCACACATCAACACCAGTGAAGTTACACAGTGGAAACATGTCACACGTCCGACTGAAAACAAAAGCTAATGACGTGAGCTAACAAGAAGACATAGCGCAAGCGTAGTCTTCACCAGTCCTGCATCAGTGTTGTTTATTTAACCCTTTCAGTGCCTTGCCCATTAAACGGTGCCTGGACCTGGGGGCGGATATCGTGGTGACAGGCCGGTGTGTGGACAGCGCTGTGGTGCTGGCTCCTCTCATGCATTCGGTAAGAAGCTGCTGCTGTTGTTGTTATTTAGTATGCTACACTATATAAAGTATGCTACACTGTTGTTATTTAGTATGCTACACTATAAAGTATGCTACACGCTTATTGGTATTTAGAGTGTTTTACTCTTTTCTCTGTGTTACATAGCAATCCTGGTCTTGCCGTCTGTATGCTTCCTCTCAATTCTCATATCCTAAGGTGTTATGTCTGGGTCTGGACTTCGGGGACGACATCACACGTGCTACCAGACATTTACCGTTCTGTTACTGTTACCATTAGCCATTGTCATGTGACGTCACACACCTTCGATTCACCGTGTTTGAAGCTGGAAATGTAATAATAACAACAACAACAGCTGCTGTATTTGTACAGCAGAATTCATACAAGACATGCTGCTCAATGTGCTTCACAGGGTGATTAACAACAATATTAAAACAAACATAATGAAATGACTATGTCATTGATCCAGGAAAACTTCTAAAAAATAAATACTCTACCTTTAAATAAAGCATTTTGAAAGCATTTGGTCTGGCCTGCTCCCGTTGTCAGCCCATTTCTCAGAGGGATATGCAAAGCTATGCCTCTGTATAGTACTGGTTGAAGTAGGTCAGACTAAATGAGGAGCAAAACTTTGTGCAGCCTCAGTTGGTATGGGCAGACCCTGGCTATACACTGAGAATTTGAGGGAGCCTTCAATATCAATGTCGAGCATTTCGATTCAAATTTTGTAGTGGACTGACATCTCCATCAGCAATTTAAGAGTATGAGAAATACCTAAATCCCCCCTGAAAACATGAAGGAAATGCAAGGTCATAGACCCGATTTATTCACGCTAAATAATTGCAGCCCAGTACAACTATGGAAAGCAATGTTTTGTAAGCTTTCCAATACAATAATGTGAGGAAATGCTTTACCGTGGCCAAAATCCAAAGGCGATTGAATGTGTGCAATGAGCTCTTGGCCAACCGTCTATAGTCCTGGACCAGCCATGTAGACCCGTTCGCAATTTTGAGTTGGGGGCGTTTCTCACTGGAATTGAGTTAGTGGGTTCCTAGACATTAAAAATCACGGAGGTGCTCGTCCACCATAGTGCCAGATTTTTCACAATATGGCCGCCAAATATGGCCGCCATCGCCTATGACAAAAACCTGTGTTTTTTACTTTTAAACTGTTTATACACATGCCATACATCAATTCTGACCAATTTTTGGAGAGGAAATCATTTCTGACAATTTCATGAGGAGAATGTGTGATTGTGACCTTAAAAGGTCATTGCCAAGGTCAAATTCTGCATTCTATTCTGAAGAATGTCAATAGACTTTCATTGTAAAAATGAGAAACAAATTCTCAATTATGGTATGAGGAGTTATTTGCTGATATTGCCATGATTATTTTGTGTCAGTATAGTGTCAGTATAGTCCTTAAAAGGTCAAGGTCAAGGTCATGTTCCAGGTATTTTCCCTATTCTGAAGAACTCGGCCATGTGCTTGCCTATTAGGTCATTATTAAGAATAAGGAACAGTCACTATAAATGTAAACCTAACATTTCCACACAGTCAGAGGACAGGACGGCACATGCACTGCAACAGTCAACACAGAGAGGAGCCCCCACTAGAAGAGGAGAAGTAAGTATGTTGCAGACTCTATGAACTAGAAATGCCCCTCTGTGAATGTGCCCTCTTATAGCACTACTGATGGGAGGAAGAGCATTGATTCCATCACCAATGCTGTACATTTGTACTCTGTGATCATCAAATATTACAGCTGTTGTGGTTGATCTGGCCCCAGCCCAGACACGCACCAAGTACTTCCCAGCCAATGTTGCATCTTGCTCGGTCAATATTTTGGCCTCTCCAAAGATAGCAAGTACTGGACTGGATCAGAAACCATGGCTGCATGTTTAGTCCCAACCTCATGCAACCCCCCTACTCATGCAATCATCTCCTTACAGGATATGTTCTTTGATCACAGTTTTTGTCAGTGATGCTCCAAGATGAGAGACTAATTGATGAAGGGGAAGCATTCTCCGCATCTAGCCAGTGCCATACTGCTGGCAAATCTCCTGCATACCAAGTTCCTGGAAATATGGGCTGTAGTGGAGAAGCAATGCAAATGTGTCTGTATCATTTGAGTCTATAACAACTTTTCTGCACTGCTTCACACGAACAGCCCACTCAACATGCACCAGCAACCTGGCCTAAGCCTCATCAACGCAGTTCAAGAGCTCTGGAATCTCTTCACCATCAGCTGACTTTGCTGGTAGCACCTCATCATCAAGAACAACAGGGCTGTAGTATTGCCTCTGGTTTGATGATAAATCATGTCTGGAACTAACAATTGGAGATTTCACTTGTTCTCCACAGAGGCCCGGAACTTATCAAGTTGGTGAGGAATGGGTGTTAGTCCGTTCACGTCAATGATGTCAACGGCTGTTGTACCGAGTTGGTACACCGCATGCGTTCACCTTCCTTCAATGACATCTCAATGTAGGAGTCACAAGATGGATGAGCTCTGGATGTCAGCAGAGGGATACTGCTGAGTTGATGATGGCATTGATGACAGCACCTAAATTCTGCCAGAGGCATATGACGGATCTTTGACATGAAGTTTACCCGAACATGAGGGCAATAAGTAGACTCAGAGCTTCATTGGGTGAGATTAAGGTGAGGCTCAATTTCACTGACAAGCTTTGACTTGTTAACAACCAACAGAAGGTCACCATCTAACAGGGGTGATGCTGAAAGGACATCATGAGATCTGCTGAATACTCATGCCCCGTTCCTCAGCAATGTCCATCCTCCTATGTGCCTCAGCTATGTCTTTAGATGAGACCAACTTCTGCTCCTTTACAATGATTGCTGGTGTCTTCTATGGTTGATCTTTGTACTGCAGAAGATTCCTTTTTGAAACAGTTCCACTTATCTTATGTTCTTGAGAACTAACATATCCTGCCAGTATAAGCTGAAAACAAGCTTTGGAGACGGTTGCGCAGGCGAGGTGCAACACTCCTGTTAACAACCTGGTTGCTGATCAGATTGTGCAGTGAAACAGGCGCATTAACGGTCAATGAGTATGGATTTTGCGGATCCACCACAAAGTCTAGCAACAATTACACATTTCGGTTGAATGTAAGGCACGGAGTGGTGCTCAGTGCATGTTGGAGGTGGCATTCTGTCCGCTTCAAAGTGGTGTTGTTGGTGAGAAAGTTGAGGACATCAGTGATCATTCTAATCTGATGGAAAGAACTCAAATTTTGCTGCAATATTAACATTGCGTGTGGCTCCTACTACAAACTGTCCTCCATGACCCTTGCATACTATCTGAATGCTGCTCAACCTTTATGTCACCTCGCACAGCAGTAAGAGGCTACTGCAGTTACGTTCTGCAAAGATTGGCATAGGACGTTATGGTAGCCACATATTGATTTATTTTCCTGCTCTTTCAGAGACAACAGCATTTTTAATGATGGCCGCCAAATCCATCCAAACTTCAAAGAATTGGCAGAGCTCTGACTTGTCTTGATTCAAGCTCTCCACTTGCTCAGTCAAGGCCTCAAACTCAAATTCTGGGCAACGTTAATTTGAAGCCAGTGAAGTGTGCAATGCCTGTACCGGTGCTAGCACTGGACAGTCTGCCTTGTCCTTGTGAGTCCAGAATACCTCCCACTGGAGAGACATGCATCAATGCATTATCTAGGCCAGAACCTCAAGGCAATTTTCCCTGATATATGAGAATAACATGCGTCCAATGGAAAGGGCCAATACAGTGGAAGAGATCCTTGAAGTGCTCCGTCTCATGCAGGTTTCATCACACCAAATTGCCATTGATGCCTGGATCATCTGCCTGCGAACACTGGAAGTTGGATAGGCAGTGTCTGACAGTGGCACACTCAGTAATGGGTCTTGGTATTATAGGAAGGAAGCCAGCACGCATCATTGGCACAACAGCAGATGAGACAAGTGTGTGTACAGCAGCCTGCATCAAAAGGCCTCCTCCTGACACACCAGAGCGAATCAGGCTGATCAAGAATTCATGCTTTCCTGATAAACCTTTTGCAGTGGCAACATGCAGTAATGTTGCTTGTTTGTTTTCAGGATGCAGCAGCATGTCTGGTGGTAGGGCAGGTCGAACCACTGGCTTTGCATGATCAGGTACCTCTTGGCATGGTAAATTCCTCTGCAGTATATCATCAGCTTGGCCTAATTCTGTGCCCGACACTGGAGACTTTTGAAGGTGTCTGTTCACTGAGGCATCTGGAAACAGTAATAAGGCTGCATAGTGTGAACCCTTGGTACCAGAAAGTGATGATTTGTCAGCATAATCAGAGCTGGATGCCTGCCAATGTATATTACATTACAGTTAGCTGAAGCTTTCATTTATTCAAAGCGACTTACAGTTATTATTTTTCAGGGTATTGGTTACAGTCCCTGGAGCAATGTGGGGTTAGGTGCCTTGCTCAAGAGCACTTCAGCCATGGATGGAGATGTAGGGAGAGGTCAGGGGGGATTCGAACCTGCAACCCCTAGATTGAAAGACCAACTCTCTAACCACTAGGCCACAGATGACCCCATGTATAATGGATGTATAATCCTCCCTTGTAAGTGCTAGGTATGGTTTTCTGTCGGTTTTTCGAGCATTCCACAGCATAGCTAGCAAGAAGACTGGTCAGATCTGATTGTCTGGTAGCTTGAACATGAACCAATCCTGTGAAAAGTTGCGAGAAGGTTCTTGATGTGAAGGCTTTTGCTGTGTGGGAAGCATCATATGCAATGGTGCTCGCCTTATTCCGCATTGAATGTTATGCACAAGCATTTGAAAGAGGCAGTGAAGTTGTGTACTCTTGTGATCTCTGACACACTTCTCCTCTTCTAGTGGGGGCTCCTCTCTGTGTTGACTGTTGCAGTGCATGTGCTGTCCTGTCCTCTGACTGTGTGGAAATGTTAGGTTTACATTTATAGTGACTGTTCCTTATTCTTAATAATGACCTAATAGGCAAGCACATGGCCGAGTTCTTCAGAATAGGGAAAAGACCTGGAACATGACCTTGACCTTGACCTTGACCTTTTAAGGACTATACTGACACTATACTGACACAAAATAATCATGGCAATATCAGCAAATAACTCCTCATACCATAATTGAGAATTTGTTTCTCATTTTTACAATGAAAGTTTATTGACATTCTTCAGAATAGCAAATTTGACCTTGGCAATGACCTTTTAAGGTCACAATCACACATTCTCCTCATGAAATTGTCGGAAATGATTTCCTCTCCAAAAATTGGTCAGAATTGATGTATGGCATGTGTATAAACAGTTTAAAAGTAAAAAACACAGGTTTTTGTCATAGGCGATGGCGGCCATATTTGGCGGCCATATTGTGAAAAATCTGGCACTATGGTGGACGAGCACCTCCGTGATTTTTAATGTCTAGGAACCCACTAACTCAATTCCAGTGAGAAACGCCCCCAACTCAAAATTGCGAACGGGTCTACATGGTTGGTCCAGGACTACTACCCTTCTCGACTAATCTCACACATGCAGCAGGACTAATAATAGAGTAACGTGTGAAAATGTTTTTTATCTACCGTATTTTCCGGACTACAAGTCGCACTTTTTTTCATGGTTTGGCTGGACATGCGACATATACTCTGGTGCGACATATATATGTTTTTTTTCTCCACGGGAGAGCACTATGTGCGCAACTAGGCCTATGTTGTGTTGCTTAATACCACTGATAGAAAAAATGTTACAACTTAGGCTACCACAACAAAAAATAGAATTTACAATGACGACTGAATAGAAATATTGCCTACCACCCAAAAGAAGTTAATATAGCCTACTGCTGAGTTCAAGCTGAAAGTAATTAAATATGCAGCCGAAAATGGCAATAGGGCAGCTGAACGAAAGTTTGGATGCAATGGAAAACTGTTTGGGGACTGGAGAAAAGCGGAGGAAAATGTGCTGATGAATACAGGACAAATGTGTTCTCGAACAACGCGCGCGCTGCGAGTCAACGGTCTTGTTACGGGCTCCATGACATTGCCAAAGAAATGAATAGGACTTTTGCGGAAGTCAGGGAGCTCGTGGATGTATCGCGATATGCAATGCAATCCCCTCTCGTGGATTTATTTGCGCTATGCAACGCAATCTCCTCTCTATCCGAGAACGAGCGTCTGTGTTATTAAAGACAGTCAGCCGACTTCCAGGTGAAAATCGGTCATTTCCGCGAGTTTCTGACAAACGAGCACAACGTGACACTACCATAGGCTACACAATACTGGATGAAATCTCCCTCACCTTTGATACCGTCATGGGCTGAAGTCTCAGAAAAGGGGGTAAAGAAAGGCGTGCTCTGGAGACGGAACAAGTTGCCTCGAACCCTCCCACGGTCCAAACGCAAAACAAAGCCGAAAATTGAATGTTGTTCTGACTACAGGGCAACATGGCGCGTTATCACTGTTTATTCCTCTTTTTCTTTTTATGGTTTTATGGCGGTTGGCAAACCATCTTAGTTGGTGCATTACCACCACCTCTGAATGCGTTGCCACTGCTTCAGATGCTGGTTTAAAACAATGCCGTCTTTGAGCAGCAGCTTACCATGCGCCAGTTATCACAACATAGATTTCATGGATAGAATAACCTTTCAAAAATGTGCGACGATTAGTCCGGTGCGACGTATATATGTTTTTTTCATCTTCAAAATGCATTTTTGGGCCGTTGCGACTTAAACTCCGGAGCGACATATAGTCCAAAAAATACGGGTAGATTCATTTTCAAGTGTACAGTACATACATTAATCCTGCAGTTGTTGTTTCCCTCTTAAAGGTGGAGTATAAGATTCCGGCTAGGCATTGCAACAATAATGCTGCCCATAACAACTATGCTGCCCAGTCCCAAATTTGATTATTTCATGAATATTCATGAATATTTTACTGGTATTGTATCACCAAAGTACAAATAAGTTTTGCAGCTAAAGATTATTATTATTAGCTTAAGTCTATTAATTTGGAAATTCAAAATACGGTGGAAACCTGTTAATATATGAAAAGTGTCATTTTCCCAGCCATGATGAATAGTTTTTTTTATGTATAGTTAATTAATGGTGGTGGAAAATACTCATGAAAAAGATAATGTGAATAGACAACATAATTTCTGGAAGTAACATACTACTGAAAAATACTCTGCTTTTAAAGGAACGTTTCAGTTATTTCCATCAACATGAAGTAATTATTTTTTCCCATACATTTTAGAAGCATGTATTTCATCTTCATATATTCATCTTTGTATATGGTGTGAGGTTCACTAATCCAGTGTTTCTTTTTGTTGTATCAAGTACCGTCTAAGCACTTTTTGTCATACCCTGAGTACCCCCTCTATATATATTCCTGTATTCCAATATGACTATGTTTCATACATTTATTATTATATTGTTGTTTCCATGCACCCCCTGCAGTGTGCTCACGCACCCCTTGTTGTACGCGCACCTCTCAAACTTACCTATTACTGTAATGGCCCATAGGGGGCAGCAAAGCCATTTCAGAGGTGCCTGCCTTTCTCTATGATCAAGTTGATGAAGCACCACAATGATTTAAAAAATGAGTTGGTATAACTCATCCGCAGTCTTTTGTAAAAGTTGTGTGTTGATGTATTAGCGTTGAAACTCGCATTTCAACACTACATAGTGAAAATAAAATTCAAGGCTTTAGTGTTTATTAGGGATGTAAATAAAATCGAAATGTATCGATGTATCGGAAGTATCAGCCGGCAATTTAATCAAATCGCATCGTATCGTGGGGCATTCTTAAGAATCAAAAAGAATTGAATCGCTGGCCCCTGTGCAATGCCCTAGCTCCAGAACACAATAGTAGTGGAAAAGTAATTGGAAAAAATGGAATTGAACCGAATCGCATCGTATCGTGGGGAATTTTTAAGTATCGAAAAAAAATCGTATCCCTGATTTAAGAAATCGATATCGTATCGTCATGAAGGCTGTGATTTACACCCCTAGTGTTTATCACAGTCTGTTTCCACATTGAGAGGGTAGTAGGGGGGGGGTCTCACATAATTAAGGCTTTGTAACGATCCATGTGTTAATTTTATTCTCTTCTGTGTCCTGCTTTGTGGCAGTTTGGTTGGGATCAGAGTAACTACGACCTATTAGCAGCTGGAAGGTGAGGCAGACTATGGTCTTGTGTTCTGTTTTTCTGCATGTTTTGTTTATGGATATGGATTACTGATCGCTCCAGTGAGAAAATCACATATGAACACCTTTTGTCTTAATGGTTTTGTGTTTGATTTTGTTGACTTGTTCTCTGTTTTGTTGACCTCTGTCTCCATCTTCCAGCCATGTTTTTCTGTCCCCTGTCCCTCAGCCTCTCCTACTCTGCCACTGTCTTTCCCTTGATCTGTCTTTTCACCCTGACATTTCTTTTCTGTCTATCTGTTTAACTCTGCCCTCTCTCTTACACACTCTTTCACTCCTGTTCTCTGTCTGCCTCTTGTGGGCCATCCAGTGAGGCGTAGAAATACACTTTACTATATAGGTATATAAAACTCATCTTGTAGCTTCGTCAGTGTTTCATTTTGTTGACTTTTCCATCTGTTTTGTCAGTGTTGTGGGCCATCTACAGTAAGAGAATGTAGAAAACCATATAGAAAATAGTTCATGTAGCATGTTGAGTGTTTCATTTTGTTGGCCTCTTCTCTGTCTGCCTCTCTCCTCTCGCCCCCAGTCTTGCAGGCCATCTAGTGGAGTGTGGGGCCCAGAGCACGGGGGGCGTCTTCACTGACTGGCATCTGGTACCCGACTGGTGAGAATAACAGTCTGTGTGCTGTCTACATGCCATACACATTGTACTGCTACGACCCAGCCCAATGAAGTTTTAGTCTTTATTGAAAGCTTTGAAGATGCAACACAGTTTAAAGTTGTCATCAACTGTAGGCCATTGATCTTACCTTAATAAAAGTTGATGAATCCTTTGTTCTAAACTGTAAACACAATACCTTCCTTTAAGATAATAATACATGGCAGTGAAGTCAAATAAAGGACGTGCATTAGCTTTCCCCTCATTGTATTCATGTTGAATAATGAATTATAATAGCAAACGGTGTCCCTGGTGATCTCTGACTTCTCAAGGTCTCCTGAGGTGATAGCAACTACAATCATGTGGTGTACGCAGGCCTCTACATTTTTATTTTTTCATCACCAGCCAAAATGGTTGGATGGTTAATGGTTAATCTTACTAGCCAAACACACTCTCACTAATGGGTCAGTGGCTAATAAGTTTTATTTTCTACCAGCCAAACTGAATTTTCAGCAGCATTTGGCTGGTTGACGGGTGCTGATTTAGAGCCCTGGGTGTACGTATTTTATTTGTGCAGGGACAACATGGGCTTCCCCATAGTGGAGTGTTTGGCGGACGGCTCCTTCACGCTGTCCAAGCCTCCTCGTACCGGTGGCCTGGTCTCCTTCGGCTCCGTGGCGGAGCAGCTGGTCTACGAGATCGGCGACCCGCAGCGCTACCTCCTGCCCGACGTCACCTGTGACTTCTCACATGTCACCATCACCGAGGTACCAGGTAGGACTGGCCATTTACTCAAAGCGACAAACAAACTACTACCATCAAACGTGCTACATGGGAAGGTTCTGTGTCATTTTTAAGTGTGGCAAGTGTACATGCCAAAATACCATGAAGAAATAATCTTATCCTACCCACATGTGTTAACCAAAGTATGTGCATAGATAGCATTACAGGGATGGCCTCCAGAATTATCATAACCGACTACTAGCATCGGCCCGCCCGATCTTCTTTTGCCATCCTAGCATCCGTAAGTTTGCTTTTGCCTCACTGTGATCTGCATTCGCTTACTGTAGCCTACAGCGAGCAACATACCGGCTGTATGGGCACTTCAAAATGGCACAAACATCTTGTTTAGTGCCTTTAACTGGCAGTGATTACTCTAATGATGAATGGATGGCGATCAAGTACTCTCAGATCTGTGACTTCTCCCCAGTCACTGTCATCGAAGTATCAGATTGGGAACTGGACAATCTGTTAACCACCAACAGTTTGCAACAGCTAACCGACGTTGTCCAAGCACTCTGTGAACAATGATTTCTCCCAGTTCACCATCACCACGCTACCAGGAAGGAAAAGACAATTATTTGGAATCTTAGTTGAATCTAAAGTCATAACCCACGGTTTCCAAGAGACCTTTATTGCTAAGGTGCCCACCTTGACAACAAACACCTGCCACTTTGACTAGGTCCCCTGAAAAGATAAAGATTTTGTGTTGTGAATGTAATTTCTAAAGTTGTTTCACCAAATATGTATACATTTAGGGGTTTCATATAATTTTCCTTATGAAACCGCAGCAGTGTTTCCAATAATAATAATCACATGTCTCTGATACCAACTAACCCCGCACCACCTATTCTATGGAAACCTGGAACTGCTAATCGATCAAAGTGATCATGATCCAAGAGATCATGGTGAGATTTTGTGAAGTGTTTCCTCTGTTCAGTTAGCAGTCTCAGTGTCATTAGAGCTGATTCGATGAGAATGGTAGTATAGTATGAATAGGATGAATGGCAAACTGTAATGATCAAGTGTGTTTTGTGATTTTGAGGAACACTGTAATCTCAGTGTCAATATTACTGTTGCTGGACTCTTAGATCTGTGGACTACTCCCTGGTCAAATTCACAAAAATACTTAGTAGAAGTAAAAGCAGAATGTAATTTGACAAAGTCTATGTCGTGAGACAGCACACCATGTGATATTCTACAGACCTTTCAGTATCACGACTGTTGATAGGTTAACCAGAGTACAAAATATGATGGACTCTAGCATTGTACAGAACATTATCTGCTTTTTGTATGCACATAGCGAGAGGAAAGTATGGTGGTATTTATATTTTCCATCACACAATTCATGCATGTCTATTCAACACATCCTTCATCAAGGAGCTGATGAAATATTGTGGAATTACAGTACCTATGTACATGTTACCAAAAAACGGTTGTATGACCATGCGTATAACTTGAACAGCCAATAATAAACATTTCAAGAAATGTTTTTCCTGCCACATAATATGATATCAGTCATGCTTATCACACTTGTGAATTTGAATTGCAGGATCTGAAGGCGTGGCTGTGAAAGTGGGAGGAGCCAGAGGTTTACCCCCATCTGCAGACTATAAGGTACCAATCGCATAGTGTAAACTAGAAGCACTCAGAGAGTGCAAACCTCCTCCAAGGCCATGGGGTCACTGACACCATAACATCTACACACTGTGGAATCCTATGCCTATAATATAACTTACAACCAGATCCGAAATCCACATCCGACGATCACTAAACTTTGCTGTTTGATAGAACATTTGATTGCGAAGTAGCCCTCCATAATTAGAGGCTGCTACCTTTAATGGTTTCACCATTGGCTCTTAACTGGAATAGTCTTGGGTCCCACCATTTTCCACAGACATTACGTTTTATTCTGTCAGAAACTGATCAATTTATTCTAATTATCAAAAATATAAGCCTGCATAGCATACATACATTATGTTTTTTTTTTATATATATATTTTTATGGGCTTTTATGCCTTTATTTGATAGGACAGTCTGAGATGGTGACCGGAAGTGAGTGGGACAGAGAGACGGGGTGGGATCGGAAAATGACCCTGGCTGGACTCGAACCGGGGTCCCCGTGGGCATGCAAGCCCAAATGTGGGGGGCTTAGCGTGCTGCGCCACAGCTCCCCCACCATACATTATGTTTTGCGTCACCCTTGGCATTTTATGCTGACATACAACATGTCTATCAACTAGTGGAGAGGAGTATTAATCATGTTCCACTATCGTTGACTTAAGCTGGGCTTACACTGTGCGACTTTTGCCCAGATTTTGCCCCTATTTGGCACTTGCACGACTTTTTGGGAATCGGGCAGATTTCTTGCTCAATCGCAGGTCAATCGTGAGTCTCGCATCGTGCAGTGTACATGGGGTAACGACAAGCGATTTCGCCTCACGATCGTGCAATCGCTGGGTCGCAAGAAAATCAAAATTTGAAATCCTGGTTGTGCCTCGTGAGTAAATCACACAGTTAAAGTAGTGCTACGACCCGATTTGACACTACACATGCACAAATGAATAGGGCCGTGCGATTCGCTCTTGATTGCGTCCTCATCTCCACCTCAGGTGCGCATGTTCCCTCCTCTGCAGACCCGGGAAACATGCCTGTTGCGTCGCGCAGTGGGAGCATTCGGCTCGCATCCGACTATCGGCTCGTATAGTGTGAGGACGCAAGACGTGAGATGTAAACTTTTAAATCGCGAAATTCCCTCGTGCAGTGTGAGCAGGAGCTTAATACCCACGACTGAAAATATCGCACAGTGTATGCCCGGCTTTAGCCATTTATTCAATACCGCATCTTGTTTTAACTTTGGAAATGGCAATTAAAGGTGGAATTAAATAAAAACATTTTCACATCACAGCTCCATGACCCCTCTATGACGTACTTTTGGGTCCTGACCCATTAGTTAAGAAACAGGGGTTTACGCCTAGACCATGTCTATGATTGTTGGTTACACCAATTCTTGGGTACCCTCTCTACTCGCCATACATCATGTTAAAACAATGCCACTCAATAAGAAAGTGTTACAGAATAAGGCCTAAATGAACCATTTTAATCAAAGTTAGTGAAATTCTTGGTGAGAATACACTAGCCTTTAGACTTCTCACTATGTATGTCCACATACAATGCGAATGTATCTCTGTGTCTGTGTGTTTTCCCTGGTTGTCAGTCTTCCGTCCCAGGTATGTTTACGGCTGATGGCCACCTACATTGTGTCTCCACAGGTGTGTGCCACGTACATGGATGGCTTTAGGGCCACAGCGGTGTGCCCCATGGGCGGGCCCAGGGTGGCCGAGAAGGGAAGACGCACAGCTGAGAGCATCATCAAGAGGTTCCCTATTACACACACACTTATACACACATACACTATACAGACACGCAAACACACACAGACACGTGCACACACACACACACACACACACACACACACACACACACACACACACACACACACACACAAATTAGACAACACCACATTCATTCCAGAGGGTTTGCAAACAGACACTGGCCCCAAAAAGCCAAAGGGATTGGAGCAGCATATTTTAAAATGGACTTCATTTAACATGTTAACTAAAAACTGAGTGTAATTTGCATCTGACTCCCTCTTAGTGGCCAGTACCACTAACGTGTATGGATTTATGTTTGTTTGTCTGTTTTTAGTGGACTATCTAAGAAGCCTATTCATTGCAGCATATCAACCACCAATTACTTATTAATTTATGGGCATTAAATGCCGTAATTCAGTCTCTCCAGTTTTTCGCGATTCAGCGATCGCGTGGATTCATGCAAATTCAATGATATTCCGCATAATTTCACGATGCCACGTAATTCCTGTAAAGCCGCATTTTTCCTGCAAATTTTCCCCTTTGTCCCCTTCAACATTCTGTGGAGTTTATAGGCAGCTGGCATCCAGCATGTTGCATTGCAGCTTTTATGCAGATATTTCAAGACTTATTGCACACGTGTTATTCTCTGTTTGCTGACATGAGAGCCCTATCTCACGCCTTTCGTAAAGTCTTCACGAAAAAAATAGAGTAATTTTCGTGGTGCATTCACGTTATTGCCCGCCTTTTGTAAAGTCTTCACGAAAATAATAGATTAATTTTCACGCTGCCTATTCACTTGAATTGCCCCACTGCTGCTATTGCTATCCAAACGTCTGCAGGGGCGGGGAGGGGGTGCTGACAGAACGATGCTGATACACTCGGGACTCACTAATTCGACGCCCTTTCTGTACTTACGCCTTTTGTACCCTAACCCTAACCCTAACCCTAACCCTAACCCTAACCCTAACCTTAACCCTAACCCTAACCCTAACCCTAAACCTAACCCTAAATTGCTTGTTTGAAATGTTTGATTACCATGTGACGGTAGGCTACCGAAAGGGCATCAAACTAGTGGGTCGCTAGGCAACAGTCGGGCAATTCAAGTGAATAGGCAGCCTGAAAATTAATCTATTATTTTCGTGAAGACTTTACGAAAGGCGGGCAATAACGTGAATGCACCACGAAAATTAATCTATTTTTTTCGAGAATACTTCACGAAATGAGTGAAATACGGTTGGACATGAATAGCATGCTGCAAATTGTGTTCTGTTATTTGAGTGCTTCTTGGTTCCGCTTGTGGTTGCGCGTGATCAGCCTGGACTGGCGTTCGGTGCGCTCAACACAGTCCTCGGGGCTGATGTAGTCGGGCTGCTTTTCTTTGAGCTGGAAGCATAAAAAGCCGGGGCACTTTATGCAGACCCCTCTGTCACGTTTGTGATGTGAACTTCATGCACGCTGCAGCAGACATCTCCGCGCCAGCTTTCGAGTGAAAAAGTTGCATAAAGCTTGAAAAGTTGTATCCAAATGATAGGCGTGGCGTCTGCCTGTGCCTGTTTCATTCCTGTGCACGAGAGAGAACACAAATGCAGTCGGGGAAGTCATCGCAGTTAAATGTAGCAGTTTCTTTTTAAAATAATTATTAGGCTAGTAGCCTATGTGCGTGCATGGACTGCACCTCGAGAAGTGAAACAATTCGGTTTTCAAAACAGTAGCTCTACAGACTTGTCAACGTCAACAAGTTACCATAAAAAAAACATCCCCAGACATATTGACTACACTCTCAATCATGTAGTTTTTCCTCCGGTGTCATGGTCCGCTGTCATTTCTCCGGTGTTTTTTTTTTTTGGCGGTTGGTGCATATCATAGGCCTACTGGTCAAGTCTGCAGGCGCCCCTGATCGGAAAAAGTCTACGGTGCAGTATCATCTGCAGGGCCAGAAACACCTGCGAGCCGAGGACAAATTACCCCCATGGCCAAATGTAACTTTTGTAAATGTAATTTGTGTTGGGATTTCTACAGAAAATTAAAAGGAAGTGTGTTTCTGAATCTCTCTCTCTTTTGTCTTAAGCCTGCTTAGACTGATTGTGGTTTTCAGTTACCAAAAAAACGCAGAAAGGGGCGCAAAATTTTTGCAAAAAATGAGAAAATGCCGTCACAAATCAGACATTTTGACCGCAAAAAACACAAAATCCCAGTGCAAAATCCTGGAGGGACTGGTAATTCCACCTGACATCTGAGGCCAAAAAAACGTTCACCCATATACGTGTAAACAGGCTCTCAGTTTCTCCCCGATCTCCGTCTGTGTTTCAGGGTGCGGCGCATCTTCAAGCAGCTGGGCATGGAGGACTTCAGCTCCGTCAACATCCAGATCCTGGGGGCCGAGGACACCTACGGACCACACGCCTCCGGGAGGGTAGGACACAAGCACACACACACACACACACACACACACACACACACACACACACACACACACTGGTGATATACGCACTGGTCACATACGCACTGGGTCCAACACATTATATAACCTTGCGTCCTCTCCTTTTGCTTGTGGCCTCTTGATACGAGGCAGAAGCAAAAGCAACATTTCAGAGGTCATTTTATAATAATAATAATAATAATAATAATAATAATAATAATTGTATTTGTATAGCACTGTATCATACAAGGCATGTAACTCAAAGTGCTTAACAAATGGGAAAAAACATCATTGTTAGAGATGGATTTAAAAGGAGAGGTATAGAGGAGAGGCAGAAATAGCAGGAAGGCAGAGGAAGAAGAGATAGATAGAGATTGTAGAGTCATAAGGTCGACGTTGGTTAGGGCTAGGATTCTTAGATGGGTAAGGTCCATAGTGGCTGGGCCTAGCATAAGTCACATGTACAATCGGGATGTTGAATCCCTTTGTTGCCTCCCTCCTTTTCATGGCTGGAGGAAGCAGCTTCAGAAAAGAGGGATATTCATATACAGAATAATGTAATGTGTTATGTATACATGGGTTCAAAATGTTTGTTTTCCTCACTGTGCTTTCCAACTGTGCACAACTCAACCTCTGATTGTTGGAAACCGCCGTCGGTTAAAAAAATTAGCTCATGTGGTTGGCTGCCAGTGTCTTGCCCCTCCTCACAACATTGTGTTTACAAACACTGTGTGAACCCATGTATAATAAACCGGAAGCAACAACAGGGTGCAGATTTTCTTCTTCCTTTCTGGGCATTTCTATGCCTCTTAATTGGTTCCTTACTGCTGCCGGAACATCAAATATTCAGAGCTTCTAGTCATAGTTGTCTGGTCACTGTGTTTGTTTTGTTAAACCCCAAACCGCCTATGCTCTCTGACTTCAATTAAACACGAGGGCACTCAGTCATCATGTTTTGCAGGCAAGTGGTTTGTTTGGTGCGGAATAATGAGATATATAAATCAGAGACGCTCAAAGGAAATTACAATTTCCCAGCTCCTTTTTCCTAAACAAAGTGTTGCCTTCGCTGCACCACAGATGGCCATCAGAACGAACACATGCTTGTCTCTCTCTACCACACTTGGACTTCCAAACTTATGAAATAACACGAAGCAACTCAAGCAGAGAGAGAGAGAGAGAGAGAGAGAGAGAGAGAGAGAGAGAGAGAGAGAGCGAGAGAGATGTGTTTGTTTCCTACATGACTTCCACATGAATTGCATTTGCCGTGCCATCTCTAATGTGGACATTTTGGTTGACTCTTCAGACAGGCGACCATGTCAGGTTCAATATTGTTCAGTACTATGCTATAGTGCTAAACTGGACTGTACGACAACTCTTACAGTCGTAATGTAGGAACACACACACACACACACGTTTTTTTGCAGATGGGAACTTTCGATGTTTGACATTTCAGGAAGTAATTCCTGTCATGTTCAATAGTGTTCAGAGTCAGGTGCGTGCGTGTGTGCGTGCGTGTATGTGTGAGTGACATGTTTTTGTTCTCCTACAGCACCATTGCTGCTGCTGCTGCCATGCCTCTGCTCCTCCTAGGCCCATTGATGTTTGCTACTGCTGCTGCACACGTTTTGTTAAGTTGTGCTGCCTTGAGAAAGAAAAAAAAAGAAAAGGGTTTGGGTGCCTGTGCACATTCTTAGTCAGTGAGGCAAGGGCTTTGACCAAATGTCATTTGAAAACAGTGAAAACTGAAGGATCCAGTCAACATTTGGCTAGGTTTTGGTTAAGTGGTTGGGTTCTTCATTTCAAAAGATTGTGGATGCTTCTTTGCACAACACACACTTGCTGCTAGTATGGAGGTTGGACCTGATGGGAAAACTTTAGTACAATACAGCGTATGATTAAGGCGGCTTCCATTAGGTACAGTGTGATCAAGCTTCTTTGAGTACCTTGAAAACCGTTATAAAAACTGTTGTTGTTGTTGTTAATTCATTGGCCGGTCGTCTAGCACAATGAATTCCTGGACAGGTCCAGCTAAAAATAATGGTCACTCCACCCATGCCGTCTTCCATCCATTATTGCATTATACTGTCCCTCACACCATCCATTATTTCTATGGCTCACAATGTTTCGGACATGCTGGTGGGATATTTGTGCAGGATTTTTGTCATTGCACCATTGGTTACATCCAACACTGCGTACCCACTTGATCTGAGGTGTGCAAAAGGGATAGTGAACCAGACAGTTGGTAGAGGTCCTGATTAAGCCAATGTTATCTCCATAGTCAAAACAGCTCACCTTATGACTTGTGGATAGTGAATGCCCATTCATTGGGGAAAAAAGCATACCTGTTTTTTTTTGCATTATGCAAAGACTACAGACAGCACACACAGCAACAGCAATAACGGCTCTTTCATATCAATCTTGTCTGTGTGGGTGGGGGCATGGGCAAATTGTGTCCTTGCACACCAAAGAGTTGTATCTGTGCAGTGCTTGAATGGGCTCCTGAGTGGGAGCATGTACATGTCTGTTGCAACTTGAGCATGCTCGGAGAATGGAAAACAGTGGCACAAGTCTTTATATTCTTTTTCCTGTGCGATGTTGAACAGGCTGTGTTAGAAAGGCATAACAACCGTGCACACACACAGACGGTGTGCAAGGAGGACAACTGAACACACACTGAAGACCCTGTGCACACCCACATCCTCACCTCTGTGCTCACGCCAGTGGCGGAACAACAGTGGGGGTAAGAAGGGCCCTACGATACTAGTGGTGGGGGCCCTATTATGACCTTGATGTATGGGGGGCCTTATCAATGATTATTCCTGGGGCCCTGTGTGCAGTTGTCACGCCACTGGCTTGTGCTGCTGTGTGTGAAAAGCTGTCACTAGGGAGAGAGACACAGGGTCTTAGTTGGGGACCACAGCACTGTGATAATAATGCAGTATGAACGTTGTTCCATTTAATTGCTTTCAAACTGCAAAAGTTTGTTGAAAGCATATTGTTACTGTAATTGCTATCTTTTATCATACTTGATATAGGTCTAATCATTATGCATAATTACACCAACACAACTGAAACATTAGTAGTACAAATAATAAAAACTCTTACTTTCATCTTGACATTTCTCTCTCTCTCTCTCTCTCTCTCCCTCTCTGTCTCTCTCTCCCTCTCACTGACACACAAATACACACTCACACACAAACACACACACGGAAGGGGCAAAAAATATCAGAAAAGAGGTAATTTGTTGGGAGTTTATTTTCACACTTGTCTTTCTGGTTTCTCACTGTGTCTTTAAAGGTGCACTGTGTAAGATGGTGACCAGAGAAGGTATTGCATCTACACTGTTCAGTGTAATTGTGCTGTCTACTGCCGAACTTGATCTTTTCATGAATATTTATTAATTAATGAACTAATATTTACTAGGATGACCAAAGCACAGTAAGTATTTCTGCTAAAAATGCCTATTCAAATTCAAATTCTAAATGGGGTACCATGGAGAAGATCCCCCCTTTTCATGTTATAAAATTGCAATTTTCCCATAATTATTCTCATAATGAATACTTAGAATTTGATGGTGGTGGTAAGTGTTCATGAAAAAGGTAACATTAGTGAATGGGCAGCATGAATTCTGGAAATAAACTACTACAAATATTACACAGTGCACTTTCAAACTTTTGCCCAAATTCAAAACAAGGTCAACATGAATCCAGCTTTGCCCTTGTTATAGGAATGTCACATTAACCCTGTTAATACTGGCACTTTTTCAGTTAAATTGATTCAATATAACCAACCTAAACTAACTGTTTACATTGTTTACATTTACACAGTTTATAAGAATATTCTAAACCACCTTATATACCGGTAATTGGTAAAATTAAGCCACTTATATTTAAGGAGATTGTTAGACTGTTTAAATGGTGCATATTAAATCAGTTTATACATTTAATCTGATTAAAAGAACCCATGTATTGTACACGTGGCTATTGACACATCCCCAAGAAAGATCAGGTGACACCCTGATGGTCACATATCTGTCTGATCTAACTGAAAATTCCAACGTCCTCTGCCATTCATATGCAAAGACAGTTCAAACTACAAGAGCATGACCAAGTCCAATGTCCAATGGAATGAGTGCTGCAGTATGTGCAATCACGTGATTGGTCAGACACTGATGGATGCGATATGGGAGGTTCAAATAGGGCCTAGGTCCTGCCATCAGCATCATCCTTCTCCAGGAGGAAGACCAACCAACATGATTGAGACCTGTGTTGTCCTTGCTGTACTTCTGATGGCAGGTGAGTCAAATATGTTTCTACATGTAATGTTTATTGTAGTATGCAATGATCCTGGGAAGTTTTGTTTGTGGTATGTTGTCCTACAATTGTTGTGAGTTTTAGTATGACTTAACACAAAGGCAGTCTTAAAGGAAACCCAATAGAGTTTTTAGTCAGAAAAAGAGGGCTGGATGGCTGCTGTGCTCAATTAGTAAAACAGGTGGTGGTTTGAAGGTGCTCTTTGGCCGAGACAATATATTAAAAATGTATTTTAAAAAGCAGGACGCCAAGGCACTTTTCTACAGTAAGATTAAAAAAAACACTTCAATGTAAGGTTTGTTCATGTTTGAACTTAAGGAATTAAAATTACTGCCAACATGTTTTGGCCAGCTACAGAGCCTTCAGGGAAAGAAGCGATGAAGGACCCGTAGCTAGCGGAAACATGTTGGCAGTAATTTTAATTATTTAAGCTCAAACATGAGCTCGCTTTTACTACAGTGGTTTCATTTTAGAAGAATGCCGTGGCTTCCTGCTTTTTTGAGGGTTTTTAGTCACATTAATAATAATAATAATAATAATACATACATTTTATATAGCACTGGTTTTGAAATATCATTTTCATAGTCACTGTGAGGTTCTGTCATGGTCACCCCATCAGCCAGTCAGAGAAGAGAATTCTGTTGTCTGAATTCTGTTGAATTCTTTTTTGGTAAGAGAGGTAACTACCATTAGCTGTTCTAAAACCAGACATGGATGTGACAGTTTTTTAAGTCTGTGTGTGTCTGTGTGTGTGTGTGTGTGTGTGTGTGTGTGTGTGTGTGTGTGTGTGTGTGTGTGTGTGTGTGTGTGTGTGTGTGTGTGTGTGTGTGTGTGTGTGTGTGTGTGTGTTGCAGATTTGGTTGTTTTACTATTGTATAAATCTTGTGATGGCTAAAATGTTAGATTACATATGCCTATGTGTGATTCACTGTGAATTGTATTACTATTAGAGATGCACCGGATCCTGATTTTTAGGATCCTGCCGGAACCGGATCCCGGATCCTACGAAAGGGTTGAAACACATAGCCTACTCACACATGTGGGCCCTTTTTATCACGTTGGCTCAAACTATTTTGACTGAAAAGCCTCGGCTACCGGATCCTGGATCCTGGAACCGGATCCGGATCCTGTGAAAAACCCTATTATCCTGCCGGAACCGGATCTTGGATCCGGTGCATCTCTAATTACTATATTAGTTATATACTTTTACATCCAATTACAAACAGTATTTTATATGTACAGACACAATTATACAACACACATTTTATTACCAATTAGCAATGATCATAGTTGAAAATCCTTTTGTTCAGAAAGAAACGCATCACTTTCTTTTATTCACAGGAGATTCGCTAAGTGACCTTCAAAAGAGAGTTAAAGGTGAAGTATGTCATTTTAGCAGTTTATTTTTAAAGTGCATGCTGCCAAAAGGTCAAATTCCTTTTTCCTGAATATTTACTATCGGTAAGTAATAAACTACCATTTATTGGTCTTACCAAAGTACAGTACGTTTTGATTCATTAAATGGAATGGGACCCACATATCTACTGGATATGTTTCAGCCATATGCACCAACCAGGTCACTAAGGTCAACGGAGAAGAATTTGCTAGTGATTCCAAAAGGCAAAACAAAGTGTGGAGAGGCAGCCTTTAGCTTCTATGCTTCAAAGCTTTGGAACCAGCTTCCAGATGACGTAAAAAATGCACCCACTATTGATAGCTTTAAATCTAGACTCAAGACAAAGCTGTTCTCAGATGCTTTCCCCTAGCTTAAATTACATATCATTCTTTTTTTATTATTATTATTTTTATTTTTATGTTTATTTAATTTGTTTTATTTTATTTTATTATTATTTTTACCTTATGTTTTATCTTAATGTTTTAAATGTTTTTTGACTCATTTCCTTCTTTCTTCCCCGTTTCCTTTCATTTACATTTGTTAACTTTGTGAAGCACATTGAGTTGCACCTGTGTATGAAATGCGCTATATAAATAAACTTGCCTTGCCTTGGTTCAAAGGTTCCAATGCAAGACAGTGCGAAGCTGGTGAGTCAAGTCCACATGTGTTTGTGGGGAGTTCAAAAGGCCTTTGTTCCGGCACACTCATCGAGGACGGGACATGGGTGCTCACTGCAAAACACTGTGGTGATGATGAGCATGATGCCATTAAGATTAAGTGAGCCATCTTTTGTGTGGTGTGGTGTGGTGTGGTGTTTGTGATGGATGTATACAGATTAATTTACAGTAGTAATTTCAATTTGTAGTAATATTGGCATTTGTAATATGGTCAGTGGTGGTGTGTGGAAGGGGGTAAATATTCTGCTGTCACATCCTATGATTGATTAATTCATTTGTCAGTTCATTGATTTATTGATTCAAAATAACAGTTACAGACTGTACGTTTTAATCATGCTTTTCTTTTAGGCACTTTGACGTGTTCAAGGACCCATCTGATAAAAAGAAAATTCTGAATGAGGAATCAAATGTGAAGAGACTTGGTGCTGCTGACATCATGCTGCTGAAGTTAGGCAATAAAGCCAAGATGACTGGTGCTGTTCCACTTCCTTCAGATGAGAAGTGTGACGCTGTATGCAAAAATTTCGCCAACAAGGCTAAAATAAAAACAGTGCTTGTTGGCATCAATGTGGACACCCTTCCAGGTAATGTTTTTCCCCTTGCTCAACGTTAATTAAATGGTTTAATAACTTTAATACTGTACATGCTTTAAGATGAAAACGATATAAACTCATATTTAGATATGAAATACATCAACACAGCATTATGTTTTCTGATTAAAATGCCTGAAATGTTTTTCAATGCTGCAGATTTTAAGGTGCTATGTGCTCCGGTTGAAATGATAGAATGCCAGCGTGACTATCATGATGATGGAGTGAGTTACATTAGTGCAACGGTCAATTGCGAGGCTTGCGATGTAAGTATCATTGACCTTAACTCACATTACTGAAATAGGTTTGAGATTATATTTTCATGATATTTGTCCATAAAAGCATGGCAATGTTAATAGGGAAGCCATGCTTTCTTTCTGGTTTTGTTCACTTATCATGGTATCTATGCATGTCTTGTATATCCTGTTCTTGTATGTTCTGTTTCAGGGAGACTCTGGAGGACCTGTCTTTATTGACAAAGTCTTCATGGCAATTCATAGCTATCACAGGAAAGCCAATGACGGGACCCCAATATCAATTGATATAGATGCCTGTGCTTACAAACCATGGATTAAAAAACAGATAGGTAAAACTGGTCCCATTTCATCAGAAGTCCAGTGTTACTATCACATAGAGTTTTTGTTGCCGTTGTAACCAGACAAGAGGACATAGTTTTCCTCTTCATTTAATTTCTTAGCTTTGCAGTAAAGCAAACTAATCATTGATGCCCGTCAGAAAAAACCTTGTCCATGCAATTTGAGCGCTCCAGTAGTGTTGCATTACATTGCACTTAGCTAAGTCTTTTACCTGAAGCGACAGTTATTATAAGGCAGTGGTTGCAGTCACTGGAGCAATGTGAGGTTAGGAGCCTTGAGTGTAAGGCATTAGTGCGTAGCACACACTAGTAAGGCATTTCTTTATTGTGTAGAACATTAATGCTCTAAAATAATCTCAAGTCCAGAGATCAGATGTGTCTTGTCCAAATTGTAAGGCATAAATCCAGATAATTTGTACAATTATGCTTTGCTCACAGAATAGAGCCAATCAACTATGAGTCACAACAGAGAAAATGTACTTACCGGTAATTGGAAATGCAAAAACCTTCAACATGCTCTGATATAAAATATTTTTGTTGTGGAATGAGGTAGTAGGCTAACCTTTACGCTCTATTGGGTTCTTAGTAGTAGTAGTAGAGTAGTAGAGTAATTTATTGATTTATTTTACTTTATTGATTATTGTAACTTTATTGATTATTTATTGTCGAGTAGCTTACATGAATACACATAATGCTTATATTATTTACTAATATTACTGGCAACATTCACACTTATTGGACATATCGTATGTGTATTAATGTTTTCTATGAAGCAAAAAGTCCTGTATTTTGTTGCTTTAACATTTCTACTCTCTGAAATGTCTCCTTTTGTCTGTCTTTTTACCTCTTTATGTTTTAGCTGGAACCACCAAATAGAATATTGTGAAGAGAGGTTATCGGGCAGGACAGGAGCGATTTTGCCTCGTGGTGGCCACATCTTGTAACAGTGATAATGAGCATTAAATAAAGAGATGGATGATGTCATTCACCAACACATGTCTGTTTTGGTTCTTATCAATAGTCTTCTCTATTATTATTAAAACATTTTTTTACTGTATTTTAGACCAGTGATTCTTCACCTTCTTAATTTTTACAAACTCATTTTCAGAGCTCCCAATCACCTTGTGGGAATGTGCAATTTATTTTACTATGTTTTCTTGAAGGCTTCATAGCCTCTTCTTTTCAAAAATATATATTTTGTGAATTTTATGCTCTTTCTTGCATGTTATTTTATGCCATGAACAAGTAAACATTAAACATTGACCACAGTATATTTTAGAGGACTCACTCCAGTGATTAAATCTGTTTCCAAAGGCACAATTAATGCCACTAGTGGCATTGTAGGGTGTAAAATAAAACAAAAATGGGTACATAAAATTAGTAAAATGCATATCTTCAAAAAGTAGAGTTTGTGTGCTTTTGGAAAAACAGATTAAGAAAAATATGTGCACCTTGCCATTAGGTTTATGAGTGCTGTGAAAATTAGATTGAAAAGGATTTTCCAGATTTGAGAGGTCTTAAGGCCAATTTATACTTATTGGCGCTGACGGTTGCAGAGCCTGTGCAACCGTCTGTGCGCGACCACACCCCCCGCGCAGAGGCTCTGCAACCGTCGTCGCGCGCCTCAAAAAAATCCTGACTACGCGACAGACGGTTGCGAAGGTCGCAGAGAAAAGGCGCTGTGATTGGTCGTGTCGATACTTCCTTCTTCTCGTGGCGGCACAGTTCTCCGGTAGTTTACGAGAGCCAAACTGTCAATATTCTGTGGAATACGAACACTTTCTTTCTAGTCTGTGTAAATAAATGAAGCTACAATGACTGAATTAGTAAGTAGCAAACAAACACTACATCAGTTTAGCACTCGCAGCACAATGCCTGCAGTCTGACTACTGTACTGTAGCCTTGTAGCTATGTAGCCAAATGTAGCTAACGACATGACACCTCGTGCGCAGATCTATAACATCAACAGTGGTTAGCGACCGTAAGCAACAGGCGCCGTTGCTGAACTATAATCTGCCCTTTATGTTCAGACCGTGATGGAACTTCTTCTATGATCATTGATCGACTTTGAACTTATTTTAACTTGTTCTACTATTCTCAGTAAGGACAAAACACCAAGAGCTTTTGTTGAGTACAAATATGTTTTCCGAAGGCCTAAACACAGCAAAATACTGCAATATGATGTTGATCAAGTTTGAGATGTGGGTGGGATCATCTAGTGCAAACATGAAATTTTTTCTGCAGACTACACCTATTCATGCACAAGCATTACATTACATGAGAACAGGGATTCTTGACAGATGGGACAAAACATGTCCGGGAGATAAAACTCATGTTGGTGCTTAAAATGTAATTAAAAATTGCAACACATTTAGCTGGAATGATAGAAGAGGAGGTTTTGTACACTAAAATATGATTTCATATTTATATAGTTTTATTTTTTTATTTTACACGTTGCAGTGTGTCATCAGTACCTTCAAAACCCCATGTCCGAAAGCAAGATTTAGAATTTGACAATACCATAATAATTGGTTAAAATGAAACATAACAAACATCATAGCTACTGTCATCAAGTATTTTGAAAAATTAATCAAACTACATGGAGATTTCTTCAATTGGTGTGGAACGACGCTACACCAGTGTGTGATAACATTAGAGATGGTCTATTCTGAAGATATTACTGTTAGAACTCATAGAATATTTTATTTGATAACATGTCAGCTTAAAACAACAATGATTTTCTATATTTATCCTCCTGTACTTTTAAACCAAACTGATCTCACATGGCCTATAGTTTCCCTTTCCCTGTCCCTGTAAGAGTATGAGAGAGCCGGCGCTATGGAATCTAGATAGCACTACAGTACATAGCAGTGGCGGAACAATTGCACACAGGGCCCTAGGGCAAACCACCTATAGGGCCCCTCCATACAGCCTGCCATGGTCAGAATAAGGCCCCCAACACCAATACAGGAGGGCCCCGGGGCAAATGCCCTGCTTGCCCCCCCTATAGCCCTGCCCCTGGTACATAGTGTGTGAGTTGGCTACACCTCTATTTCAAACAAAAATGATTTCATTACCTATGATCTCCCCTTCCTCTGTACATGCACAGGACAGTAGAGTAGAGCACAGTAGAATCTACGTATATCAGTGGGGGATTACTCGTCTGCTTTAAACAAAATTAAGGATCTCCCATGCCCCTGTAGAGTATAAGAGGGGCATTGCTATGGAAATATTTCACCAGTAGCCTACTCTTCTATTTAAAAAAAAACTTATCTCACTTATCCTGTGGTTTTCCCTATTAGTAGGGAGGTTAAGTGAGTTTTGACTTCAAGTCATGATGCAAAGGTCCCCTTTGGCATGGAAGTACCTTGGGGTCATACAAATAAATTTATCCTAAGACACAAGTGAGATCACTCTTTTTTTCGGAAATAAACACGTTTTTTCAAAATGGCCGCCAATGCATCGAAAAATTCTCTATAGAGTCTATAACTTTACTTCTGTTACCGCTACGATGACAAACTTGGTGTCAAAGTATACATTTTTGGGGTCAAGGAATCCAATAAAATATGTATCAAGTAAAGAAAAACAACAGTTTATCCATAAAATGATAATTGGAGGTAAAATATGTGATTTTTTAATAAAAAAAAATGTGTGACAAAAGCATATTGCGTTAGTACTTCAGTTAAATACATATCAAATAAGTGTTCAATAGTGTATTGTAGAGAGTAGGACAACAACAACTATGTTCACAGTTTGAGGTAGGCATGTTATACCCACAATAGTGATTAAAACTCATAGCTTAGCGTCAAAATGGCCGCCAATGCATCGAAAATTCCCTATAGAGTCTATAACTTTGCTTCTGTTACCGCTATGATGACAAACTTGGTGTCAAAGTATACATTTTTGGGGTCAAGGAATCCAATAAAATATGTCTCAAGTAAAGAAAAACAACAGTTTATCCATAAAATGATAATTGGAGGTAAAATATGTGATTTTTTAATTAAAAAATGTGTGACAAAAGCATATTGCGTTAGTACGTTATTTAAATACATATCAAATAAGTGTTCAATTAGTGTATTGTAGAGAGTAGGACAACAACAACTATGTTCACAGTTTGAGGTAGGCATGTTATACCCACAATAGTGATTAAAACTCATAGCTTAGCGTCAAAATGGCCGCCAATGCATCGAAAATTCCCTATAGAGTCTATAACTTTGCTTCTGTTACCGCTATGATGACAAACTTGGTGTCAAAGTATACATTTTTGGGGTCAAGGAATCCAATAAAATATGTCTCAAGTAAAGAAAAACAACAGTTTATCCATAAAATGATAATTGGAGGTAAAATATGTGATTTTTTAAAATAAAAAATGTGTGACAAAAGCATATTGCGTTAGTATGTTAGTTAAATACATATCAAATAAGTGTTCAATTAGTGTATTGTAGAGAGTAGGACAACAACTATGTTCACAGTTTGAGGTAGACATGTTATACCCACAATAGTGATTAAAACTCATAGTTTACAGTCAAAATGGCCGCCAATCCATCGAAAACTCCCTATAGAGTCTATAAGTTTGCTTCTGTTACCGCAATGATGACAAACTTGGTGTCAAAGTATACATTTTTGTGGTCAAGGAAATAAAATATGTCTCAGGCAAAGAAAAACTGGAAAATTGGAGGTAAATAAGGACATTTCACACAAAGTAAATGATCATGTACTTTGTCATCAGAGTGACTTTACTTATCTCTTCCTCCAAAAACTTGTTAGTGAAAGGGGCCCTATTATGCTTTTCCATGTCCACTACCCATTTACTGGGTTACACAGCATCTGTTGTATGCAAAAGCTTGATGAAAGAAAAAGAAAGAAAAAAACATGAAGAGCCTGACTGCCCAGTAAAAACACGGCGCATGACTGATGAGTCCACCAAACAAGACTTCACCCACATCATCATCATCATCATCATCATCATCACCATCATGTGAACCACCTTCTGTGGTGAGGTGGGCAACAAAAAGGAACTGAGGAGGGCTGCCACCTTTGCCTTGGATAGAAAAGTAAAAGAATGGTGTTCTGGCCCCACTTCAGGCAGTTAAGGGTGTCTTCACAACTGGTGGTATTGACAACATTGACCATAACCCTTCATCAACGACAGCAACATCAGCCCTCCATGGAACATGCATCAGCATTCAACAGCAATTTTCCTCAGACAGCCAACATCCTAGATCCAGCTAAAATGGGGAATGGGGATGTGATATCCTTGCCACTTCACTACACAAGCAAGGATCTAGATGTGTCTCTGCTAGGGGTGGTACGGCTCACAAAATTTACGGTTCGGTTCATATCGCGGTGTCAAGGTCACGGTTTTCGGTTCTCTACGGTTCTTTTTTTTTAGTTCATGATAAATGGTGCACTGGCTAATAGAATCGGACTTATCACTAAATATCCTACATATGGTTTGTATAGGCTTATAATGTGAAAATGGTGTGATTTTAATTGTGTCATCCTCTGATTTGGTCTTATACGCTAATGTTTTAATCAGAGAGACTGGATAAGATACTCCTAGAGTCTCTGTTTTACATATTTTTCTGGGCAGTACATGAATTGCGGTTTGCGATGGATTGCACGGTTCGGTTCGGTATGTGTGTGAATTGTACGGTTTCGGTTTTCGGTGCGGTTTGTGCCATCCCTAGTCTCTGCCACCCGATGAGGTCTTATATGTTCCTGCCTTGAATACCAACAGTCATGATCCTCATCCAGCCTCCTGTCCTCTCATCAATGTAATTGAAGAAGGTTACCAGTGGTAGGAGAGAGTCAGAAACATTCTTTTGAAAGAGAACCTTGAAGCTGGAGAATGGATCTCATGGGCTGCACATTATGCCAGCCTTACGGAGGCTACTTCATGCCCTCCATCTCAGTCATACATGTTGCCACTGTTCACAGTCATATACCAGCCCCACAATTGTTTGGCATGCAATGAAAGTCCTTAGAGTGATGGTTCGGAGAAGATTCACCCTAATGCCATTTGAACCGTGACAGCCATCTAGTAGTCCACCCGAAGTGTTTTCTGCCTTAGGCTTACATCAACAGAGTTACCGGGTTATTCGATGTTTATTCCGGATAGCTTGTCACAAGCGCACATGGATCCCGGACATTATCTCCAAACTTACCCCACAAAAATCACATCACGACACCAAACTTCTACAGTAGTACAATATGGTCTGTGCCCACAAAACGAAGCATTTGGAAATTTGTAAATAGTCCAGAAATGTATTATTATCAAAACAAGCCGAACAGCTTTTCTGCTGCTAAAACTGCGCCGGCGTTACTTGCGTCATCTGAGACTAGCCCGTAAAAGTCATCAACGAAGCTCATAATAATGCACAATGAAAAGCGAAATCAGCATCAGTATTGATAATGAAAATCCTTGTCTAATTGATAGTAGGTAACATTTGAAATATATTAATCCCTCTTCTTCCACAAAAGAAAAGACTGATCACATGTCACCAAGCAGTGATGCACTCCATCAGCATCTTCTTCGAGTAGCTTATCAGGTAAAATAATTTTGCATAGGGACATAATATAACTGTGCCTTACAATATTGGAGGGCATTTGTGTCACGAATCATGTTTCTCTTTAGAGTGGACATGTATGGGGCAATAGACTTGCCCCACCATGCAACAGTCTCACCGTCTCTTTGAGGATGGCAGCAAGATTCCTCAGATGCTCCACCAACACCTGTCTACACTACAGCTGCCACTATTTCTAAGGACTTGCCAGAACTTGCCAGAACATTAGCAAGTGTAAAACTAATTGTAAAGCACCTTGCAATTGCTTCATGCAGAAGCTGCCTTGCATGTCTCTCTGTGGATGCCATGGTTCATGTTCCCATAGTGCTGTAATGTCTAAATAGAAAGTGTTACAGTATATCACGAAAGTGAATACACCCCTCACAGTTTTGCAGATGTTTGAGTATATCTTTTCATAGGAAAGCATTACAGAAATGTAACTTTGACACAATGATTAGTGACCTTTTAACAACATATTTAACCGCTTAAATTTCTTCTTCACTCAGAAAAAAACAAAATACAGCCATTAATGTTTGAACATGTACTCACAAAAGTGAGTACACCCCAGATTGAAATCCGGTAGAGAAGGGGCTATGTTGGCTCGAATCGTCTCGAAATGAAAAGGGATGACAAGGGAGGTCATCAGTGTGCGTTTCAACCTTTCTTTGCATTGAACCTTTACATTTTGAGTCTGCATCTGGCTTAAATAGATTGGTGTGAGATTTGAATGCAATCCTATGGAGAATATCATGATCTGCTTCAGTAGTCACAGTGCATGTTGACATGTATGTTTCTTTTAGGTGTATTTCAGATTGTCAATGTTGACAGCATTCATGCATCCCCAAACCATGTCAGTCCCACTACCATGCTTGGCTTATGAGAGGATACACCTTTTTTGTACAACTCACTTGTTTACCACCACACATGCTTGACACCATCTAAAGCAAATTTGTTTATCTTGGTCTCAAGAGAGATGAACAGACCAAGGATATGGATCACTGGAATCATGTGTGATCTGAAGAGACCAAGATAAACAAATTTGCTTTAGATGGTGTCAAGCATGTGTGGTGTTAAACAAGTGAGTTGTACAAAAAAGGTGTATCCTCTCATAAGCCAAGCATGGTAGTGGGACTGACATGGTTTGGGGATGCATGAATGCTGTCAACATTGGCAATCTGAAATACACCTAAAAGAAACATGCATGTCAACATGCACTGTGACTACTGAAGCAGATCATGATATTCTCCATAGGATTGCATTCAAATCTCACACCAATCTATTTAAGCCAGATGCAGACTCAAAAAAGTTCAATGCAAAGAAAGGTTGAAACGCACACTGATGACCTCCCTTGTCATCCCTTTTCATTTCGTTTCATTTCGAGACAACATAGCCCCTTCTCTACCGGATTTTAATCTGGGGTGTACTCACTTTTGTGAGTACATGTTCAAACATTAATGGCTGTATTTTGTTTTTTTCTGAGTGAAGAAGAAATTTAAGCGGTTAAATATGTTGTTAAAAGGTCACTAATCATTGTGTCAAAGTTACATTTCTGTAATGCTTTCCTATGAAAAGATATACTCAAAATTCTGCAAAACTGTGAGGGGTGTATTCACTTTCGTGATATACTGTAGTAATGCATTTACACTGAGCTATGAGTTTTAATCACTCTTGTAGGTATGACATGCCAACTTCAATCTGTTAACATAGTTGTTGTTGTCCTACTATTCTCTACAATACACTAATTGGACACTTATTACCTTCGCCAGAAGGTTATGTTTTGACCGCTGTGTATTTATTTATTTATTTGTGAATATGTTTGTTTGTTTGTTTGTTTGTACTTCGTATAACTCAGACAGAACTGAGCCAATTTTTATGAAATTTGGTGGGATGATTGGTCATGACCCAAGGAACAATCGATTAGTTTTTGGGAGTGATTGGGTCAAAGGTCAAAGGTCAAGGTCAAAATGTTTGTTTGTACTTCGTATAACTCAGACAGAACTGAGCCGATTTTTATGAAATTTAGTGGGATGATTGGTCATGACCCAAGGAACAATCGATTACTTTTTGGGAGTGATTGGGTTAAAGGTCAAAGTCAAGGTCACGAAAAGGTCAAAAACGTAAATTCAGCCGATTTTTATGAAATTTACTGGGATGATTGGTCATGACCCAAGGAACAATCGATTAGTTTTTGGGAGTGATTGGGTCAAAGGTCAAAGGTCAAGGTCAAAATGTTTGTTTGTACTTCGTATAACTCAGACAGAACTGAGCCGATTTTTATGAAATTTAGTGGGATGATTGGTCATGACCCAAGGAACAATCGATTACTTTTTGGGAGTGATTGGGTAAAAGGTCAAAGGTCAAGGTCACGAAAAGGTCAAAAACGTAAATTAAGCCCATTTTTATGAAATTTAGTGGGATGATTGGTCATGACCCAAGGAACAATCGATTACTTTTTGGGAGTGATTGGGTCAAAGGTCAAGGTCAAGGTCACGAAAAGGTCAAAAACGTTTTTCTTTGCCAAGCACTATATGCCAGAACAACGTGTGCATGCGGAATTGAATAAGAGGTCAAGACTGGGCCAAAAATGTAATATTACGATATTCCGGTCCGATTTACATGAAACTAACACCAAAATTTGGAGAATGTTATGCCCCACACTCTGAAGATGGCCAGAAAAAAATAAGTGGCGTAGGCGAAGGTTTGCGCTCTACCGAGTGCCCATTCTAGTTTCATATGTACTTAATTATTAGTAATGTATGAACGCAATATGCTTTTGTCACACATTTTTTAAATGTAAAATATTGCATATTTTACCTCCAATTAACCTTTTGTGGGTAAACGGTTGTATTTCTTTACTTGAGACATATTTTATTGAATTCCTTGACCCAAAAATGTATACTTTGACACCAAGTTTGTCATCAGTAATAACAAGCGAAGTTATAGACTCTAGGCCTATAGGAAATTTCTGATGCATTGGCGGCCATTGTGACGCTAAGCTATGAGTTTTAATCACTATTGTTGGTATGGCATGCCTACCTCAAACTGTGAACATAGTTGTTGTTGTCCTACTCTCTACAATACACTATTTGAACACTTATTTGATAAGTATTTAACTAACGTATGAACGCAATATGCTTTTGGCACAGGTTTTTCTAATTTAAAAAAATCACATATTTTACCTCCAATTAACCTTTTGTGGGTAAACGGTTGTTTTTCTTTACTTGAGACATATTTTATTGAATTCCTTGACCCCAAAAATGTATACTTTGACACCAAGTTTGTCATCATAGCGGTAACAGAAGCAAAGTTATAGACTCTATAGGGAATTTTCGATGCATTGGCGGCCATTTTGACGCTAAGCTATGAGTTTTAATCACTATTGTGGGTATAACATGCCTACCTCAAACTGTGAACATAGTTGTTGTTGTCCTACTCTCTACAATACACTTATTGAACACTTATTTGATATGTATTTAACTAACGTATGAACGCAATATGCTTTTGTCACACATTTTTTTAATTGAAAAATCGCATATTTTACCTCCAATTATCATTTTATGGATAAACTGTTGTTTTTCTTTACTTGAGACATATTTTATTGGATTCCTTGACCCCAAAAATGTATACTTTGACACCAAGTTTGTCATCATAGCGGTAACAGAAGCAAAGTTATAGACTCTATAGAGAATTTTTCGATGCATTGGCGGCCATTTTGAAAAAACGTGTTTATTTCCGAAAAAAAGAGTGATCTCACTTGTGTCTTAGGATAAATTTGTTTGTATGACCCTAAGGTACTTCCATGCCAAAGGGGACCTTTGCATCATGACTTGAAGTCAAAGGCCCTTTTTTTTGTCTTAACCTCTCTACTATATCCCTGTAGAGTACGCGAGAGGCAGTCCTCTGGATGTCCGTCCATCACAAACAGAAGAAGGCCCTGGAAATGTTCGCCAGGGAGATCGCGCCTGCTGGAACTGGCATGGGTAGGTGACTGAAAACATGCCTGGCTTTGCCATACGTAGGCTCCAGTCAAACTGGCACTAATGCCTCTTTTCCACTACCAGTTTCCTGGTAGGCCCAGTGCTTGAAGTGGGGGGGGACTCAGGGGAACCCAGTTCCCCTTCTTCATAATTTTCATCATCAGCATTCCGGCAGAACTTATCTCGTGCGCCACATTTAAGTCTAAAATAAGTTTTTCAAATGCCTGCAGGTAATAAGCCTCCAAAAACGTGACTTGTACTGATTTGGTACTGATGAGACTGTCGAAAAATCAGGGTTTCTACACTTCTTTTTGGATAGTATTTTCGGATGACTAGGATTCCTGCACCTCTTTTTTTCCCCACTTCAAGCAGTGGGTAGGCCTACAGCTTGCTTGACACAGCGCGACTCGGCTGCAACTTTTTTGCTTTTTGAATAGGCACGACACAGCTCAATCGTGACGCAATAAGTGGCGTCCGAGTCACGCTGTGTTGAGCTGTAGGCCTCCCAGAAAACCAACAGTGGAAAAGAGGTATTAGGGGCCTGCTGACTTGTGACGAAGATTCACCAACCTTGAAACCTTGTTGTGTAGTGTCAGAAGGGTTTACTTTTAAAGGGGTATGCCACTATTTTGGGGCTTAATACAGTTAAAATCCTTGGCCAGGGTTTATAAAGGTGGTACAGTGTCTTATTTTTCATGTAAGCTGTTGTCTTGCTTTAAGACAAGTTAAAAGACGGAGCATGTCACTAAGCTAGTGAAAGTCAATGGATCCATTGACTTTCACTAGCTTAGCGACATATTCCATTTTTTAACCTGTCTTAAAGCAAGACAACACTTAACATGAAAAATAAGATACTTTACAACTTTTATAAACCCCAGCCAACGATTTAACTGTATTAAGCCCAAAAATAGTTGCATACCCCTTTAAGCAAGTGGATTTCCCTTTGGAGCTTGAAAGATATCAGGAGGATCTCTGAAACAGATCTGTAGACCACAGTTGTATATTGTCTGTATAGATTCAGTGTGTTCTGTGTCTTATCTGGGTTACTATATAATGCCCTGTATATGTACTTCACTGATTTGTCTGTTTCGTGTTTTTCTGTAGCGCCTGGACTGACTGGGATTGTAGGCGGCCGACCCAGAGTGTAAGTGCAGCTTGTTTCTGAATTACACATACAAATACACCACTATTGCATGCACTACACAAATACTGTTAATATATCACACATATTTATATATTTGATATTTATACAATTTTTCATACTAATTATGGTTTTCCACTCTCTCTCTCTCTCTCTCTCTCTCTCTCTCTCTCTCTCTCTCTCTCTCTCTCTCTCTCTCTCTCACCCACCCCTTGCGCCCTCCAGGTCTCCTGTGCTAAAGCCATTCTTCTTCCTCCATCCTAAAGCAGAGGTTAAGGTAAAGCTTCTTGTTTTACTTTGTGTGTCTGTTTTTGCGTCTCTGATTCATCAAGCTAAGGAGCCCATCTCATCAGCCATGCATTTGTCTTTTTCCTCGTCTGTCTGTCTCCATGTCTCCATGACGCTCTCTCTCTCTCTCTCTCTCTCTCTCTCTCTCTCTCTCTCTCTCTCTCTCTCTCTCTCTCTCTCTCTCTCTCTCTCTCTCTCTCAGATTGACATCCATATGAATGGGGAGCTGGTGGAGACCCTAACAGAAGTGGCGCCGTCCAAAGGAGACGTCTCACCACCTCCGCCCTCACAAGCCCCTGAGACCACTTCAGGTAGGTTGGCCTTTCATATTCCAGATTGATACCATACCATATTAACATACCATATACTCAGGGCTGGATTAACCCACAGGCTAGACATGGCTGCAGCATATGGGCCCCCACTTGGCCAAAGGGAGGTGGGGAGAGTGGAGGACGGAACTGTGACAAGATGCAGTCTTGAGATTTGTCCACACATATGTTATTTTTAATTTCTAGCTCGGAATTATGTCGCTGGCTATGTAGTTTTGCCGCGAAATTTGCATTCTGAGGGGGCCTCCATCAAACTGGAGCCTAGGGGCCCCAATCCATCTTAATCCGGCCCTGCATATACTGACAACTAGAAATGCACTCAGAAAATGCAGATCTCCTATGTTGATGGAACATCTGACTATGTTACAAGCTGAGTCTTTCTGCCTTGCTTTGTGGTGTTAAAAACTGCAGCAAAATTCGCCTTATCCCGTAATGGTGAAGAATCGTTAAAAAAAAAATCCTGGATCTGGGTCGTGATCCGGATCACCACCAAAATGTTATCACTTTGAGTTATCCTACTGACAGACAGACAAACCAATACGACTGAAAACATAACCTCCTTGGCGGAGGTAATTAACGGACCATCCAATCTTCAATAAAAAATCGTTCTGTAGCTGCTGCGGTTTAATAGTTTGGGCATTGGTCTTAGGATGAAAGTTTTGTAGGTTCAAAACCTGTATTGTGCATGTGATTCTACTCGGCCTAGTTAATTAAGGGCAATTTGAAATGGAAATTTGAAGTGCTCTCACCTAGCTGCAATTGTTGAGATATTTTTCTTGTTACCTAGTGTTCTGTGCATGTGTACTTTAACTGCAGCAACATTACTCTTGCTCTGTTTTTTTCCATACTGAACGAATATGTATTTCATAGGTGGGGACAGCGTTTTAGTTTTGCCTAATCTTTAGTTTCAACATTAGTTAAAACGTCCATGTCACTGTGTTGTAATATCAAAGTTCCGTTTTCTCAGAATCATAAGATATTGTGCAAGTTTGATTGTAGAAGTGCTGCATATTCACAAGTATTGCATACAGCACAAGTTATTTGAAGTTCATATTTGGCTCTACCAAACTACCAAACCCTGGCCTGCTGTGTGTGTGTGTGTGTGTGTGTGTGTGTGTGTGTGTGTGTGTGTGTGTGTGTGTGTGTGTGTGTGTGTGTGTGTGCGTGCGTGCGTGCGTGCGTGCGTGCGTGCGTGCGTGCGTGCGTGCGTGCGTGCGTGCGTGCGTGCGTGCGTGCGTGCGTGCGTGGGTCATTTTTCTACCTTAATTTTTCCCCCACCCAATTACTGTCCTGTCCATAAAGGCACACAATAGAACAAAAATAAACTGAAAGTGTGTGTGTGTGTGTGTGTGTATGGGGAGGGGGGGGGTGTTCATGAATGTACACTACACTATAAGTGAACACTTGACGCACAGTATACTACTAGTGGAGCCATTGGATCATTTCCCCAGACTTCTCAGAGTGAGGAGTCTGCACACTTAGAATCCTTTTTGTTGTGTTTTTTAATTTTTTCATGGCAGGATAACGTTTGAAAAAATAAAACACAACAAAAAGGATTCAAAGTGTGCGGACTCCTCACTCTGAAAACTACAGTTGACCTTCGTCCTGCACCTTTCCCTGGGATGTACACAATCCTCTCCTTCAACCCAGACTACTCAGAACCGTCTCCTCTGTCTTCCCCATCTCTTCCTCTCTGTTGGCGAGAAATCTGTAATGAATTTTGTGAACAGAGATTTGGGGTGGGGGTTGAGTAGGAAGGGGGTGTGGAGTGGAGTGGGGTGGAGTGGAGAGGAGGGGAGAGGGTGAATGAACAAGTCCTCCTCCTCGAGGAAAAAAAAGTGGTGTGTGTATGTGTCTGTTCTCTCTGATAATTTGGAGGGGGTAACAACCACAGAAATGTCCTGACGGGGAGCCTTGTCCACATATCCGCACACATCTGTTCTGGGTGCGTTTCTCGACAAGTTAGAAACTTACTTGGTTGCAATGCAATTTCCCATTGAAAACCTAGTAAGTTGCTAGCAACAATGCTTCTGAGAAACGGGGTCCTGGTTGTGTGTGTGTGTGTTTGCGTGCGTGCGTGCGTGCATGCTTGCGTGCGTGCGTTGTCTATTTATTGTTGCTGTGTGTGAGGGCCTGTTTATCGTTGATATCTGTATCTGTTCGTTTCAGTTTAAATTGCACATTGGGGTCTGGCAAAGCGTAATTTAAATTTTCTGAGAAAAGGATTGAAAACATAGGGAATTGATGATAGAAAATGCACTTTGTCTTTTACTTTGACTTTGTTTCAGATCTACCCAGTGGCCCGCACAACTACCGTCTGGAAGATTTGGCCTACACCCGCAGTGGAGACAAAGGCGACTCTGCTAACATCGGTGAGACGTCTTCCTATTTTAAGTGCCACATAGGGGCGGTCCTTGGGGTGGGTCGACCGGGCAATTGCCAGCGTCGAAACCTTGCCGCTGTTTACATAGCGAAAATCGTGACTTATCCACACATGTTATTTCTGCACTATTACCATTCTATTATACTATAACATGATATTACTGTTCTTTAACAGCTGCTATGCTGATTGTTAGGAGGATTTTGCGGGGTGTTTTTGTTTTTCTTTTTTTTTGGGGGGGGGGCGTGTAATGTGTTGCGCCGTGGTGGGAGGTGGAGTCAAAATCATTGTAGGATTGCCACTGGGGCCAGTGTACTCTGCTGTGCTGACACCACAGCACTTCCCCACGGAGATTTCATAAGGGTCACTCAACAATAATCTATACACATTTTCCTCTTCCCCAAATGAGAATGATATGGCACTGATTTAAAACTTGTGTAATGATGTGTATGTTTGGTTGTCTTTCTGTTTCGGCCCCACTTAGTATATCACATCACTTACCCCATGGGAGATTTATATGTTTACAACAATAATCTATACTTTTATCATGTGGCTGGATGTTCACTGTTTGGCTGTTAACTACATAGGCTGTTTGGCTGTCAGCGTGTGTGTGAGTGAGTGTTTGAGAAAACGAGCAAGAGGAGTGTGTGTGTGTGTGTGTGTCTGTCTGTCTGTCTGTCTGTCTGTCTGTCTGTCTGTCTGTCTGATGGAGAAAGAGAGGCACAGATGGATAACAATAATCTATATTTTTATCATGTGGCTGGATGTTCACTGTTTGGCTGTTAACCACTTTGGCTGTTTGGCTGTCAGCGTGTGTGTGAGTGAGTGTTAGAGAAAACGAGCAAGAGAAGCACACGCGTGCGTGCGTGCGTGCGTGCGTGTGTGTGTGTGTCTGTCTGTCTGTCTGTCTGTCTGTCTGTCTGATGGAGAAAGAGGCACAGATGGACTGGATATACATTGTCTGTGTTTTGAAAAGCACTTGGATGATAAGAGGCACAGACAGAACTCTCTCCTCAAGTCTGATTGTGCCTTGGCAGCAGATCTTGTCTCTCGAAGCACAAAACGTCTGGTGTTCCTCCACTCTTTTTAACGGGACAAACAGGATGTTTTTTGCGATGGTTAGGGCGAACAGCACTGCAAATGCGGAACACAACTAGAGGGCACGCTACAGTGCAGAGTGGGAGCACCGCTAGCCAAGACGACACAATCGCCGCTGTCTGTTCAGTGTCAGCACAAATTGAAGACTTGGACAACACAAGACTGCTGTAGCTGTTGTTTCCATCAATTTCATTATTTTTGCATGCACTGTCCTTGCACTGCGGCAGACATTGTCACCAAGACGAATCACGAGCTTCACAATAGGTTTTATATTACATTGTGACATGCAATCAATATCAGGCCAATGTGCGGAACTTGTTTTTTTGTGAAGTTCTCTGGTGTTTATTTTTTCTTTTCTAGATGATAAAGAGGCCTGCCCTGATTCATTTTCCTTATTTTCTATTATTTATTATGTTTTTGACCATGAATTAGGCCTACTTTTCACAGAACACCAACTCGGCTATTAACAGTTGCTGCTGCTGCTGCTGGAAAAAAATGAGTTATGAGTTAAAGAAATGAATACTCAGGATTAGAGCTTCACAGTACTTACAGTATTTGGGTTAGTTGTAGTAGGACCCTTTATTTAGATTCTGTATGTCCTCAGAAGTGTACAAAACCATATTACCCAGTCATGAGAAATCATACACTAATGAAACTAGTTTTTGATGGTATTAATGTCATACTAGGCAAGGCAAGTTATTTGTATAGCACATTTCATATGCAGATACAATTCAATGTGCTTCTCAAAAAATAAGAAATAAAATAAAGGAAACAAGAAAGAATTAAGAGTCAAAGAAAATTAAAATATTGAGGTAAAACATAAAATAATTAGAATACATGACCCACATCATTTAGAGCTGCTAGGGAAAGGCATCTGAGAACAGCTTAGTTTTGAGTCCAGATTTAAAGCCATCAATAGTGTGTACATTTTTACGTCCTCTGGAAGCTGGTTCCAATGCTTTACAGCAGGAGCTAAAGGCTGCCTGTCCACACTTTCTTTTGACTTTTAGAAACACCAGCAAATTCTTCTCAGTTGACCTTAGTGACCTGGTTGGTGCATACTGCTGAAACATATCCAGTAGGTAGCGGGGTCCCATCCCATTTAATGATTTAAACATAGGAAGTAATGCCTTAAAATCAGTTCTATAGCTCACTGGGAGCCGATGCAGCCATCTCTAAATTGGAGTAATGTGGTCAAACTTCTTTTTTTTTGTAAGAACCCTTTCTGCCACATTTTGGACTAGTTGAAGCTGTTTGATGGGTCTTTTTGAAGAGGCCTGTAAAAAGGCTATTCCAGTAATCAACCCTATTAGCAATGAAGGCGTGTATGAGCTTCTCCAGATTATGTTTTGACATGAGGCCTCTAAGTTTAGAAATGTTTTGTAGGTGGTAAAATGAAGACTTAATAATGGCTTTCATGTCAGTCTTTAGGTCACTGAGTTTAAGTCACTGTCAATAATGACATCAAGGTCTTTTAACTTGTATCCCTTGCTTTCAGCCCCTTGGTTTCAAGGACTGTAGCAATCTTTAGACTCTCCTCCCCTTTTCCCAAGTACAATTACTAGTTTTATCTGTGTTCAGCTGGAGGAAATTATGAGACATCCAGTTGTTAATTTGGTCAATGCAATGATAGAGTGACTTAAGAGGGGCGTAGAGTTGGGTATCATCAGCACAGCTATGGCAATGTATTGAGTTATTCTTCATACATTTTCCGAGTGGCAGCATATACAGAAAGAATAATGGTGGTCCCAGGATGGATCCCTTGGGGCCCCACAGTTCAGAGACATGAGGTTTGGCTTCCAATGGCAAAAAAACTTTGTTCTTTGTATGTACCATTGTAACCAGTTTATCACTATGCCTGTAAAACCAACCCAGTGTTCCAGTCTATGTTGGAGTATTGTGTGATCAACTGTGTGGAACGCTGCCCTTAAGTCTAATAGCACCAAGACTGATGTTTTGCCACCATCAGAGTTCAAACACACATAGAAACGTGAAAGAAAACAGAATAATCATCAGAAAGGCCAAGTCCTTGATGGTAGCACAATCGTTCAAACCCTTTGTTATGACTAAGTCTAGAGTGTGACATTGAAACAGTGCCTTGGAAATAATTTCTATCCCCCCTCCCTGTTTATTCTGCCTTTCAGTTCTAATGAAATTTAAGTGGGCGGGGAGTTGCTTCAATAAGGCTGATACAGCTATTTGATTTTTCCATCCAGGTTTCAGTCGCAAGTTAAAAAAAATCAAGGTTATGGGTACAAATTAGGTCATTCAAAAGGCTTGTGTTTGAGAGATCTGGCAATCTGCAGGGCTTATTTGACACTGAGCATTGGAATCATTTCCACTGAAGCATTCTGAGGTTATTAAGGGACAGGACTGAGATTCGCCAGGTCTACCCTCTTGGCAGTCCTCGCAGGAATAGAGAGATTGTATTGAAAGTGTTTCTGTTTGTTTGTACATGTAACAGTGATTACTCGACTGCCTCTCCGAAAATATTTGAAAATGTTTTGTTTGTTTGTACATACACAACCTCTCTTAAAATATTAAAAATGTTTTTCTTTGTAAATAAAGGAGTGATCCTCTTGAAATATTTCAGACTTTTTTATTTGTTTGTTTGTAAATAAAGGCTCACCACCCTTTCGTGCAATAATTAATATGATTTTGTTTCTTTCTTTGTAAATAAAGGAGTAATCGCTCGCCATCCTCTCTTCTTCCCCTACTTGAAGAAGTACCTGAGCGCCGCAGTTGTGCAGGAGTACTTCCAGCACCTCATCCAATCAGACGGCTCCGATCGACCGGCTGTCACCAGGTAGACAATCACAGTGCTGCAGGCAGATTATGGGGGCGGGGCCACACGACACAGAGGAGAACGGCTGGGTTGAGCAGCAGCGGGGGCAGGTGCCGTGTCAATATGTGCTAGCTGTCGAGCAGACCTACCAAGCCATTACAGTACACTACAATACTGCCCATAGGGGTTAAGTTTAGGAGCAGGGTTTGGGTTTAAGGCTATATTAAAAGCCTATTGATAGCTCATCTCAACGAAGCAGCCCACATCGACAGAACACCAGTTCACCAGCAGGACAATCTCCCCGCTGCTGAAACGCAATAAGCTCTTTCAGTATTTTTTAATCCACTAATCATGACTGTAATGCCCTACACAGCGAGGCAAAAGGGCAGGTGTATAGTTCTATTTACGTAGACTGGAATTTGACTTTATTACACCTTTTTTATCAGTTGTGACTAATTGGTGTCCTTATTCATAGGGGTTGCGTTTCAAGCCCTACCCCTTAGTTCTTCGTTTGAAGGGGCACGGGGAAGGGGAAGGGATAGGGGTAGAAATTAGAAATGGCATTGGCCCTAAATATCATCTCATCTCTCCTTCTCTTATTAGTAAAGAACACAAAAGCCTTTTTGTTTAACCAAGTTCCCACACGTAAATGTGTGTCAATCAAGTAACATGCTTATATGTGTCTGTGTGTGTCTGTGTGACTTTTCGGTCGGTCCTAACAGCCATTAAATATGTTATTTTGTTGATGAAAAAACTAAAAGTGCAAAAATATTTGTTTACTGACAGGTTAGGGTTAGGGATTGTTTTGGTCAGGGCACAGTTTAGCATTCCTTAGTTTTGAATGCTAGCATCATGCATTGGAGTCAATGGAAGGCCCTCACAAAGATAGTAACACAAGTTTGTGTGTGTGTGTGTGTGTGTGTGTGTGTGTGTGTGTGTGTGTGTGTGTGTGTGTGTGTGTGTGTGTGTGTGTGTGTGTGTGTGTGTGTGTGTGTGTGTGTGTGTGTGTGCGTGTGCGCGTGCGCGTGCGCTTTGTCAGGTTTGAGTTGCCCGGCATCAATGGGCTGAACTTCCTCCTGCAGAACTCTCTCGGTGGGGGAGGAATTGCATCCTTACGCAGTGACCCTCAGGTATACCAAACACACACACACACACACACACACACACACACACACACACACACACACACACACACACACACACACACACACACACACACACACACAAGCACTGCATAATGGGTCATTTGCCAGTTTTGCATACAGCTTGTTATAATGCGCACTCGAATTATGACTGTTAGAATAGGAAATCTTAATTGTGCATTAGCAAGTTGGATGGAAATGAAGTGATTTAAATTTAGACAAACAAACCATTTGGGTTCACTTTGCATTATGCACATTAGGCTTTGTGGTCTAAATTTCCATGAATAGGCATGTGGGCTTATTTTTATAAACACACAAGAAAATAACACATTTTTACAAGTAGTAGTAGTACTTGTATGGCGTGCCTATTCATTGCATATTATCTTTGCCAAGGAGATTATGTTTTCGGTCTTGTTGGTTTGATAACTCAAAAAGTTACAGTATGAACAGGTTTTGATGAAATTGGAGTTGTTGGAGATGACAAAAGCAATAAGTGATTCAATTTTGTTGGTGATCCGGATCACAATCTGGATCCACATTTTTTTTAAAGATTCTTCACCATTGTGGGAGAGGGCGAATTTTGAAATTCCAGTTTATTACTCCACACAAACAAGGCAGAAAAACTTGAAAACATTAGGGTGTAACATAGTCAAATGTTCTATCAAACAGCTTCCTTGGCAGATATCTGCACCCTCTGAGTGGATTTCTAGTTATTATGTTGCAATAATGATAATACTATTAATAATGGTGTGATTGTAGTAGAAGAGAATAAAATCAAGTAGATTTGTTTACAAGTAGTAGTAGTAGTAATTATTATCTTGTATTAATGATAGTTCTGTGAAATCAAGTAGAAATATTTACTCATTCAAACCAGTTGTACTTTTTTCTTGTGGCAGGAGCATTAAAATAAAGTAACAATGTCAGTCTGTGTTTTATCTGTAATTTTAAGGACCCGGTCAAAAGTGAAATGTTCATCTCAAGGCACTATTCTCTAATGAAGAACTTGAAAACTGAAATTTGAAATGTTATGGGTAGCGCTTATGGGAAGATGCATGAAAAGAAAGTAAAAATGTTTGTTGTGTATGCCTTGTTTCTGTAGGATAAAACTTACGTGTATGAGTCTTGCCTCACTGATGCTAAATTAATTTCAGTGAAAACTGACAATAACTGACAATTTCGTAAATGTCTAAAATGACGTTGTCTCTCCATGTTTGTGTAGGGCAAAGCTTATGGGCAGATGCTGCTGGACTATGAGCTGAAAGGACTTCCTGATCTGAAATCACTGGTGGACTAAAACCTGATGTGCCTCTCATGTTGCAAAGAAAACACACACACACACACGCACACACACTCACACACACAAACAGGTTACAAAGGAAACACACACTTTCTCTCTCACACACTCAGGGTTGGTCTGGGACAAAGACATTTTTGCATGCCTCCTAAAATGTGGGCTTGTCTAATAATACATGGGAAACCTAACAGCGTCAACCTCTGATGACTGTCGGCCCACCAGGAAATGCCCTCTTTGCCAGATTACACACACACACACACACACACACACACACACACACACACACACACACACACACACACACACACACACACACACACACACACACACACACACACACACACACACACACTGAACTTTTTTCAGTTTTTCATAAGGCCAGTCCAAATTTTGAACAAAAACCACTGAACAATCACTGAACTGTGTTTTATTTCATAACTTTACTTGCATTAACATAACACCTGTTTTTACACACCAAATTGCTGCTTGTATTGCTGAGATTGATATCTCCTGCCTTTTTTCCTGCAGTAACATATAACTCTGTAGGAAAACGAACAACCATTCAAAATGAAATCACAAATGATATAGACCAAGAGGTACAATGACATGTGTGTTCTATCAAGACTCTGATTCATTTTAACAGGATGTCGGCCTTATATGCCATAACAGAATAATTCAGTAGCACGCCATAATTGTTTGCCACAATGTAATGAAAATAACAGCACTTTGTTAGGATACGTTTATAGTTCAGTTGCATAGCTTGGACATACTGTATTTTTCTATTGTATAATGGGACGTTGCCTTGTAAGAAACAATACAATTTTACTTCTGATGTGGTGCTAAACATTTTTATTCTTTCTTCATTGGGACCAAAGTACGTTTTCAGGGTTTCACTTACAAAAAACAATATCTGTCAGTGGTTTGTCAGGCACAACATACTGAAACAATTATATATCATTACGATGTCTACCAGACCACGGACATTGGAGACTTTGTATCTTCTGAGAAGACTTTATACTTCATGCCTAGCAAGTAGAATCTTCTTTTCTTTCATTTGTGGTGTGTGTGTGCGTGCGTGCGTGCTTGCATGCTTGCATGCGTGTGTGCAAGAAAGAGAAAAAAAGTGCTTTCTGTGTACACCCACTTTGCAGGAACCACAATGGAAGTGAAGAGGGTCAGTCGCCATATCAGTGTCCCAAATCTGGTTTTGTTCAGTGCTGTCTGCTCTGTTAAAACACTCTCTCACACACACTCACACACAATAAGAGATTTTATAATCAGTAAATACTCCCATTATTTACACGTACAGTAGAACCACAACATTCAAAAGTCAAGTCAAAGGGAGTAACATATTTGTATCTCAACATATCTTTGTAACATATCTTTGTAACATGCATTAACACAGATTTGGTCCAATGTGCAGTTAAAACTAAACATTCTAATGTAGACATTAACAACACACACACACACACACACACACACACACACACACACACACACACACACACACCAACAAGAACACAGACACAAGTACACACACACACACACACACACACACACACACACACACACACACACACACACACACACACACACACACACACACACACACACACACACACACACACACACACACACAAGTACACAGATGCACGACCAATAGACACAGACATACAGGCATGTGCTGAAGAGTGTGCACACACGCAGTACTGTATGTGTGCAAGATGCAATAAGTATAGCGTAAGCCAGATCTTGTTTGGTTTTACCATTAGGCAATTAAGCAATTGCCTAAGGCCCCAACAAAATCTGCCCCCTGTAGTCCCAGCCATGGTTAACACCAGCAAAAATATTTCAAGCAAGCCACATGTCTCTATTTCGCCTAGGACCCCCAGGTGGGTAGAACTGACACGGCGTGGCCCATGGAATGTTCATGGAGTGTTCTTCAGTGTGTTGATGAGCCTCCTGCCATAGAGAAGAACATAGGCAGTGTTGCCAGATGTACGATAACTATGGTATTTGTAGCATAATTTTGTCCCATGTACGATCAAAAACACAATATACGATAATTTCAGTTTTCACTCAGTTCACTTGGTTGCCTTGAAACAGTCATTTGGTTCATGTGCAATAATTTCCTCGGAAAAAGTCCCGCAAAAAAATAATTTTGAGATTTTGGTACAATAGTTCAACATATTCCGTCTGGCAACACTGAGCGTAGGCTAATTGCACCTTTAATGCAGGCTTTACGTCCTATTTCTCAACTACACTACATGTGTTTCCTACTATAGGAGGAATTCCTGGTGCTAATGCAGACGTCTTTGACTGGCCTAATGATGTGGAGCCGGTGTGTTAAATCCTGTGTGTGTGTGTGTGTGTGTGTGTGTGTGTGTGTGTGTGTGTGTGTGTGTGTGTGTGTGTGTGTGTGTGTGTGTGTGTGTGTGTGTGTGTGTTTTATGGTGGTTTGTTAAACGGGGCCCCTCACACTTCAGAGTGGCTGTAAAGACAGGTCTGCAGTCTAGTTGATCACTTTCATCTTAATCAGGACCAGGAAGCCAACAATGTGCATGCATACATGCGCGTACACCATAAATGCATGTGTGTGTATGTGTGCGTGCGTGCACCCCTGTTGCTAGAGCAGCACCCCTCAGATTCTTAAATTACACCACCTATGCTGGTAACGGATGTAAAAAAAATGTATTCATACTTCATACTTCTCTTGGTTTACTAGACTATTTGTAACCCTGTAGTCTGGCGTCAGAAAACCAGTCAAGAGTGTTTCCTCGTTTTGTTTTTGTTTGTGTTGAATACACTCCATTATGATGGAATGAACAATGGCTGTCCTGACCTCTTTTCAACCGTTAATGACTAATCGTCGATCCATCTGAAGTCATCGTGTTTTGTTTCTTTTGACCATTTGCGTATATCTGCCATCATGGGTTGCCCATGATAACCTAGCTAGGGTGCAAGAATCAGGTAAAAAAAAAAAAAAAACTGCAGTTGCAGCTGCATTTGCCTTTCCCTTTCCACTCTGGTATGACACTGTGAGAAATCCTGTAAAGCCAGGAATCCTGTTAAAAAAATAAAATAAAACGGCTGTCGAGGCACGCAAGTTCATGTGGGCTTGTAAACATTCCGCAACAGTTTGGAAACTTCCTTAGTGATTGCTGACCTGACAGTGACCCACAGCTATCGCAACAGTCTGCTTTCTGTGTGTGTGTGTGGTTGACTGTTGACTGTTTTCTCGTATAAAAACCTCAGTCCCTGTAAATGGCCGCACACAGAACCTTGTGTGGAGACTCCAAAACCACAGGCTTTCTGGGACTACATCCACAGCCTCACAGCGGCTAACGCTGTGGTTGTCATGCATTTGCAACTTTCTTGACCTTGTTTGACATTGGTCCCTATTTGTCCTACCAGTTACGTCAGTTCGCACATAGACAGGTAACAATGGGTTGTGTATATTCATGGGACATACAGTATATCACGAAAGTGAATACACTCCTCACAGTTTTTGCAGATTTTTTAGTATATCTTTTCACAGGAAAGCATTACAGAAATTTCACACCGCTTCAATTTCTTGTTCACTCAGAAAAAAACAAAATACAGCCATTAATGTCTGAACATGTACTCACAAAAGTGAGTACACCCCAGATGAAAATCCGGTAGAGAAGGGGCTGTGTTTGCTCGAATCGTCTCAAAATGAAACGAAATGAAAAGGGAGGTCATCAGTGTGCGTTTCAACCTTTCTTTGCATTGAACTTTTACATTTTGAGTCTGCATCTGGCTTAAATAGATTGGTGTGAGATTTTAATGCAATCCTATGGAGAATATCATGATCTGCTTCAGTAGTCACAGTGCATGTTGACATGCATGTTTCTTTTAGGTGTATTTCAGATTGCCAATGTTGACAGCATTCATGCATCCCCAAACCATGTCAGTCCCACTGCCATGCTTGGCTATTGAGAGGATACACTTTTTTTGTTGTAAAACTCACTTGTTTACCACCACACATGCTTAACACCATCTGAAGCAAATTTGTTTATCTTGGTCTCAAGAGAGATGAACAGACCAAGGATATGGATCACTGGAACCATGCCGTGTGATCTGAAGAGACCAAGATAAACAAATATACTTTAGATGGTGTCAAGCATGTGTTGTGGTAGTGCGTTTTACAAAATAAAGTGTATCCAATCAAAAGCCAAGCATGGTAGTGGGACTGACATGGTTTGGGGATGCATGGATGCTGTCAACATTGGTAATCTGAAATACAGACGGCATGGTTGACCCCCCTTCCTCGGTTTGCTACTGGTCGAGGCTAGAAAAGGCTGTGTCAAAGTTTAAGCCAAACATTTTCCTAGTCCCAATAGAATATCTGTTAAAACCACGCCACTGCCTTGAACATGCCTTTACACGGGCCGTTGGAGCTGCTCAAAGTTGGTTGGTTCCCTACAAAGTGGGTGGATTTCACGATTTTTCACGAGCTCAGATGCTTCATATGCATATGCTTCATAGCTCAGATGCTTCATATGCATATTGCCAAGCCAAGCCAAGGGGACCAAGCCAACTCCTGAAAAACAGCTCCACATAATTCCTTCTCCACAAAATGTCACGCTCAATACAGTCCAAAATGTACTTGTTCTCCTGACAACCTCCAAACCCAGACTCATCCATCAGATTGCCAGGTGGAGAGGCGTGATTGATTCATCACGCCAGAGAATGCATCTCCACTTCTGTACAGTCCAGTAGTGCCAATCTTTACACCACTGCATCCGATACTTTGCCTTACACTTGGTGATGTATGACTTGGATGCAGCTGCTAGGTCATGGAAACTCATGCCATGAAGCCCTCTGCACACTGTACTTGGGGTAAGCTTTATATGAAGTTTGGAGCTCTGTGGCAATTTACTGTACAGAAAATTGACCACTTCTTCGCACTATGCGCCTCAGCATCCGTTGAACCCTCTCCATCAGTTTACATGGCCTATACCCCTTTGTGGCTGAGTTGCTGTTGTTCCCAAACTCTTCCATTTTCTTACAATAAAGCAACCAGTCTGATGTGGAATAGGAGTGAGGAAATTTCATGACTGGATTTGCTGGACAGGTGGCATCCTATGACACTTCCACGCTGGAATTCCCTGAGCTTCTAAGAGCAACCCAATTGTTTTACAATGTCTGCATGAAGGTGCTTTATTTTATACTCCAGGCCAGGACAGGCCACGTAATTAGGACTTCTGATTCTGATCATTTGGATGGGTAAGCAAATACATTTGGTAATGTAGTGCATTTTTAACCACTTGTTTTTTTTTTTACCCCCTTTTCTTTTTTCTTTTTCAGTTGCATTTACACAACTTTCAGATACATAAACAGCATTTTACTCGTTCAAACATATGCAGGTTATAAAATATGCATTTTTTATCCACAACATACTTGTAAACCTTATAAACTTGGCTTAAGATCATTTTTTCCCCGTTTTCTGATATTTTTGTGTAAAAAGACAGAAAACCATTCAAAGTAAAAACATCTGTTCACTTTTGACATTTCAGTAATAGTAGATTTGTTTGTCCCGATATGGACAATTTTGTTTTGCAGGGGTAGTACACATTACAAACAAACACAAACTCAAATCTGAATTTCGTTATTGTATATGTTGTAACCACAGAGGTTTGGTGTGTTGAATCATTAGCTGTTGATCTGCGGTGTGGCTATTATAAAACGAGACAAGAGGAAAATTAATTGATTTTACCAACCACCCGGTGATGCTTTAAGACAACAGGTAATTATAGGGCTGCAACCTTTGGGCCATTCATTCATGTTGTGCATTCAACAGTGACAATGACAAAGCACTGAGCGTCTTACTCTTTACACACACTCACAAACTTTCTCCCTCTCTCTTTCTTTCTTTCTCTCTCTCTCTGTCTCTCTCTCACTCACACACACACACACACACACACACACACACACACACACACACACAGTCTTTCGCTCTTTGTCTGTCACTCTGTCTGAGATGTGCTGTGAATGATAAATCGGATGCATTCACTCTGGCCCTCTCAAACTGGCCCTCTCACTCTCCCCATCCAAACTGCTGCCTCAAACACGCACGCACGCACACACACACTTTCTCTCACACATGCAGACGCGCGTGCGCACACACACACACACACACACACACACACACACACACACACACACACACACACACACACACACACACACACTTTCTCTCAGACATGCACACACACACTGTCTCTCTCTCTCTCTCACACACGCACATGAACACACACTCACACAGACGCTTTCTCTCACACATGCCTCACACATGCGCGCACACACACACACACACACACACACACTGCCTCTTGCAGTCTGACTGGTAAACAAACCCGAGAAGATAAATGCCTGTGCATCTATCATCGGCTCCGGCCTGAAAGCCTTCCTGGGCTTCTGGGAAGGGGGAGAGAGAGAAGGAGAGAGAAAGACTGTGTGTGTGTGAGAGAGAGAGAGAGAGAGAGAAAGCGAGAGAGAGAGAGAGCGAGAGAGTCTCTGTGCTGTGTGTGTGTGTGTGTGTGTGTGTGTGTGTGTGTGTGTGTGTGTGTGTGTGTGTGTGTGTGTGTGTCGGTGGGTAATCTTTGCCCTCTCTCCACAGAGAGCATCAACCTCACGCAGGGGCCTCCACTCCCCATCGGCTCCCCATTCATACCCAGCACAGCACTGATCTGGAACCTGTGTGTGTGTGTGTGTGTGTGTGTGTGAGAGAGAGAGAGAGAGAGAGAGAGAGAGAGAGAGAGAGAGAGAGAGAGAGAGAGAGAGAGAGAGAGAGCATTTGCTTCTGTCTGTGTGCTGGTAAGAGAGAGATAGTGTGTGTGTGTGTGGGGGGGGGGTGCATGTGCCTGTAATAGAGAAAAACTGTGTGTGTGTGTGCGTGCATGCGTGTTTGTGTGTGTTGGGGGACTATCAACCCCACATTGAGGCCTCCCCATCCCCATCCCCATCCACTCTCCATTGATTCCCAGCAGCATAGCACTGATCTATCCATACTCCACCACATGTCAGTCAACGGGATGAATAGACCCCCTCTGACCCCCCCTGTGGCTAAATCCTCCTAATTTGACTCAGACCTATTATCTGTCGTCTTTTTTTGCCCTCTCATCTTCTCTTCAGAATCTCTCATTCAGAATCTCAATTCTGCATTTTGTGTTTTGTAACCCTGAGTGGTACTCAGAGCCATCGGCGTGGCCGCATCACCACTGAGCTCGGCGTGCATTCTTTTTCTGTTATCCCCACGCTGTGTCGTCAATTATCCACAGAACATATTCCAGACAATTATCTCACTTGCATTAGCTGTACATAACTTTATTTCATCTGCAAATACTCAGCATCTGTATACACTGTGGCTCACTGCAGTGGCTCCCCAAACTTTTTCTACGGCGACCCCCTTCTGACCCCAAGAATATTTTCCCGACCCCCACTTTGGGACCCACTTGCCTACTGTATTTATCTGAGATGTATTTTGATGCTTTATGTGCTCTTTGAAATGCTAAGCTGTCTTTCGCTGCAACTGTATGCTGAGTAATAATGATGAAGTGTTAATCTACTTTATGTAATACAACCTAATGAACGAACGAATGACGACTGTGTATGATAATGTGCTCTACAAATATCCCAAGCCACTGGTTCAGTAGTCAACCATGTTAAATTAACCTGGGAGAGGTGGTAAATCAGGTAATAAAAGAGCCAGTTGTCCTTAATTGGAAGACACCAGGCAGATATCTCACCACATTTATCTCTCACATCTATCACTTCCCATGTTCTTGAAATACACCCTCCACCCGGGTGCAATGGGGTTATCCTGGCTATAGACCTATCTGTTGAGTTTGTCTCCTCTTATTTAGCCCCCCATGGCTACTCCTCAATAGGTCATTATGGTGTATTCACAGGTCAGTTAGGCAGAAGCGGTATGAGGTGGCCACACACTTTCAACATGACCGTGTCAATTTCAATGTATATTATAGTAGGGCTATATGTGTGCGAAATGGAGTATTCCTGGAAGCATGCTGCATACTCACTGGCTAATGTGAACTCACAGCAGAGAAATTCTCCTTAAAGTGTCAGATTTCTTTATGCGGAGAGCAGATGGGAGAAGTATGAGAGAGCGCAGGAATGGACAAGCTGAGACGGCTGAGCACAGGTAACTTTGCTGTGATTCACACAGATAGAAACGACGTTCTGGTTAGCGAGAAATGCCATTTCACTAGGGTCTGTTAAAAGTCTATCTTTACCTCAGTGAATTAAGCTGCATCATCGTTCTTCACATTATCCTCCTCTCCATCCCATTCATTTGCATTCATTTGTCTTAAATATCACACATACATTTTCTGTTATTCCATTTCTGTTTTTCTTTTTCTTTTTAAAATTCTCTTTTCTATTTCTACACATCTCATCCACTAACATAATCTCCTGCAGGCAACTTTTTTTCACATGATGATTTCATTATCTGAAACCTTCATTGTCCAGGCCTGTCTGGCCTAGAAGTCTAGTATCCCTAGTCTAGTTTTAGGTCAATTAAATACAGGTGTGGCCTATGGGCTTACTGGGAGCAAGGCCCACTTTTTGCTGGTAGTAAAAAGGGGGTCAGTCATGCGTGTGCCAGTTGTGAGGTAATTGATGCCATATGGTGGCTGGGAAACTGGTCGACCACAGGCAAACAAATAGTCCTCAAAAATCCAGCGCCGACAGTTTTTCCCCTCCAGTTCCTGAAGTCTGACCTCTATTTTTTTTTCCATCTGCTGGTAGCCAATCAAAAAGTCAAGACAGTCCAATGTTTACAACGCCCTCGCAGACAGAACTCCTGCTTTAAAACATTCGCTGTAGACATCTTAATTACGCACCAGGCAAGCTGCTGTCATTTGGCTACTTGGTAATATATATATATATATATTCCTTGCTACTTGGGTGATTGAAAACAAGATATTTAGTTGGTGATAGGCTATGGGCAGTTAGGTGACACTTTCGTCCAATAATTAACGGCCTTGCCAGTCCTCAAAGCCGAGTTGTTTCAGGTGGACATCGGTTGGAGAAGCTGGTAGGCGACACTGCGAGGACATGATGACACACACAACTGCAAAAGTTCTGGCGTTCTCGTGTGCTCTCTAAAACCGCTACAAGCAACACTTTCTCTTTATACGGACTCCTTCCAATAGCCTCTTCCACTGGTGAAGTGATGTCATGTCCTTCCCCCCACGGCACCAAGATGCGCGTCTGGTCTGTGTGAGAAATCCAGGGAAAACACTACACTCTGCCGCGGGTACGCACGACTCTCATGATGCTTGACTCGTTGACCTATCTTCTAGAAAAAGTTTTTCTACTCGCACACTTCAACATCTTCAGCCTCATCCCTGTTGCCGAAAAGGAGACGCGAGAAAGAGACATAAAGCCCAGTGAGTGCGAGCCCTCTCCCCGGCCGCTGCGGAGGGGAGACCTACTGGAGGTCCCGCGCACTTTGTTCACCCATTTCGGCATCTTTCTGGGGGACAACAAAGTCGCGCACCTCATACCGGATATATTTCCCGTGCTGACGGGAGATGAATTAAAAATTCAGCAAATGGTGACGAACAACAGATTGCTCCTGGGGGTGCTGTGTAAGCAAGCGACGGTGAGGGTGGACTCCGTCGAAGACTTTGCGTACGGCTCACCTATCCTCATCAACAGCATGGATAACACAATGAAGGAAAAGCCAATGCCAAGTGAAGAAATCGCCAAAAGAGCGGAGATGCTTGTCGGAGGGGTTCCATACAGCCTCTTGTGGAACAACTGTGAGCATTTTGTTACCTACTGCAGGTATGGGTCCGCCGTAAGTCTGCAAACCCAAAAGGTAAGCGGTTTTCATGTAAACGTTACCATTATCTGTTTCTTGCTTCAATCCTTGTGCGCCATTGTCACTCTGTTATTCTGTTGAAATGGTGCTGATTAGAGAGCCGCTACACAATTGTCTGTTTATGGCCAAGTCAGATTTTATGTTATGTCTTACAGCAGAGTAGCCTACAGGCTTATGACGCCCAAACTATTTTTTTTCTCTTTGCAAGTAGCCTATATGTACTAGGGCTCAGGGATGTTGCAGCATAATTGTTGGAAGTATGCGGCAAGAACACCCAACTTTGCTTGCCACCTAAGCGCACTTATTCCTTCATTCAACTGGCCGAGAGCCCCTGGTCTCATTTGAAGGCGTGCAAATTTGTTGTTGGGCACAGGGCATGGTAAGTCGGCGGGGCCTTTATAGCCCTCAAGAAATCCGAGAGAAGAAAAAAAATGGGTCACGAAGAACAGGGCGGTCTTTTTTTCCTCAAGTTTTGGACGCGCAAAAGAAACGCGCAAGGTTATGCAACAGGTATTGTCTCCTCCTTAAATAGTGTCCTTTCATCGCCTTTATGTCTGTTTTTGTTGTGTGTTCTCTCGTAGTTCCTCGAGTTCCTGAAATCAGTTGTCCGGGACCAAAGGAGTATTCTCTTCTCCGTCTTCATTGGACTTGCGTCTATTTATTGGCTGGGAATTGCGCCGGCCACAGCTCTCCCAACCATCCTCATCCCATTCACGTTATGGATGGCGAGTTAAAAGACTCATTTTTTTGGACTCTGCAGTGTGAATGCGTCTGCCGACTGGATTGTAGGCCTACTATGCCGGAACAAAGAGGGCCTATGTTTGGCGCACTGTGTTTACTGAAGGTTGCCAATTCGACAACTGACACTAAAGTCTGAAAACGTTTAAGGGCTGGACAAAAGAAATGATGATTAACTACAGTTCTGTGAAATTTGTAGCAGAGTCATAGGCATACTATTGGCCTATTGTAGATTTAATTTCAGTGTATAGCTGAAGATTTTATTCTTAATTCTTGACTGATGAATTGATGAGTCTGTAATCTTGAAACCTGCTATTAATGGGCCTAATAGGTCTTATGCCTGTTTCTGCAATGTATTTTTTTTACACTGTGTAGTGCTGCTTTTTGTATTAAAGCTCCAGTTTTATGTTATAAAGAAAAGCCTTCCATATATGTTATATACACTAGACTAAAGAATCTGGAGTGTCCATGTTCATTTTAAAACCCATCCTAGCCTATGTGGTGCTTTAAAATTGAAAAAGTGAAAATGGATTGAGGAGAAACTGTTACACAAATAGCCAGTGTTATTAGTTTATCTGTGAGTTCCCAGTCTGTCACTACATTGTTTTATACCTCATAGAAACATACAACTATAAAACCAGCCATTTCATATAGGCCTACAGAAGTATGCCTGAGTTTTTACTTTGCAAACATTTGCCTTAGGCAGACTGGTAGTGAGCCCTGATTGCTGACTGATGGGTTAAACCTCACTGCCACTCATGTCATTTCATGTCACTTTATCACACTTGGTACATTGCTTACAACATTATTCCTTTATAATTCATGCACGACTACTGTAGTGTTAAAGGCAAAATCTATTTATAACATATTAATATGAATGTATTACTATGTAGTTATAATTACATTCAACCAATCACTGGGAAGTACAGATTATAATCAGACCATGGCTTTGGCTACACCTTTTAAGAACTAAAAGAATGCCGCAGGCAAGACTGCATGGTACAGTAGGTGACACTTCTGTCGTGAGTGAAATAGCTAATTAAGTTTGAGGACAAATATGGAGAAAAAAAAGAAAACGGTTAAGTAGCCCAAGTAACAGAAGCATTAAATGCACACGGAAGCCCCTAGCTTTTGTATAGCCTCCACATCACATTTCACTGTTTTAGAGGCCAGTTATCGTGTTATGTAATTGCACGAAGACGGATTACACATAAAACACCTTGAAATAGCTGCAATTTGCGACATTTATGGGACGTGGGTTCGCAGTGGGGGCAGCGGTCAGACTTCACCCTTTTGGCTAGTATTAAATGGCAGAGATTTGGCTAATATCGAACGCTTTAAAATGGGTCAAGTTGCAAACACAATCAGGATTAGTAAATGGTGTGACCAGAAGATCACTGTAAGATTACACTTTACTCATTACGTCTTACATTTTGATAGATTTAACCACTGAAAGTAGCAGATCTGATGTCACCTAAAAACATGACATTCCAGCCTTGTGTCCTACCACTCATCAACTGGGGTGAACGAGTCCTTTACTCTGAAGCCTGAATTGCTTACTAAAGTGAGACCACTGGTGTACTACACTGGCATTCTCAGTATGGCTGACAACTGATCATCTCATTTGTTGGCTTCTTCACAAGTGATATACCTTGGAGTAGAATGGATTTGAAGAGTACCATCACACACAGTATATGGGATTAGAATTTTGGCTAAATTTAGGGTTCCCAATATATTGTCTCTTCTATGGGATCTGTAATGTTCAAGTACAATTCCGGAAGGAGAGGGGAAGAATCCCTATTCCTCAAAGAGTTCAATTTAGTCGCATATTTTCTTACTGAGAGGTGCCTACTATTAATCAGTTTGATCGTTTCATGAATATGTACTAAGTAATAGCAAAATGTTTACTGGTCTGACTCAAGTACAATAAGATATGCAGCCAAAGATGTCTAAGTAGTTCAAAATGGCAGACATGGAGAAGATCCATCTACTAATGTGTGGACATTGTACATTTACAAATCATAATGGATATTTAGAATGGGATGGTGTTACAATATTCATGTAAAAAAGATAACACTTGTGAATGGGCAGAACTTGGAGATAGACTAAAAGTCTCTTATTTGGGACTAAAATGTGAACTTCCCATGAATCCCGCTACATTGAAATAAAATGTGGCACAAAACATATTTACTGACTGAGGTTTTCTTCTCCAAATAAACTTAGGAAGTTCATTATTAAGTCAACCATACCAATTGAGTGTTGTGGCAGTCCAGTTTCCAGCTATGTCATAGTAATGTCATTAAACATTTGATTGGTTCTGGTTGAATCACCAGAGGGCTTTGTAGAGTGGTTCAGCATTCTCTCTCTTTCTCTCAATCTCTCTCTGTTACGGTCTCTCGCTCTCTCTGTCTCTCTTTCTCTCGCTCTCTCTCTCCCTCTCTCTCTCTCTCTCTCTCTCTCTCTGCTTAGCTACTCATCTCTCTCTCTCTCCCCCATCCCCTGTCCCCCTTGATTTCTCCTGTATCTCTCAGCCCCCCTCCTCTCTCTCTCCCTCTCTCTCTCTCTCGGTTTACCTATCTCTCAGGGCCCCCTTCTCTTCCCCTGCCTCTTCTTTTTCGGTTTCCCATGGCATGTGAGTGGGTCAGCGTGTTCGTCTCTGTGGGTGCCTGTACCTTGTTATGAGCGCTCTTGTGGCTTCATGATTAGTGCTGCTCCACGGTCACAGCCCTAAGCCACAGACTAATCAGTTTTGTTGTGCGTCCTCTCCTCCGACTCTCTGCTGCTCTCTCACCACAGCCGCAGTCTCCGACCATCTCTGACCGACCTTCTTTCCAGTCTTTTCAATCCTCTCCTTCTCCCCCTACTTTTCTCCCTCTCTCCCTTCTCATCTTCCTCTCTTGTCAGGGAAGTATGCGAAACCGCAGGAAGCGTCCAACATGAAAATAAATCAGACAAATAGAAACCAAGTATGTCTTCTTTTCTTGAGCTGAAATACAAACAATGATGCACAATGGGCAAACAACAGAATACAGGTACCCCACACACAAGAATAAGCTGCCTGTCAAAGCGACTAGTGAGAGTGTCAGTGTTACCAGCAGTGTACAGCAGAGTTTCATCTGCAGCATTTGGCCAGTGGGAAAGTGCCAATTTCAAGCCTTGGTCAAAGAGACCATGTCTTTTGTCAAAGAGACCATGTTCTCCCCCTTAAATTCTCTTGTCAAGGAAGTATGTGAAACCGCATGATGCGGCCGGACGGAGAGAAAATCCCATCCATCTGCGCCCGTGGCCTCCTGTGCCAATGATGTGATGTGCCGGCCTTGCTTGCGAATCCAGACTGAAGACAAAGTTTAACTCCTTAGCGCAGAGCCCATGTTATAACCCTCCTGTCACCAAAATTGTAATTGCTATGTCTTAATCTGTTACTTAAGACTCTCAGTAATGTCATAGCAATGTTGTTTTAGAGATGTACAGGATCCAAGATCCGGTTCCGGATCCGGCAGGATAATAGGGGTTTTTCAGACTTCAGATCCGGTTCCAGGATCCAGGATCCGGTAGCCGAGGCTTTTAAGTCAAAATAGTTTGAGCCAACGTGATAAAAAGGGCCCACGTGTGTGAGTAGGCTATGTGTTTCAACCCTTTCGTAGGATCCGGTATCCGGTTCCGGATCCGGCAGGATCTTAAGCAGTGGATCCGGTATCCGGCAGGATCCTAAAAATCAGGATCCGGTGCATCTCTTGTTATGATATAGTATTTTCAGCATATAGTGCATAGGCCCGCCGGCAACCCCATCTGCAGTAAGAGGCTACAAAGAAGAAGAAGAGGGTGCTGTATTGCATCAATTGTTTGAAGAACAATCAGGTGCTCTTCAGAAAGGTCCCCAACGATTTCACTGCTTTGCTTTTGACTATCCACCAACAGTATAGGCTCCTTGTTGAAAGTTACGTTTCACATATTTGTCCCTTCTCCACTACGTTTACATTTTCACTATGTCACATATCTGAAAATCCTACCATCATAATTTGTTCTACAGCATTTTGGTTTGGGATCAGGGTGCATCCAAAGCACCTCAAGACCATCCTGTAAGCTGAGGAAGTGGGGAAATACACAAAACTTGAAACTGTAAAAAAAAAAATGGTTTAAACTAACAAAAGTAAGTATCTGGGCCAGGCTGCCTAACTTTTGTAAGTTGACTTGAAATAATAATTGGTTAATAATAATAATAATAATATATGGGAATTTCCACTAACAACAGTAAGTTTGGTCAACTTACAAACATTAGGCAGTCCGGACACTAACTTTTGTTAGTTTAAGCCAGTGTTTCCCAACCAGGGGTACGTGTACCACTAGGGGTACGCGAGCACACTGCAGGGGGTACTTGGAAAAATGTAATTCTAAGAAATGCATGGAGCATAGTCACACTGGAAAAGAAAAAGCAAAGTAATACATGAGCTAGGTGGTACTCATGGCACAACAAAAAGGCTCGGGGGGTACATGAGACGAAAAAGGTTGGGAAACACTGGTTTAAGCTATGTTTTTTAGAGTGTGTGTATGAAATGCACAATATACAGCACAGATGAACTTGCCTTGCCTGGCCTTGCCTGTGGCATTGCCTTTCCTTGCGTGCGCTGGTTGCCTCATTTCACTCCACTTTTGGTTTCATTCTAAGGGAAGAATGCATAAACAATTAGATTCATCCCGCAAATCAAATGTAATCTGTAATTATACAAGACATAAGGCAATTAAAAAAATGGAGGGTTGGGGTGGGGGTGTATAATTTAAGGGATTTTGGGAGAATTTCTTTCTTTAAAAAAAAAAAAAACATCCCACAGGAATTGCGCCACAGCAGTGGCTGGTGGAGTAACATGGATTAATTTTCTATAATTGTGTTTTTATACGTGTCATGAAAGAGCGCGCAATCCTGAGAGATTTGGAGCGAGCGGAGGCTAGCAAACACACACACACACACACACACACACACACACACACACACACACACACACACACACACACACACACACACACACACACACACACACACACACACACACACACACCACAAAAGCTGCAAACAAGACGGGCTAAAAACAGGGGCACTAACTAAACTCACTAAGGCCCATTGAGAAACTCTGATATTGTTCCCGCTGACCCCATGTGATTGTCCAAAGCCCCACACGGTCCCTTATTGTTTGAGGGCCAAGAAAGTGTTGCAGCAATGGCCGGCATTGGGGCTTAATCCCCGGCTCTCCCCTCCTCTTTGCCAACCTTACACTCACAAATAAATACCCATGTGCGGAGAGCCGTGGGAGGTCAGTCCGTCCGCGCTGCCTGAGTCTTTCTCACACCCCTCTTTCCTTTCCTTTCCTTTCCTTTCCTTTCGTGTCGTGTCGTCAGTCTTCATCACCCCTCTTTCCTTTCTGAGACTTTTCTCGCCACTCTTTCCTTTTCTGAGGCTCTCTCATCCCTCCTTCCTGTCCTGTCCTGTCCTGGCCCGTCGCGTCTTTTCCCGGCCGTGAGGATGGCTCTCCTGCAGCTGCTGAGCTTGATGTTCCTCACCATCACCACCACGACAGAGCAGGTCAAGAAGCACGAGCGAGAGGAGGGGGGCGCGGAGCAGGACAGGCGCGGGGACAACAAGGAGGAGGAGGACGAGGAGGAGGACGATGACAAAGACAAAGCCAAGCTGCGCGAGTACGACCTGTCCCTGTACAAGAGAGGTGACCTGCTGGAGGTGCCACGCACCCTCTTCACCCACTTTGGCATCTACCTGGGCGACGACCGCGTGGCGCACATGATCCCCGACATCCTGCCCGTCTTCACCTCCAACCGAAAGCTCATCGCCACCATGGTGACCAACATGCGGCTGATCCTGGGCGCCATCGCCAAGGCCGCCAGCGTGCGCGTGGACTCGGTCAAGGACTTTGCGTACGGCGGGGACATTATCGTGAACCCCATGGACAAGATGTGCTCGCGGGGGCCGCTGGACGGCGAGGAGGTGGGCCGGCGGGCTGAGAAGTTGATTGGGCCCGTGCGCTACAGCCTGCTGTGGTACAACTGCGAGCACTACGTCATGTACTGCCGATACGGCACCGCCATCAGCTTCCAGTCCACCAAGGTAAGAGCGGATTGATAGGAGAATGGGCTTGAGTGGCACAGGAATAGAATACAATAGAACAGAACAGAATAGAACAGAATAGAATAGAATATAATAGAATAGAATAGAATTTAATATAATTGAACAGAACAGAATAGAATAGAACAGAACAGAATAGAACAGAATAGAATAGAATAGAATAGAATAGAATAGATAGAACTAAACTGAACAGAATAGCATGAAAGAGAACAGAATATATGGCGGAATAGTTTGTGCAAGGTAGATGGACAGAAGGGGATGGACTTGAATAGAATAGGATAGAATAGAATAGAATAGAGGAAAAAATGCCAAGCATTTCAGGTGGCAAGGTTGGTCAAGAACATCATAACAGTTTATGATGTTCTTTCTAAGCACTGCTTAGCAAGTCTCCACAACATGGTCTGTAATATTACAATCGGCAATTCTGGGGGCACTTACAGTGAATGAAATACGGCAGCAAAACGTATGAGCACTCAATCATTCTTGGTTTCTTCTGGGTAAAAGAAATGTTCAGAGCAGTCAAGATTGTATTCCATTCTTCCCACAGAGTTGAGCATTCTGTTTTCCAAGAACTCGCGAAAGAAAGGGGAAAAAACATACATGTCATTCTTCTTCAGCTTTTTTCTGGGAAAGTGTCTGTTGGGAAAGTCTTGTTATGCTGTGTAATGCGTTGTAATGCAAAGGGATATGCGTCACTCATCCAGATTAGGGCCACTGTTGCAGCAATTGCGCAGCACAACAAAATCTCACTGGCTGGTGTGGTGTGCGATTAGAGCAGGCTGCAATTGTGAAATAGGTACACAGATCAAAGGGCTACCTTGTACTGTAATTCTACAGCTAATGTGAAACTGCTCCGGAAAAAAATGGTCCACTGTAGGCCTACTTGAACTTGAACTTGAACTTGATTTGCTGCCTGTCTACTGAACAATCAGATGTGGCCTCGGTACACAGTGGCCTATGTGAGTTGGTGACCACTTGTGAAGTGCATTTGTGATTAAATAATTCTTTAGGTGTTCAAATTGTATTCATACAAAACGGTATAAGGCCTACCTGTATGATGATGCAAATAAGCCAAACCAATTTCACAATAGGCCTACTCTTTTCTCATTTTGACAGGTCTAGCACTGCTTTGAGGTTTTGCTTCCACCTAGTGGTGAAACATAAAAAGTGCACTTTGAGCTTGCGTTCTGCATTGCATTAAATGCTATTATCTTTCTTTGTCTGTTTTTTTTTCTTCTTTTTTTCTTCTTAGTTCTGTAAAGCAGTTCGGAAGATCTTCTGCAGTTCGGGGTGTTGTATTTTAAGTGTCTGCCTCGGCGTGGGAATCACGGTTTACCTGAAGGCGAATCCACTATTCACCATGATACCAACCTTAGTCATCACCCTCCACATCTGGATGGCCTCATGACTTCATCCCACCGATGCAGAAACATGGCACTTGATCTTCAGCACTTGAAACGACAAGAAGAAGACGAATTAACAAATGACTTTGGGTGGGGGATGAACCAATATGTAAATCATATCGCCATCATTACTTTAGTTGCCTAGATTTTAGCAGGGAAATCGGAGCTGTGTTCCCCTCACTGTCATGAAGGCCTAGCCTGCAGCATCTAGAAAATCACTGCAGAACATGACCAGCGACGGTTCTGCCAAGGTCTCTGGTTTATAAACGGTGGTTATAAAACTTAAAAGTAAAGTTGACTTTTAAAATGTTGTCAGAGAATTGCCATTGCCTCTATTGGGATGCTCTGGAAGAAGCATTGATGTAAATATACCAGGTAAATATTTTGTGTCGCATTATTAACTATCTTGTGTGTATTATCTGCATTAAAATATGTGAATCCAAGCTTGTGACTCGTTTGTGTCTTTTATCGTATTTATCCACCATACAGCGGCTATTAGTGCAGCGGCTAACCAAAACAATCGTTCAGTTTGTGATACAAGCATGAAAATGGATACACATGTAGTCAAAGGCATTCTAAAAAGAACTGGATATGGAGCCATCGTGAATTTTCAACATGGTGGCCATATCAGCCATTTTTCAAAATGGCCGCCAGCAATAACAGTTTTCTTACGAGTAATGGATATAATATGACATTTTAGACATATTTACCATTCATACTACTTGGTAAATGTCTTATGGATAATTTAAAAGTTGTCATGAATATTCAAGATGGCCGCCATTTTCAAGAAAAAGGCCATTACCGTTACGGAGCTGAAAACAGCGTGAAATTTAGAACGTTGCTTCCTTACGACCCAGTACTATACTGTACTGTACTATACTCTACTATACTGTACTGCAGGGTTTCCCAAACTGGGGTGCGTGCACCCCTGGGGGTGCGTGCACCCCTGGGGGTGCGCAGCCTGCCATTACGGGGTGCGCGGCCTGCCATTACGGGGTGCGTGAGCTGAATAGAGCAATGGTGGATATGTGTGTTTTATATCTAGCATTAATGCATATTCATTTGTTTTTAATTGCATGGTGAATTGTATGCTTGAAGGGTCAAATGAAGTGCAGTTTAACTCATTGACTATTGGAAAAGAGGATTCCCCAAAACGACTGTGCATAATGTGCAGTGAATCCGCAGTAAATCCTTGCTCCTGGGCCAACACCATAAATTCGCTTGGGGGGTGCGCGAACAACATTAAAATGTACAAGGGGGTGCGAAGGGAAAAAAGTTTGGGAACCACTGCTCTACTGTAATGTGAAATACCGTACTGTACTGTACTGTACTATACTGTATGCTACTGTACTGTACTGTACTATACTCTATTATACTGTACTGTACTGTAATGTGAAATACTGTACTGTACTGTACTATACTGTATGCTACTGTACTGTACTTTGCTATACTGCACCGTACTGTATGCTACTTTACTGTACTATACTGTGCTGCACCGTACTGTATGCTACTGTACTGTACTGTACTGTACTGTACTTTTCTATACTGCACCGTACTGTATACTACTGTACTATACTGTACTGCACCGTACTGTATGCTACTGTACTGTACTGTACTCTAATGTACTTTTCTATACTGCACCGTACTGTATGCTACTGTACTGTACTTTTCTATACTGCACCGTACTGTATGCTACTGTACTGCACTGTACTGTTCTGTAGTGTACTGTACAGTACAATTATAGAAGTGAAACATGTAGAACAGTCTGAGGTCATGTACAATAGAAAGCAAAAAAGTGTAGTGGGAATGAGTTATGTTACTGTTGCCACTCAAAATCTTGAAGGTTATGTCATGTGGCATTCATGTCAAGTTCATGTTAAGTCATGTGGCATTTTGTTTGGGGGGGTATGGTAGACTATCCTTCCTCCCAGACTATTTGTGTGCCTTGCATATCAAGAAAATGAGTACCAGTAATGATTTACTTTTATAGTATATACAGTACCATATGAGAATTGTTGTTTTATATAGATATTTCTCCTGTGGGTAAGGGTGGCACATGTTGTCCATCAGCTGTCAGTTTTGAAGTAGCAATTGAAGTACTCACTGACTAACTGTAATGCAACTTGTGACACAATTACTAGGTGAGGACTTGTTTGCAAATTCAGGAAAAAACAATTGACCTCTGCCTACTTACTCAACACCTACTTAGAAAACATTTCCATTTAATTTGAACTGAAGTGACATACCTTAGCCTACATGTATATTGAGTAATCTCTCTGTAATGCCATTCTAAAGATGCTGAAATTCACTCAATACATGCACAATGCTACTTGTGAGAATGTAGAATTAGGTGATCTTATGGGTTCTTCATACATATGGAGAGGTCCTGTATTTTACCCTCTCTCATACAAATAAGAAATATCTGTTATGGAAAATAGAGGATGGAGAACCTGCTACCTTGGACATCATCCTGCACTGACACTTCCCCATTCAGATGCTGAGCAAGCATTAGCAGCAGTCGTCTATTCTCACCATAGTTTTAGTGTGGGAAATGTTCATTGGAATTCAGACCAAGAATCTCCTCAAATCATTCACAATGGTACATTTGCTGTCAAGCATGTCAGCACAGACTTATACTTTCACACTATGTACTACAATAATCGATTCGGTAATGCAATTCAATTCAATGCAGCAAGTTTCATAATCGATGCAGAATTTTTTTCAAAGTTTCAATTACTTCCGTAGATATTTCAGGAGCAAATGAATGTTAAATTAAATAAAAGCACTTCAAAGCATTGAAAACTGCAAGACTGATACAGAAAACGTTGCTCAGTATCTGACTACTTGTATTGCCTCATCATGACTGATGAAACATTTACTTTGCTTTCAATAGAAATGTAATGCATTGCAATGCATTGTAGAATGGAATGGAATGGAATGGAATCGCTACCTCCCAAATCGTAATCAAATCGTGAGGGCAGTGCCAATGCACACCACTACTATGTACATTTTTGTACTTTTCATCAATCTGGTCAAGCAGACTACCACTGCCCTTTCATCTCTGCTGAGTTCGGGACTATATTAACATTGTCAGCTAAGTATGATGTCATGTAATAACAATATGACATAGTAGAAAGTTTTTTTTTTTGGAGGCCTCCTAGGCTAGAATTACAGCATATACCCTAAGGAAACACCATGCAAAGTGCTTTTGTCAGTTCCGTAATGGTAAAAACCCTCAGACTCAACTATTGTATGACTATCTGACATGGGCTGCCATTTTGAAAGAAACAGTGATACTAAACTGTATACCAAGTATAGAATGAGATAAAAGGAAGCTTCTGGTTAATTCCAAAGTTCCAAATTAGAATTCTGCATCATGAAAAATGACTGATTTGACACCGATATCACCTATATCAGATAAATCATACAAGTGACAGCGGCCATCTTGAAAATGGCAGCCATCTTGAATATTCATGACAACTTTTCAATTATCCATATTACATTTACCAAGTGGTATGAATGGTAAATATGTCTAAAATATGTTATATCCAAGAAAACTATTGTTGCTGGCGGCCATTTTGAAAAATGGCTGCCATGGCCACCATGTTGAAAATTCACGATGGCTCCATATCCAGTTCTTTTTGGAATGCCATTGGCTATATGTGTACCAATTGTCATGCTTGTATCACAAACTGAACGATTCCTTTATATTTTGCAGCTAAGCTATTAGACTATATTCAGGAATGGAAATGATGAATGTTGAATAAAACTGAAAATGTTCTGATGTGGCCTTGCTAACTCCAGCCATTTCTAAGCCAATCAATTTAGCTTAAAAAAAGAGGCCAAAACATGGGACGAAATGCAATAGTAATAGTTCATACTTTGAACTGATCCTTAAAACCCCTTTCATCACATAAGATTATTAAATATCTACCAATTTATATTTAGTGGAACATACTTTTTTCCCAAGGTCAAAGTTGTAGATTTCCATAGGGTGACATTATGAAAATACTAGGTGACAGGGTTACATTTTAAACTGTGACATATTGATTTGAAACTGTCACAGGTGGTAAACCACAGGCAATGTTTTTTGTATTGAATGTTTTTTTCTGAAACATTATGCAAATGAGGCCATGTACTGAAATGTGTGATAAAATCTGTGGTGACAGACCAAGCACAAATTTCAATACAAAAGATAGTTGTGTAGTTTGAATGAATTACTGTGAAAGTTTCACATTTATATATATATATATATATATATATATATATATATATATATATATATATATAGGCTATATATATATATATAGGCCTATATAACCTCTATATAATATCTATAATCTCATTTTTATGTATTTTGTTTACACCAAAAATGAATGGGAAATCTCCAACTCTGACCTTGAAAAACGTACACCACCAAATATAAATTGTTTTTTTTATATGGCATTTAGATATATTTATCGATTACAAAAAAACGTGGAAATCTTGCAATTTGTCCCGTGTCGAACGCTAGATTGACTGGACTGTCGTTCATTTCATGACCTTGGCCTTACCTGGGGTGGGGGAGGGGACACTGAGGAGCCGCGCTGAGTTGACACAAAGTTCATCTTCTTCATCATGTTCACTGCGCGCTTGATCGAGCTGTCAGCAGCAGCAGCTAGGAGGCACTCACACAACGTGAGAACAGTCAGATTAATCACCAGGTAATTTCAAAATTCAACTCATAGACTGCCTGTACAGTATTGTGCGATTGCTTGCGTATGGTTAGGAGAGGTCCGTACATTAATTCTACCAAATTCCTCGACCATGTACCAATTTGAACTATCGGTAATTACTTGTAATATGCTAATTTAGCTAGCTAACTTTGACGTCTCTAGCAGAGAACCTAAAATAAGAGGTAAAAGTGATTAGCTTACGTTCCGCCGACTAGTTTGTGGAGACTGTGGTAGATCAGTAAATGGGGAAGATGTTGCCTGCGTCGTAACTGATGGAAGGCTTTAGCCAAAACATGCAATTGTATACTTTATGTGATAACAGATAGTTGAGGAGAGTAAGAAAAAAATGCCGGTGTATGAGTTACATCAACTTAGCTAACGTGAAGAACTGGAAGAAAAGCCATGCCATTGTGTGCACAGCAAGCTAATAGTAATATGAGTTACCCAACATGTTGACCAAGGTGTGTAGGGTATTTAACATATATTTTTTAAATAACCTAAATGAACCTTAAATGAAACAATTGGTCTGACAAGCAACGTTTTCAGACGCATATTTGACGACACTTTCCCGCCGAAGTTAGTAGATAGAACTTGAGGAATGGTCCTCACCTCACCTCAGCCCTGCGTCAGTAGAACTAGCGTACTTTGAACTAGAAGCACCACATTGTTTTCGCAAGTTTTTTTTTTTTTAATAATCGCTGATACTTTATAATACAGAAATGATACTATATATCGAAACTATGTAATGTTATTTTGTGGAAGAGTGGTTGGGTTCTGCGCTGCGCGGCCTCTGTTCTGTTTTGTATCATGGAAGCTGCACACCTACATTATGATTAATAAAGCCTAATCGAATGTTTGGGTTCACCTTCACATGACCAGTTTGTGTCGCGTGTTGAGGATTTTCAAAGACCTCAGTGTAGTTTCAATCTCTTCCTCCATTGAATTGCAGTAGGATAGGCCTACTGTAGCCTATGTGGTTGAGAGACCTTGGCTAGGGGGGGGGGGGGGGGGGATAATCATCAAGTTCAAAATTTCACCACGCCCACTTGGGACATGATTAACACTATAAATACAAGAACTTTGACACCAAAAGTAACTCTGTATCTTGAAAATAACCCCCACCCCTTGAAAATGAAAAAAAGAGCCCAAAAGTGGCATTTTCTGCCCATTCCGCCTGGTATGCATAAGCTATTTTTACTGTTTGCTTATATACCGTTGCATAAATGCTTTCAAATCCATTTGATTTTTAATTAACACTATTAATAGAAGAAATGGTACACCTCAAGGTGACTCTGTATCTTGAAAATAACCCCCACCCCCTCTTTAAAATTAAAAAAGAACACAAAAACAGAGTTTTTAGCTGTTCTGCCCTTTGTATGCATTCACTATTCTTACAGTCTGCCAATATATATTGCAGGCTCTAGGCCCAATAAGAGGACATACAACATTGGTGAATTCAGGTAAATTGGGCGACTTTGGGCCATTCACTTGCAAAAAAGTGGCCCAATTGCCCTGAATTCTCCATACATGAAAATAGACATCAAAAGAAGGAGAGAGGGGGGAGAAATCTTGCATAAGCATGTACAAAATACCATCAGTCATGACAGTCTTAAGAGGCAGCCATACCAATGCTTCCACATTCATGATTGATATCTGACAGAGCTGCATCTGGGGCTTGTGAGAATCCTTATAATACAGTTTTGAGACAGCTTTCCAGACGACAAATGAACTTAAACATCAATTTCTTAAAGAGAGCATGTGAAGTACTTAGTCCTGAGTGACAAATTATTTAACTGGCACTGCAACTTCTATTTTTTTTCAGCAATATAGTCAAGCAATCATTATACTAAGTTACTTCATTATGCTACTTGGAATTTACGCAGGGTCTTTTTTGTAGCTGACCCATATTGGGGCTGCATAGGAGTACAGTAAGCAAGTTTACTTTCACATCATCAGAACAAACTTGTCTTACTAACATATTTGCTTGGACATGCAACACTCATCTCTGTCTATAGCATCATCTCCCAACTTCTCAGTGATAATGTGCCCAAGATATTTTGTACTGCTTGATACACATATTGATTGCCCTGGCAGATAAAACGCTAGAACTTTATAATCTTCCTTGGCTCTATATATCAACACAGCACTATTTTTTTTGCATTATACTGTACATAAAACTCAACCCCATGCTCAGAGCACACATTCAGGAGTTGCGGAAACCCAACAGTGCTGGGGGACATAATAGCCAGATCATCTGCATATATCAAATGGTTTTAAAACCAGTGTTTCCTATCAGCCATGCTGTCTTACACCTCCCCAGTTGTTTGGAGAGGTTGTCCATGTATTGGTTGAACAAGGCTGGAGATAGGAGTCCCCCTTGTCTAACTCCATTGCCTACACAGAAAGGAGTAGTAGATAGGCTATTTCCACATTTCACCAGCATATGTTGATTCGCATACCAGTAAACCAGAATACGTATGATGCACCTGAAGCTTTTTCCACAATTAGAGACAGACTTAAGGACTCAATTAACTGTAGAGCTGGCCTTATGCTGCCTGTAAATGGGGGTGGGGAACCTTTTCATTCAAATTGCCACTTCGAATTGCTCCAAGGGCCGTAAAAAGTCCTCCAAGGGCCGTAACTATGAACGCAAACCAGGATTTCCCCCCACTTAAGGCCTATATTGTAGCCACCTTTACAACAGACCCCACCTTCTCTAGGTCCCTGAATATATCTTAATTATGTTGCAAATGGAATTTCTAAGATTCCTTTACAAAAAATGTCACAGTTCATATGAAGCTGCATAATATTGAAATTATGTTGGGGGCCGCATAAATAAACAGCCTCAAGACATAGGTTCCCCCACCCCTGTTCTAGTATATGGCACTGTATTTCCTTGTAGTATCCTTGTCAAAGACCTTATCAGATTCCCCAGCACTTTTCCAACGTCCAAACATAGTGTTGCCTACTTCAATCACAGCTGAGCTCGCCTCACTGATAGAAAATGGCTGTCTGCTTGGGGATTTCAATGGTTTGCTTGCAGTCAACCAGCAGCCACAATGTAATATGTAAATGTACCTTATCACATTAGAACATTGCAACATCTGACAGGTGAACCAAAGTATTCTCTCAAGATATGTATATGTATCTTTAATGCTAAAAGGGGGAAAACAGGGCAAAAAACATGTCCGATTTAGTTTTTTGGGTGGGGTGGGGGGTTTATTTCATGATGGGTACCAACTTCCAATACAAAATATCTCTCAAATGACCCAATGCACCATCCCTGAAGTGGGCGTAATCATTTTCCAAAATTTTGATTTTTAGGCCATTTATCCCCCCCCCCTACCTTGGCCTTGAAGAGAGACAGTCTCTGCTCCAACATACATTGTGGAAATCATCACATAACTGTAAACTGTTCTAAAATATACTCATTAAAACTTACATGTATTTTACATACCGGTAATGAAATACCACATGAAACCGAAAAGCAAGATAGTAATTACCAATGTTGCTCCTTAAAAGGACACTGTGTGAGATTTTTAGTTGTTTATTTCCAGAATTCATGCTGCCCATTCACTAATGTTACCTTTTTCATGAATACTTACCACCAGCATCAAATTCTAAGTATTCATTATGACTGGAAAAATTGCACTTTTTATACATGAAAAGGGGATCTTCTCCATGGTCCGCCATTTTGAATTTCCAAAAATAGCCATTTTTAGCTGCAAAAATGACTGTACTTGGACCATACTAGACAATATTTGTTTAATACTTAGTAAACTTTCATGTAAAGATCAAATTTGGCAATAGGCAGCCCAGTTTCAATGAGCAGCATAGTTGCAGTACCTTTTTTGACTGATTAATTTCCTGCACAGTGTCCCTTTAACACACGCCTTTCCACCACTAGAACAATGTAATAGTCACACAAAAAGCTAGTAGGCCTACTACACCACAATGACAGTGCACAAGGCCTTTAATAATACTTACTTAACGACTTGGTCATTGTCATTCTGGTAACAGATAACTTATAACACAGGAAGTGTCTTAAGGGGTTAAAGGTGTCTGTCTCCAAGTTGTAGGCATCTGATGTACATGCAATCCAGTGTTGCTATTTGTAGACACTAACACAACTTTACACCCACAGCAAGCAAGTGGAAGAAGAAGAGATGGATGAGAACAATGGGAGCTTGACCGGAGAGGAGAGCAGGGTCGATAGTCTCAATGAAGCGGCACTCTTAGCATTGCTCGAGAAGACTGGCTACAGCATGGTGCAAGAGAATGGCCAGAGAAAGTTTGGTGGTCCACCTCCAGGTATACTTAACATAGCGTTTCTTATCTGGACACAAGCGTCAAAACGTGGAAGCAAAACGTGGAACTCATCGCGGAATGGAAGCAGTGTGATAGTAATTGTTAACCCATTTATGTCTGATGCTGCGTAGTGCAATATTGGCCCCAGTGCCTGGAGCTGCATTACGCAACATTCAGGCTCATGAGATTTCAGAATTTGGAAGATGAGGCTCCTACCTTTGAAATGCGATTCATGTTTTTACGTGCTTCAGAGGCTAAGATATTAAGGTTTTTATAGGCGGACAGCACCTTTCCCCAAAAAACTCCCTGGGAACCCCACCAACAACATCGCGGTTGCAAGGTCTACAAAAGCAAGATCCCCCATGACATTGCTGTTAATGTTGATGAGGCTATGTACAAGTGTGTATTTGCATGCGTGTTGACCAGGCTGGGTACAAGATCCTGCGTAACATTTCTGTGCATATAGATCAGGCCGTGTATCTGCATGTGTGTTGACTAGGCTGGGAGGGGCCTCCGCCGCCACGCGGCTGTGAGGTCTTCGTGGGCAAGATCCCTCGCGACATGTACGAGGACGAGCTGGTGCCGGTGTTTGAGCGGGCAGGCCGCATCTACGAGTTCCGGCTGATGATGGAGTTCAGCGGCGAGAACCGGGGCTACGCCTTCGTCATGTACACCACGCGCGAGGCTGCGCAGCGCGCCATCCAGCTCCTCGACAACCACGAGATCCGGCCCGGCAAGTTCATCGGCGTGTGCGTCAGCCTGGACAACTGCCGCCTCTTCATCGGCTCCATACCCAAGGACAAGCGCAAGGAGGAGATCCAGGAGGAGATGACCAAGGTGAAAATAATATCAAAATAACAGCGCTAAATAAAATAATAAAGTAATAAAAAATGATGAATAAAGTAAATTATTTATAAATAAGTAATAAACAATGATTAAGACGGCCTGCCCAAGGACAAGCACAAGGAGGAGATCCAGGAGAAGATGACCAAGGTGAAAATAACAACAAAATAATTCAGGGGTTTTCAACCTTGGGGTCAGGACCCCATATGGAGTCGCCTGGGATTCAAATGGGGTCGCCTGAAACGTCTAGGTGTGTAAAAAGAATATTGATACATTTTATCAATTATTATTATATGGTGTGACGTCATCGGTCGAATGCTCCATTCATTTCAATGGGGCTCCCCAACGTTCGCACGTCTGTTATTTTTCGATAACAGACGGGTTGGTCTATATCAGACCGCTGTCAATGGCAACAAGACTTTTCACTGCTAAAGCGACTTTTCAACAAGACTCTAATCAGCTGCTGTGATAGGCGAGTCGGTCGCTTTGTGGAATAGCAGCACTTCAGCTCCGCGTCGGGGTCTAAAGATTCTCTCTGTCGTGCTGCTATTCCACGGTAGCGACCTTCTCGCCGAACGTTAACCCTTACTTATAACACAATATGTGTGTGGGGTCCCCAGAAATGTTGGATGTCAAAATGGGATCCTGGGCCAAAAAAGGGTTGGGAACCACTGGAATAGATTAACAGTGATCATGTATGTAACAGTATCATATATGTAACAGTAATAAACAATGATTAAGACATCCTCCCCAAGGACAAGTGCAAGGAGCAGATCAGGAGGAGATGACGAAGGTACTACAGGTAGACCGATATATCTAAACAAGGATATCATCTGATACTGATGAAATAAAAAGACAAATTTTGGCCCAATACGTATATCAGCTGACCAATGTATCAGCCCAATGTAAGTTGTATCAGCCCAGTTTAATGTAAGTTGTTGCGTTGTTTTCAGTAGTTTTTCATTAACCGATGTGTCGCAATATCATGGTTGTTGTGTTTGGTGATGGCAGGTGACAGAGGGAGTTGTGGATGTCATAGTGTACCCCAGTGCCACCGACAAGACGAAGAACCGCGGCTTTGCCTTCGTGGAGTACGAGTCTCATAAGGCCGCGGCCATGGCTCGCAGGAAACTCATACCAGGTACACACACTCACACCCAGCTTTGTCAGAAACACTATTTCTTACCTGTTTGTAGTAGCCTCAAATTGTGCACCAGAAAACAGCTGACATTATAAGTACTGGTTAGCACTTTGCACCTTCCACCTATGCATTTATTTCGCCCTGTGTGCTCGATTAGAAACGGCATCAAGAGATCTTGATTGTTGTTATGGGATGCTGTCAATAGCTGTTCCCTTAGGAACCTTAGGAAACACAGTGACTGTAGATTGGCAGCAAAGTAGAATCTTCAAACACTGCACACCTCTTTAGTTATTTACTTTTTTAAAGATATTTTCAGGGGCTTTTTTGTGACTATTGATAGGAAAGTGGAGATTATGACAGGGAGTGATAATGGGGACAGAGAGATGGGGAAGGATCGGCAAATGACCCGGCCCGGAATCAAACCCGGCTTGTCAGGGTAGTAACCGAGTGCCCTACAGTTAGGCCACGGCAGGGCCTAGTTCTTTACTTTTGTATGAAAATTTAAAGTCATGAAGAATAAACAAGCCTGACCTGATTGAACGAAAACCTTCAAAGGCAATGTTGAAATTACTGTTCATAGTTTTTGCTGTTGATGTTGTAACATGGGGCATGACACAAGCATGCAAATCCTTCCAGTGGATGAGATTTTACACTTGATTTTATTTTCCTGATTGAATCCCTGATCTTCCAACTTGAAAGTGCATACATATAAAACAGTTGGCTCCATTGAAATATCTAAAGCACACAGTAGTTTCCAGCTGTTTGGAATCTCGGTTCTGCTTTTAGTGTGTGTGTGTGTGTGTGTGTGCGTGCGTGCGTGCGTGTGTGTAAACCTGTTTTAGTTGAATGGTCATTGTTACTTGATTAAGGTAATGTAAGTTTAATAACCTGACCTTTGAAATTGAATTGAGGTGAGTAGAGGTTTTTCAGAGAGCACAGTGGAGCTGGTGGAAAGGTTTTGGTTGTGATGAGGTAACTTTTTCCCTTTTAGCAATGAATAGCCCTGTTTTTATGTGTCACGTGACACCACTACCAGACAGAGCAGGCTTGTAACTCTGGTCTACATGTGTGTGTGTGT